>NC_090799.1:5377500-5712500 GCF_040054535.1 Antennarius striatus | reverse complement strand
CACACCAATAACAAACTTTCTGTTTGATGTGTTTGAATATACCCTCAATGTGTCTTTATAGTTTGCCGGTTTTGTTTGCTTGTGTACCCTGTTGTGTTTGTAAACAGTTGCGTTCAGTAAACACGCCTGTTATTGACAGTAATCACTTGTTTTCCTGTCGTTTGCTGCCTTTCATCCGAAGGAGAAGTTTTCCTCTTTAACACCTGATTTGTGCGACGCCTCTAATCAGTCAAACACTCTCTCCTCCTGTCAGGGACGCCCCTCCCCCCCCTACACACACACACACACACACACACACACACTCCCAGGTTGCGTTTACACTCCAGTGAGTTTTCACCATTCATCGCCCACCCCCTCTTGCCCCTCACCCCCCCCCACCACCACCACCACCACCACACTCTCTCTCTCTTTTCAGGGCTTTTGTTCGCCCTCTGCTCCGTCCTTTCACCGACTTGGCCCTGATTTGCCCCTCGTGCTCGGTCGCACTATTATACCGGAGAAGATAGCACAAAATACCCAAACATGGCTGCTCCTCTTTTGTCCGCTCCGGTTGGAGTTCAGTCCCGAACGGGAAGGAAGAACCTGGGGAAGACTAGCGTTTTTTTTAGCGTTTTTAGCACCTAAAACATGGCTGCAAAAAAAACAACAACAAAAAAAAACAACGAAGTTTAAATAAATAAACAAATAAACAAATAAACGGACAAAACTCCTTCAGAAGGTTTAAAGGAATAATTCTTTTCGCTGCAGCGAGGTAGACGAGGAGAGTTCAGCTCTGGCAGACAAGAACGGGGGCAGACAAAAGGTCACAGCGAGAATCCGCAACCGCTGGCCGTAGCCACGAGGCAGCGACCTCGCTTCCACCTTAATGCTCTCCCACTCTCACACACACACACACACACACACACACACACACACACACACACACACTGACTACCCCGTCTCCCTCGCGGCCATCCAGGTGATCCGCTTGGCTCGCATTCATGAGACAGGAAGCGAGCGCGAGCAGTTATCGTCCAATAGGGAGAATGTCCCGGCTCATTATCAGCGTAGGAGGCCGAGCGTGTCACCTGGAGCGAAGCCTTGAATCTCCACCAGAGAGTCAGCCGGGGTTAGCGTGAGAGCGCCAATGTGGGTGTGAGTCACTCCACCCCGCAGCCATCACCTCCACCGCTGGCCGGCGAACGCAAGGAGCGCTCCTTCTCCGCGGCGCCGCGGCTGAAGCAGGAAGGTCTTCTGCTGATGCTTCCTCCGGGCGCCGCCGCCGCCGCTTCAGGACGGTTAAATAAACCTGATGATGCTTGTTAGCGTAGCGAAGCGGCGCCGCTTGGCAGAGTGCAGGTGTAGCCGCTCTGAACCCGGATCAAACCAAAGAAAGTTTCTCGTTAATTTCGTGACTCATCCCTCCAGCTCCCATTTTCAACTGTCAGTCGTTCGTGAGTCATGCCTCTCGCATCCACTTCCTCTTCCTGTGTGGGCGTGTCCCGTTAGGGGTCATCCAGCCATCCTCCTCTCACCTGTTAGCTCCGTTCTCATCGCCGTTCACCGATATCCTCACCATCTCCCCTCCCAACCATCGACGTCTGATCTCTAGCTCGTCTCTCGTGTCCACGTGCAAACACACGGGTCGGCATCAAAGGTGGAGGCAGCGTGCCCCCCCCCCCACACACACACACACACACCCCCATCCACCCCACCCCCGGTGTTGGCGTGTCTTTGAATGCAGCATGTGGTCAGACAGCTGTTGTCACGCCGTGAGTTATGTCTGCTTTTTCCGCAGCAGTCGATTGTGATTCCAGCGTTAAAAGCGTTTTTGATCACTGGACTCATTTGTTCGCTGTCAAACCTGACGCTTTTTAAATAGAATCATTTTAGATTTCGAGTTTGTTTCCCGGAGCTAAATTAATTCCACCGGCTTCTCGGTATCTGCAGAATACGACTGTCACCGTTGGAAGTATGGCCCGCGCCGCCGTCGTTTCTATTATTTTTTTATTTTATTTTTTTACACGTTTTTATTTTATCTTCATCAAATAAATGATGAGATTTTAATAAGACCTTCTTGGTTCTCTCTGTCGGCCGCTGACGCTTTCCTAAAAACAAAACTCGTCTCGTCTGTTCTTGTCGATGAGTGACAGAATAATGCCAGGCCTGTCAAAGGGTTACGTCGCTTTAAAACCACACATTAAGCAGAAATTGCGGCCGTTCCATTTGTCATTTTAATTATCCGACGCTAAAGACGTCTGTTTGACTTTTGGGTGTTCAGGAGGCAAACAGGTAGTAAAACTTTGAATGAGCGCAACTCGACGCCGTCTTTATTCGCTGCTCAGAGGTTCAATTGGGGCACAAAAACCCGCCTTGAGAAATATTAGTAGGTTAGAATTACTTTGTTGGGTGACACAATACCAATCGATGCTTCATGCTCGGCTCTTGTCAGCGGTGGCACCCAGACAATGGCGGCTTTCTCCACGTTAAAACCACGCGTTTGACTTGACGAGCGTCCCCCACTGTCATTTCGCCTTCTTGGAGGTATATATTGAATGCGGAGGCGACAGCTGACGATTACGTCTACTGTAGCGTTCAGACAGTTCAACGCCCCCCCGTCGCTTTGTTCCAGAGGAAGACAACACCAGACACAAAAACTAGGTGACAAAAATAAAAATGAAAAGGCTCACTTTGTTCTGCTGGGATTTTTTTTAATTTAATTTTTTTTTTTTGAATTCTCTGTCATACCCCTGGAAAAAGTTTGTCCACAATGCCTCTGCGCTTTTTGTGGGGGTGTTGAAGTCACAAACGGTGCGCGTTGCCGCGGCGTCGCGAAACAAAAAGGAAGCTCCCTCGCCATTTTTCCTGGGGAAGAATAGATCCTTTAAAACCTGTCCAGCCTGAGATAATTTCATTCAGACGGCCCCTTCCCCTCTTGCATCCAGAGATCAGGTTCACAGCGACGGGTTGGTCGCTTCCCAAGCCTCTGGGGCTTTTGTTCTACACCCCCCTCCTGCCCACAACTCCCCTCACGAATTGACGGGACAGTGGAGGAAAACTCCAAAACCTCCGGAGCACAAAGGTGCGTCTGAAATGATGTTTCTAGATCAGTTTGGTAAACTTACTTTAAGACAGGAAGCAGGCTTTCCCTTTCAAAATAAAAGCCTGGACCACCCAGGACTTGCCTTTTTTTTTGTGTGCTCCCAGAGGAGCGTTACTGGGCCTGAACTTGCCTAAATCCTTGTGATCACACCTCCTCAAAAGGTTTTATTTCTTTCGACGATTGGTATTCGAGGCAGGTCAGCGCTCACCCTCCTCCTCCTCCTTCCCCTGCCCCCCTTGTGCCTTGCCTGCCTGTCACCCCTCTCTCTCCCACCCTCCCCACGTTTGAAAGCCCTGTTTTCATTTTAATTTGCACCTGTTGTGCAGTTGTTCGCTGGAGGCAAGTGCAGACCAGCCAGTGGTACGTGTCAGGAGGGGCGGTGGAGGGGCTTATCTCCTCCTGTAGGATGTTTGGATGGGGCAAAAAACGCCGCCTGGTTGGTGGAAAGTTCTGCCCCACATGTTTCCTGCCGCCCCTTGTGTTCCTCACAAACCCAACTCCGGCAGCTCGCTCCACCTCTTGGCCGCGGCCGCTGAAACTCGGGGCGCTCCCATCATCGGCTCCCACCGCAGGAACATTCCTGCAAGGGAGGGGGTGGGCCAATGAGGTGTGTCCCCCCTTCTCTGCGTCGCCTCCGTCTGCACGTCTTCAGTAAATCTCCTGATGTGCGACGGTTTTCTGAAACTCCTGCCGGTGGCGGTGACTAATTTGCACGTGAGCCACCTTTGATTGAGTTCACAGCCCTTATTTACAGCCGTCTATTTTAAGACGGGCAGGCATATGTCTGGGAGTTGAGTGTTGTGGAGCTGGGCGGGCCCTGGAGTTGTGTGTGTGTGTGTGTGTGTGTGTGTGTGTGTGTGTGTGTGTGTGTGTGTGTGTATGAATGTGGTATGCATGTAGTGTCTTTTTATCTCTTTAAAAACCGTTTCTATATCTTTAAAAACCTGCAGACGTCTGATGAATAATCTGATTGACTATTGGTTAATCCGTTTGTGCGTGTGTGTGTGTGTGTGTGTGTGTGTGTGTGTTATGTGGGGCATCCCAGACGTGTTGGGTATGCTCCGGAGCGGATAGGTGCAGCTCGTCGGCATGTCGGGCATCCCACCGAAAATTATAGGCTATTTTGGTTTGCGTCTGGCGGACAGCTCCCGGCCCGCCGCTGCAGCTCCGGGCTGGATGCTGTGATCGGGGCGTAACCCGCGACAACGGGCGAGTCCGCCCCTGACCCGGCTGTGACCTCTGAGTCTTTACCCCTCTCCCCACTCCCCCGAATCTTTCTGACCGGCCGCCTCTTTGTTCCGTCACAGCTCTGAACTACGAGAACGTGGTGGAGACGGGCTCGGAGACGGAGGAGGACGACAAGCTGCCGGTGTCGGAGGAAGACCCCCTGATGAACGGCGTGGGAAGCCCCGCCAGCCTCACCAACCCCGAGGCGTCGCCGCACGCCGAGAGCCACGGCCTGCTCACCAAGGAGGAGGAGGACGACGAGATGCGGGATAGCGGCGTGGAGCACATCTGGCCCGACAACGACATGCTGAGCGCCTCGGTGGACGGTACAGGTGAGCCACGCCCACCTCTGGGTTAAGAGGTCAAGTGAGCTGTCAATCAATCAGAGCGAATGTGTGCGCATCCTGCCACTCGTGTTATCGTCTTACGCCGTAAGTCCCTCCCATCTGGTGCCCGAGTCGGCTTGAACAAACCCCGCAAAGCGCCGCGCAAACACGGGCGGCGACGGTGGCGCTCCGTCAGCAGACACGCGTGGTAAGACACCATTTGGTCACGCTTACAGAAAAGTCCCAGTCTGAGCCAAACAACCAGAAATATTTACAGTAATGTTGAAACCTCCCTCCCACCCCCCAAAAAAAAGCCGGCGAGCTGCGGGGGCGGGCAGGCGAGCTGATGCCGCGTTCTGCGGGAGCTTCCTGTTTCTTGAACCCATGTTGGGAAATGTCTCAACAACCTCCAGCAGTGATGTCAGGCTTCTCCCAGCAACACGTTTAATCCCAGGAAGTTGATGCTTCCCAAAAAATTACCGGCGACTCACCGACATCTACGGGAGCGGCGGCGGCGGCGGCGGCGGCGGCAACGGGGGCCCCGGTCACGGATGCTTGAAAGATAAATACTTTTAATTAGGGGGCAGGGTATAATCATTAAAGGAAGCCAGACTGCTGCAAAAAGTCATTAACAATCTTAAATGAAATTTTTATTTTTATGATAGCCATTTACATGTATAATAAGAGTCAATGATTCTTGGAAGCATGTGACAGGAACAGAGTACGGCGAGAAGTCATGTAAGACAGCCGATTTAAATGAGCTGGGGCGGCGCTATTCATTTCTGCTAATGAACTAGCTGCGCGCGCCTGCCGAAAAAAACTGAGGAACATTCAGCGCTCTTAAATTTTAATATTGGGGGAGGGGGGGGGTGAAAATTGCACATTTATTAGGGATGAAAAACTTAGCGGGCACCAACATCGACCTCCTAAATAACCGTTCATATGGGCTGCTTAAGGGGGAGGGCGGAGGCGGCGCGGTAAATAAATCAAAATAAAGGATAAACAAGCTGTCGTTGCATACGGTAATTGTTTATTTGATAAAGACCTGCGGTGCCGTAATGTCTGTAATTCAACTATGTTGCAATTCCCAGATAATGTGCTTCTCGTGTGATAAAGCGTCTGACATATTTGGGCGAGCGCGTCGACTTCATTAAAGCGTTTGGGAGGCTCTTTCCTAATCTTGCGGGCGCTGTGTTTCCCAGCCGCTGTTTTTTTTTTTTTTTTTTCCTCCCGGTGCCGAAGTGTCTGCAGTGATACCTCAGCACATAACTTAGGCCTGAGATAAGTTCACACCCCCCCCCTCTGCTCGCTCTCTCCTCCCTACTCCCATATCGCCGCGCTAGCGCCGTCCCGCAGGCGTTGGGAGTTGGGGATCCGGAGCGCCGCCGATCGCCCCGTCGGAGTCTGGTGTCTTGGCTTTTTTGTCCTTGACATTCCTTCATCCCAACGGCGAGGCTGGACGCCATGTGCTGCGAAGGAAGCATGACATCATTATCACTGACAGACGCTTTCAAATAAATCACCTGCGCCGCCCCCACCCCCCACCCACCCAACACCACCACCACCCCCTAACCGCCCTGGCCGCGTTCCCCTCAAGAGGTGGACGCCTCCATCGCCATGCACGACTTTACACGCCATTAAAAGCAGGAATGTTTTCAGACCGTGCTGGGAAAGGAATCCGACGGTAGGTTGTCGGATTCACCGGCTAAACCGACCGGGCCCCCAGCCCAGACGGGTGGGGGCCCGGCGAGCAGGACGGCGGCCAGTCGGTCGGTCCGCAGCCGACGGCGAGGCATTGGTGGTGTTAGTCCACCTCCTGCTGGAAGCAGATGTCCCTCCCTTCACAATGCAGATAACAGAAGTGGTCCAGGGTAAAGTGGGGGGGGGGCGGAGGGGGGGTCAGAGGGCGTGGCGCTCCCACCGGTCACCCCCTTTACGTCAGACCAGAAGCATGAAGCGATTACCAAAGCAAACAAGATGCCCACCAGGACCCGGAGCGCCAGGGAGGTTTTCACCCGCCGGTATCTGGTACTGGTGGGGGGGGGCTAATCTGGTAAGGGGGGGGTGGGGTTATCTGGTTGTTTTGTCATACTCTAATTCATGTCATAAAAGCTCATTTTTGTCTGAAACTGTAACTGTGGCTTTGACGCTTCCTGGCAGACGCTCAAACCGATGAGGATGGGGATGTTGGGGGGGGGGGGGCGTTCCCATCAAGGGAAAAGTTAAAGTCAGACGTTCCCTTCCAGAAGAGTCTGTCACGGAGCCACTCATCATTTCACCGCAGCAGCTCAGGCCAAAGCCAGATTGTGAAGCGTTTCACAACTATTAGAGCCTTTGTTTCATCCGGAGGACCATCCCAGAAAAGACCGGAGGACGTCGTCACTGACGACCCCCTCCCTCGGTACTCCATCGCTCCAGTGGCCTCCCGGAATCCGGCTTTAATATCCGCCGGAAGGTCGATTCAGGAGGAAAAACACATAACTATGATTGTAGGAGCAGCAGACAGGAGCAGTGGAGCAGGAGCAGCAGGAGAGCAGCAGCAGACAGGAGCAGCAGACAGAAGCAGTAGAGAAGGAGCAGCAGACAGGAGCAGCAGAGCAGGAGCAGCAGACAGGAGCAGTAGAGCAGGAGCAGCAGACAGGAGCAGCAGAGCAGGAGCAGCAGACAGGAGTAATAGAGCGGAGCACCAGACAGGAGCAGTAGAGCAGGAACAGCAGACAGGATTAGTCGAGCAGGAGCAGATGTACTCAGTCCGTCCCGTTAAAGACGACTTCCCCATATTCTCGGAAGCACCTTGATTTAATTTTTAGTGCCAAGGCGGGAATGGAGGCACTCCTTAAGCTGATTGTCCAGTCCCGTCCCCGTCGGCTGTCGGGGGGCGCGTTTGTTTACGAGGCTTATTTACAGCCGCCTCACCTGTGCCAGGGTAATATAAGCCCAGGCGGGGCGCCATTATCCTGATGAGCAGCTCTGCCGGCGGAGCCAAGAACACATCAAGGTGTCTGGATTGTCCACCTGGAGTCGAGGCTCCTAACACCCTTAAAAATGCGTCTCCGCCCATTCGAGTTTCACCCCGGCCAATGAGACGGCGCCGCCACTGAACGCCTTTGTGCTCTGCGGCTGCGGATAAAAGCACCCGTGGAGTGACGCGTGATGAAACAGGCGTGATCCTGCATGCGGAGGATTGCGGCGGCGTCACAGCCAGGGAGTAATAAGCTCAGCCCCGGATCGGCTGGAAGCGCTGTGATTGCTCAGGTGGACGCGCTCCGTGTTCTATTTAATCGCTCTGTTTGGCGATTGAAGCTTTCTTCGCCTCCCCCCAGCCGCTTGTTGTCATGTTAAAGGTAAATAAGTCACTGTCTGGCCGGGATGATAGCATTCATTAAGCATGGCGAACAAAAGCCGCGGCACGCTGTGATGCTCAGCGCCGCCTTTATTGCTTTCTCCATACCTTCTGCTTAAAGGCCTCATTGTTGGTTTGTTGGTTTGGAGGTAATCACCCCCCCCTCACTCTCTCTTTGTCCTCCTCTGTTTCTATGCAGATGAAATAAAAGATGACTTCGACGCCTTGGGGAGCGACGCCACGCTGCAGGCGGTTGGAAACGGTACAGGTGAGTCTGATGTCGCCTTGATACTGTCGGCGAGTTCCCGTCAGAGCTTCCCGTGATTGGGTTTGGTTTTGTGCGTCGTCCACTTCCTGTCATAACGAAGGAGGAGGCGTGTCCTGCTGACTCAGCAGTCGCCAGCGTAAATCTTGGTGTTTACATGCGGATAAATTGAGTGTAAATCTGAAGCCTCTGATTGGACGCTGGCTGCTCCCTGTGTTTGGGCGAACTGAAGCCTACCTGCCATTTTTCATTAAGCCGCCAGAGCTGATTTACAACCCCCACCCCCACCCCCCACCTCCATGATGTCATCCTGGCCACGCCGGGGCCCCAACGAACGCCGCTCGGCGTAGCCTCAAACGCCTGCGTTCAGCTTTAATCAGCCCTCCGCTTGTCGTCGCGTTCCCGTCTCTGCAAATGTTTTCCATCCCCGAGCGCTCGGATCATGTCACATGATCACATGTGATTCCAGTTAGAGGCGGCGTTTGATCCAGGTGATTCCTCCTCCTCTTCCTCTTCCTCTTCCTCCACGATGCTTCCTAAAAGTACGCTAAAATAAACAAACAACCTGACAATTAGCTTAGCATCCTCCCCCTCTAATGAGCATTCTGTATATTATGCTATCACGGGTATCAAAAGTGATCCGCTGACACCGGTGACCTTTCGCTGCCATTTTTGACAGTAAATATCTACCACCTTGACCTTTTGCAAATTGGACCGCAAAGTCATCACAGCAGAACAAATGGCTCTTTAAAGCTCACCTTGGCTCCCGGTCTGAACGCTTAATTAACAAGGGATGAGACGGCGCTCCGTTCCCGCTCGGACAAACAGCCTCCAGAATTTCCTCAGGTTGTAAACAGCGCTGGAAGCCCCCCACCCACCCACCCCCGACAGCCTCCGACTAATGAAGGCTGATTTCCTTTAGCTGCAGTTTGTTTTTGGAGGCAGCTATCTCCTCGCTGCAGCTTAAGAGTTTCCCTGAAGAGAAGCGACTGGGAAATAATTTGAGAAAACGCATTGTGTGGCCTCAGCACTTTGGCTGGCTTAAGATGCATTCTGCTCAGCGACGGCGGAGCGTTTTTGTCTCTTTTTTTGTGCCGGTTTGTGGTTTGGCCCCGGTAATCTGTTCAACACAGAATCAACAAAAAGCCACAGTCTCTTGATTGACCTTATATGTGAAAGCCGATACAAAGGGACGTGGCTCTGTTGCTGATTAAGCCCAGCTTGTGTGTGTGTGTGTGTGTGTGTGTGTGTGTGTGTGTGTGTGTGTGTGTGTGTGAGTGAGTGAGTGTGTTTTCCTTTTTTATTTCACAGTCCCGAACTCCAAATCTGATTTTGTGTCGTGAGTAAATTCAGCCGGTGGAGTCTTTCCTGCGCGCGTCGCAGCTCGTGGTAGCGTGTTTATCTCCGACTTTTCACCAGATTAAGTTACGTTTCTTATTTTAGCCGCCGTGGCATGACAAGCTGACCCGTAATTTAGACGTATTCTCCTCAAAGCGCCGCTGTAATGTTTTAGGCGTCGCATTTCCACCAACATGTTCCCAATATCCTCCTGTAAGACATTTCTCAGGGGGAAAAAATGAATCCAATTTATTCCTATCCTCTCTCTCTACTGCCCCCTCCCCACCTCCATTCAGTCAAGAGCATCGATTGCACTTCAGAGTTCGAGGACTTCTTCGCTAAGCGGAAGCTGGACGACGGCGACAGTCACGTGGTGAGCATCGCCGAGTACCTGCAGCGCGGCGACACCGCCATCATCTACCCGGAGGCGCCGGAGGAGCTGTCCCGCCTGGGGACGCCGGAGGCCACCTGTCCCGAGGAGAACGGTACGAAACGAGGGGGGGGTGTCTGTTATGTTAGGGTGTCCGCGCTAGAACATGAGAGGGGTCACGTTTTCAGTATTTTCCGCTATAAATGCCTTTAATTTTCTCAAAAACCTTATAATCCAGTGCGCCTTATAAGTCAAATCATTCAAGGTTATTCATTGAAGGTGCGCCTTATAGTCCAGTGCGCCTTATAGTGTAGAAAATACTGTAGTTCATCAGATTCATCATTAAACAAATAAAGAAACGTTTAAAATAAACATGGCGCTCCAGCGCGGGACGAGCTCGCCCTCTTGTAACTGAGATATTTTAAAAAAGATGGCTGCCACTCTCCCCACCCACCACCCCGCCTCTGACGGGACCGGGCAGCTGTTGGTCTCACAGATTCACCGGATGCCTCGGTGTTTACCTACGGTCTTAAGCAACAGCTGGGCAGGGGCTTGAAATTAGATCGCGCACCTCCGCCGCTCCCAGGAGGAAGCAGAGCCAGGAGGGCCGATGAGTCACGGTGCAGACGCGAGCAGGGCCCTCGCCGCCGCCGCCGCCGCCGCCGCCGCGTTACCGTCCAGGGCCGTTTAAAGCAATTAGGAAGGTATGGGGAATTATGTGCGTGCCAGGGAGTTTGTCAAATTACAACGGTGCATATGCATTTGTGTGCATACAGTACCCGTGTGTGTGTGTGTGTGTGTGTGTGTGTGTGTGTGTGTGTGTGTGTGTGTGTGTGTGTGTGTGTGTGTGTGTGTGTGTGTGTGAGGAGGAGGTCGTAGTGCAGATGATGCCAGCCTGACACCGCCTGTCATGCAGAGCAGATTGCACAGATAACTCCCATACCTCTCCTGGGCAGCCTGCCCGTTAGCTGCCATTGATTTGCTGACCTTTTGGCCCGCTTTGCCTTCCCCTTCCCCTTCCCCTACCCCTTTCCCTCCCCCCTTTCCTCCCGCTGTCTCCTATGCAGACCTGCCACCTGGAACGCCAGATGCCTTCGCCCAACTGTTGACCTGCCCCTACTGCGACCGGGGCTACAAGCGTCTGACGTCGCTGAAGGAACACATCAAGTACCGCCATGAGAAGAACGAGGAGAACTTCTCCTGCCCCCTGTGCAACTACACGTTTGCCTACCGCACTCAGCTGGAGAGGCATATGGCCACACACAAGCCCGCCAGGGATCAGGTTAGAGGCCTTCCTCCTCCTCCTTCTCCTCCTCCTTTTCTGTCCTCCATCTCATTTCCTAATGCGCTCCGATCCCTCAGAGAAGAGCGATCATTTATTCTGATTGGCAATCATTATTAATTTTTCATGGCATTTTGAAGATGCAGATCCTTTAATGGTAATAACGTTAATTGAGGCCCTAAATGGTTTTTTGATGGCCCTCCCTGATATGATTTTCCAGTCTCGTGTTCACGATCGAATGATTGTGTGAATTTCCAATTTGGAAATTTTTATCAGCTCCTTAACTTCGCTCCAGTCCGGGCCCTTTTTAATGCTGTTCTGGTGCAACCCGCCGTCGGGGGCACTCCATCAAACCCTCCCCCCCCTGCTTCTAATTTCATGCACTGCATAAACATCTGTGTATACTTGAATTTTCTCCAGCGATTTATATGCAATACGTCTGAAATATAATGTGAATCTGCTGGCAGTTAGCATGAATCACCTTAAAGTCCTGTGAGGTGAAAACACATCCAGCAGTCACGGGTGTTTAAGCCGCTTGTCAGCTCCGAGTCGGAGATGTGGGGCGAGATAGATCGCGGCGAAAAAAAAACATCCCAGCGTTCGCTCATTGGGGGGATAATTATAACTCCTCAGCGAACTAAAAATCGGAGCAGTAAATTCAAAAGTAGGCGGAGTCTGTTTCTCCTTCCAAGCAAGAGAGAGCGGCGTCTTGTCCACGTACCGCCGTCGTACCGCTGCCCGGGTCGCCGGTGATTTGATCACATGTCAGCAGCCCTGCGCTTTCACCTGATGCACCAGCTGGGCCTAAACGCGAACAGATGGGCCGGCCCGAGCGAGCCGCCGTCCCAATCCTCATATTACAATGCCGCCGTTGCCGTGACTCCCCTCAGGAGCCGAGTCAATGGCCACGGGCTCCCATTCACGCACAAAGCCGGTTATCTTGATTTGTAAATGAGCTGAATGCTGAAACGTGTTAAATCCTCCAGATGAGATGATGTCTTACTCGTTGTTGTTTTTTTTTTTTGGGGGGGGGGTGTCTTTTGTGTGTGTGAGGCGGGAGGAGAAGTCAGGTCTCCCCGCCGCCGTTCATCGCCGTTTGCGATTGGAGCAGTATTAACATAAAGAATAATGTCCTGATAGGTGAACACATGCTCTGGATGTTTACAAGCCCAATACTCCTCCTCCTCTTAACCAATTAGCCAAAATATGACTAATTAGAGGTTATACATATGCAAGCGCAGCCGCCCGGTCCCCGCCCACCATCAGCAGCGGCGGCATTCGCATCACGCCGAGCGAGACGGAGCGTTTTGCTGGTGCCATTCACAATTAAGAGCAGGGAGCGACGGTGCCTGATTAGCAGTGGTGGCGGGACTCGACTTTACCGGGCAGGGGTCCTCAAGGGGGAAGTAAAGGGATGGGGGGGCGGAGGCAGCCGAGCAGCTGTTGCTGTTTGTTTATGCAACTCAGCAACATACGAGCGGTGGGGTCCCTCTCGGGCGCTTTGGCGGGGGCCCCCCGACTCTCCCTGCTTGATCTTTGAAGGTTGGGGCTGTTTGAACAATTCCTCCCAGTCCTCCCAGTGTCCTGCACGCCGCCATCTGTCTCCCCAGGAATGTGGGTAGAGTCAGCACACACCCCAGCATTTGTCAAGGCTGAACGGGGAGGAGGGAGGGCTACACCCCAGCCAGAACGCCGAAAGACGCTTCGTCTTCTACATCGCCCAACGTTTAGCGTCTCCGGCGCCCGTTTTGGAGTTAATTGTTGCTACGGCGAGGAGCCAGCTTTTTTTTTTTTTTTTTTGGTGGCTATTATATTTTGATTGTTTTCTTTTCAGACGGCGGGGGCGTTTGAATTGCAAATTCGATGGATGGTAACTGATGTTTACGTTTGAACAGCGAATCAAGGCCGGGCCCGGCACTCTGTTCTCCTTCCTGAGATTATTAGAGACCCGTTGAGGGGTTTTAAAGAAAGACCCAATTACTGTCAGACATGTGAAAGTCTTCTGACAAACACAAAGTGTGATTCATACAGGTACGCTGGATGAAAGCGCCCGCAGCCCGTTGTGAATGGCTTCCAGACTGATTAGGTCCAAATTAATGAAAAGTAGATCAGATTGGCCGTTTTAATGAAGGAGAAATGCTCTAAAAAAGCCTTTTCATTTACTCTATTTTCTCCGCTGCCAAATTCTAAAGGCATGCCTCCTTTGGCGGAGGAGCCAGGAAATTAAAAGGTATGTGATTCTCTGTTATCGCCGCCGCTGCCTGTAGTCGTCGGGCGGAGGTGGGAGTAGAAAGCCAAGATGCTTCGTTGGCGACGGCAACGTTTGGCTAGCTGCTTGTTGTCATGCAGACAAATAGTGATTATTTAGTGAACTCTCACCCTTGCAGTGTTTAGACTTTTTTTTTTTTGAAACCCTCCTTTTCTTTCTGCTCTTCTCGCAGCACCAACTGCTCAACCAAGCGGCCGGCAATCGCAAGTTCAAATGCACCGAGTGTGGAAAGGCCTTCAAATACAAGCACCATCTGAAGGAGCACCTCCGGATCCACAGCGGTGAGCGGCTGAATATTCATAGCCATGATTTAAGAGCGGCAGATCTGCAAAAACTCTTTTCCTGTTTGCCCTGGATCCTCCTCGGTGTTGATGGATGCCGAATTGCGCTGTGTTTAAACTCGGCCACCGCGCCAAACGCAATATTTGCTCCAAAATGTGTCTGTGTTGGGAGTATGTCAGCAATTTAATTTGATTTATGGGATTATTTTCAAACAAAGGCCGTCAATCATCAGGAAATATTTCACACAGTGCCTTGTGGTCAGGTGCTGGAGCCACTCAGAGCTCATTCTGTTGTCGTTTAGTCAACACACACAATTCATGATGTTTTACCTCATCTTTATCAGCTGTATTTTAGAAAGTGATTCAGACTATTTTTAGCCAATCAGCCAGTTAAACCTAAATAACCTCCTTGGTGGAGCTAACAATGCTCACTTAATGCTAATGCTAATCAGCCTGCGTTTCCTGTCTAATGCTCTATGTCTCGTGTTTCAGGTGAAAAACCATACGAGTGCCCCAACTGCAAGAAGCGCTTCTCCCACTCCGGATCCTACAGCTCCCACATCAGTAGCAAAAAGTGCATCGGCCTCATCGCCGTCAACGGCCGAATGCGCAGCAACATGAAGACAGGCTCCTCCCCAACCTCCGCCTCCTCCTCGCCCACCAACACCGCTATCACCCAGCTGAGGCAGAAGCTGGAGAACGGCAAGCCCCTGGGCCTCCCCGAACACAACAACCACCTGAGCATCAAGGCCGAGCCGCTGGACTTCAACGACTACAAGCTCATGATGACGTCTCATGGATTTGGCGCTTCTGGGCCGTTCATGAACGGAGGCATGGGGGGGAACAGCCCACTGGGGGTTCACCACAACTCCACGGCCCAGAGCCCCTTGCAGCACCTTGGGATCAGCGGGCTGGAGTCGCAGCTCCTGTGTTACCCGGGCCCCATCGGGAACAATCTGAGCGAGGTCCAGAAGGTCCTCCAGATCGTGGACAACACTGTGTGCAGGCAGAAAATGGACTGCAAGCCGGAAGAGCTCTCCAAGCTCAAGGCATACATGAAAGAGCTGGGCTCTCAGGTGGAGGAGCAGAAGCAGATGCTGACGCAAGTCGGGCCTCAGATCGGTCTTCCCCTGGTCAATCACAACGGCGCCACCAAAAGCATCATCGACTACACCTTAGAAAAAGTAAACGAAGCCAAAGCCTGCCTCCAGAGCTTGACCACAGACTCGAAGAGACAGATTAGCAATATCAAACGAGAGAAACCCAACCACATGCTTGAAGGAGGTGTGGAGGAGAAGGTGCAGGAAAATAACATGTTTACACCTTATGCTTGCCAATACTGCAAAGAGACCTTCCCCGGGCCGATACCTCTGCATCAGCACGAACGCTACCTGTGTAAAATGAACGAGGAGATCAAGGCTGTGCTGCAGCCCAGCGAGAACCTGATGCCCAACAAACCGGGGATATTCATGGAGAAAAACGCCCACTTACCCCCCTCCATGTTGTCCGAGAAGGGACTCAACGCACCCCTCAACCCTTACAGGGACCACATGTCTGTGCTGAAGGCGTATTTCGCCATGAACATGGAGCCCAACTCGGAGGAGCTGCTCAAGATTTCCATAGCGGTCGGCCTTCCTCAGGAATTTGTCAAGGAGTGGTTCGAGCAGCGGAAGATGTACCAATACGGCAGCACCAGGACGCCCCCGCTGGAGCACAGGAACAGCATGGACATGGTCCTTGGGACAAACAACCACCACACTCCAACAAAAGACTCTATGGCAGCTAGGTCCCCTGTGTCTCTGGTCAAACCACCGGACTGCATCACCTCGCCCTCCATCGCCGAGTTCCATAACAACATCAACAACTGTGACAGACATTTGAAAAACCACCACTACGGCGGAAGCGCCAAACCCACGGGTGAAAAGTTGGACCACTCCCGCAGCAACACTCCTTCCCCGCTAAATCTGTCGTCCACATCTTCCAAAAACTCCCACAGCAGCTCGTACACTCCGAACAGCTTGACTTCTGAAGACCTGCAGGCCGAGCCACTGGACCTCTCTCTGCCCAGACTCATGAAGGAACCCAAGCATGCACTGACCGTCAAGAGCCGGCCCAAGGTCAACAGCATCAGCGTCGACCACAGCAGCATCCCCTCCCCTCGAGAGCACTTTGAGGAGCCTCTGAATCTGGCTTATCTCAAGAAGGAATTCTCAGGCTCCACCAACAACGGCAGCCTTGAGAAGAGCACCAGCCCAATCTTCGGCATCAACCCCTTCGCTGCCAAACCCCTGTACACCTCGCTCCCGCCTCAGAGCGCCTTCCCTCCGGCCACCTTCATGCCCCCCATGCAGGCCAGCATACCCGGCCTCAGGCCCTATCCAGGCATGGATCAAATGGGCTTCCTACCACACATGGCCTACACTTACGCAGCAGGGGCGGCGACTTTTGCCGAGATGCAGCACAGGAGGAAGTACCAGCGGAAACCCGGTTTCCAGGTAAATAGTCTACCTGTGGTAGGCTCAGTCTACTCGCTTAGGTAGACTGAGCCGACGGAGGAGACGGAGGTCTGGCTGCCGGTTCCCGGTAGGGGTTGGGTTTAATCTAGAACCCCTCAGGAGGAGCTCTATTACCCAAAACAAGGCTCTAGGAGCTGGGTTCACTCCAACCAGAATGTGCAGGCTGTTAGTTCCTCTTCCAGAAGGTCCAGTCGAGGTATTAGAGATATCAAACGGCATTAGCTTTAAATAAATAACAGTAGCGATAAAATCTGATCCCAGTAAAGCTGTTATTGTTGCAGCTCCCTCTGCTGTGGGTGGAATCCATTAAAGCTTCTCTCCGGGCCGGCCCGGCTCACATCCCGCCTTATTAAATATGGGTGAACAGCCTGTGTAAAAATGACAGAGGTGAACCCCGGAGCTCAGACACTCCCCACCCCACCCCTACCCACCACCCCCCAACACAACTTGGTTGCATTTTAAAGAGAAGCCAAAATGAGCTTCTTCTTCTACATGTGGATTAATAATGCACAATCTCCATGTTCATTACCAGTGAATGCTGAAGGCTGTTTAACATAGACGGAACCATTTTGATGAAAGAAAGTATTAATAATGTTTCCTATTCTAAGTTATTAAATTAGATTTTAAAAATACAGCTACAGGCGTTTAGTTCCAATTGATTGCAGGGTGATAGTGGTCCCTTCTTAAAACACACGGCAGCCGTCCTCACATTATCACACATATTCATTAAGCAGCTCACTATTGTCCATTAAGGCGCACCTTTTGATTTTAATCATTACATTCAGGGCGCTTCGCAGTAATATTCTTCATTTTTAAGACTAATCTTCGTCATAACAGTGGGTTTTACGGGCAGAATTAGTCCCTGGGAGCTAAATTAGGCCTTGAATGCACCATTATGAAGGAGGATGTCACGTATAGACGCTACAGATCTGATAAGGAATCAAAGCGGGTGATTAAACATGACGTTGTGTTCTTGTATATGGCGTTACGCGTTGTTAGCGTGGCGCTGCCGTTGGTAGCTGTCTGGGATGATGGGGGGGGGGCGGTTGTCAAACTTTATCTAAACAAAACTTTCTTCACACCTTTTTTTCTTGCAGTTTAACAACCTTTAACGTTGTTTTGCCCAGGTTTCCACAGTTACAATCTTCACGAACACATCCTCCTATTTTACAGAGGTGCATTCAGGCGTTTTGGGATTTTAAGGCATTTCTTTTTATTTCTTAGAAGTGCGATTAGAAAATAAATTTAAAAATCCACATCCATGACATGAACATTTTTTTGGTTTGGTTAGCCCTCAGTCTCCCCTCTCACCCCTGACCTCTGACCTCATCGCCTCTCACTCTCCTGCTCACACCTGTCAGATGAAGCGAAGCCTTTCCTCTCCTGATCACTGTTGCCCTTATTTTGAAGGGGGACCTGCTCGACGGTACTCCAGATTACATGTCAGGGCTGGACGACATGACAGACCCCGACTCCTGTCTGTCGCGGAAGAAGATTAAGAAGACCGAAAGTGGTATGTACGCGTGTGACTTGTGCGACAAAACATTCCAGAAGAGCAGTTCCCTTCTCAGACACAAATATGAACACACAGGTATATACTGTTCTAGACCCTTATTTCCAACCCCATGCTTTTCTGTTCAAATGTTTGCTTTTTCCCAGCTCTATCAGTTGAATATATATATTTTATGTTCCCCCTCTCTCCTCTTCCTCCCTCCTGAGTGCTAACAGCTAACCTGCTTCTTCATCGACAGGCTTGTGAACCAGCGAACGACAAACGTGTCGTCTGTGTACTGCTTTTTGTGTGTCCTTTTTGAATATGAAGAGCTAGCTGAGACGTCACGTGACCGGCGTCCGCCAATCGCGTCGTGCCGCGTTCGCCGTCCCGCTATCTTTAAAGACACATATGATTCACCTCCAGACGAGGAGGCAGCGGATCCCTAATGTCGTTATCAGCGGCGTTACTGCTGATAGATCACATCAGCTGCTCGCCGGCTTCACAGCCCATAATAAGTCTTTTATTTTAGTTATTATACGGAGATCCTCTTTCACTCTGTTGCATCATTTTATTTTATCCGCTATCTGTAGCCGAGCGCTTTTACGCAGCCTTCATGTTATCTGCCTGGACATGAAGCGGAGGGAGGAGGGCGCGCCGTCGGAACGGCGCTGCACTCTTTTAAAAAAACGGGCGTGTTATCTCCGCTGCGCCTGTGCCTCGCTCGGGACGCCGCGCTTTCATGTTCACGTCGCTTACGCCTTGTTTTTAGCAATAATACGAGTCTTAGAAGTCCAATAAGGAGCGGCTGCACGGGCCACATGTTGGACAGAAACGCCGTTTGAAACTGGGGTGGGGGGGGTGGGGTGGGGGTGGAAGGGGGGGTCACACATATGGTAAGCAGCGTTAAAGCCACAGCGAGATGTTAGCAGCGTCCAACCAGAGCAGGGCGTCGACCACATGACGCATCTGGGTCCCGCCCCCCTCGTCAGTCGTCACCCCTTCTCGAACTCGTTTGCCGCACCCCATCTGTTGGTAAACGTCGCGTGGCGATCGTGGGTGTGGCCTTTGTGGCTGTGGCATTTGTGGGCGTGTCGTTCGCGGGCGTGGCATTTATGGGCGTATTTTTTCCGCAACACGGGGCCGCTGGACGCCTCCTATCCTCGTCGTTTGATCCGACGCACCGTGATGTCATCTCTGCTCCATGCCATTGGATTCATGCCGTTTTTTCCTTGCCTGTTCTGACTTGTTGTCTGATTTGTTGTCGCCACTCGAGCGCTGCAGGACACTCACGTCCGCCCCTTGTGTGTGTTTTGTGTGTCCGCAGGCAAGAGGCCGCATCAGTGCCAGATCTGCAAGAAAGCCTTCAAACACAAACACCATCTCATCGAACACTCCAGACTGCACTCCGGGGAGAAACCCTACCAGTGCGACAAGTGTGGGAAGAGGTTCTCCCACTCGGGCTCCTACTCGCAGCACATGAACCACCGCTACTCCTACTGCAAGCGGGAGGCCGAGGAGCGGGAGGCGGCCGAGAGGGAGGCCCGAGAGAAGGGCCACCTGGAGCCCACGGAGCTGCTGATGAGCCGGGCGTACTTGCAGGGCATGACTCCTCAGGGTTACCCGGAGCTGGCGGAGCGCGAGACCATCCTGAGACACGAGGCGGCGGTGAACGGCGGGATCAGAGAGGGACCGAAGGAAGTGGACGGAACGTATGCAAAGATGGGACGGAGGGACGTGTTTGAGGAGGAGGAGGAGGAGAGTAAGAGCATGGACACGGACCCGGACACGTTGAGGGACGAGGAGGAGAACGGAGAGCACTCGATGGACGATAGCTCGCTGGACGGCAAAACGGAAACCAAATCGGATCACGAGGACACGATGGAGGACGGCGTGTAAACCACAAGCTTCTCATGTTAAAGAGTTTTACGTTTCTCTCTTTTTGGGTTCAGTATTCTTAAATGCTCGGGTTAAAACTGCGTGTTTTAAGCCGGATGTGCACGTGCCTGAAGCTTCCGGGAAGCTTCCTTCACAGACTCCTCGATGGGGGGAGGAGGACCAGACTCCAAATCAATCTGGAGGAGGTGTGGAGGGAAGGGAGGCATGGGTTTGTGAAATAAGCTGCATTATGCAAACCGAACAATGAATAAATGAATACATTTCAAAAAATGTACAGTACTAAGGCCTAAACATGCGTGTGGTGCTAACCTCCTCAGATACACCCTGTGTTCCATAGTATTTATAGCACAACTAGTGACTTGTACAAATTGCACTCCGCTTCTATAATCACGAACAAAAATAATAAAAAGTATTGCCTATGTATATATTTATACAGTGTTGGAAAAAGAGCAGTAGTGTGTGCACTACAATCCTTCAGTATTACCTTCACCCCCCCTACTACGACCACCCCCCACACACACACACACACACACAAACCCACGCTGACGTCTTGAGTTCTGCCACCAACATGTTTCAGGCCTGATCGAATCGAACTAAACGCGGCTGTCTGAGGGGCGCGTTTGGACTTGGGGGGGGTGGGGGGATGGGTCCGAACGCGAAGGACGAAGCCTTTGGAAGGTGTTTTTGGACAAGAAAAAAGAAGCCTTATATGCAAACCTTTTAACCTGTGTGTTTTCTGCAAGTGCCACCCTCGTATCGTGTAAAAGGAAGGTTACTTTAGTTCACCAGCTTCAGTATTACGAAATGGTTCACTGTTGTTCTCTGAAGCGTCGTGTCAGTATTAAGACTTATAGGCAACAGTTCCTTAGTTTACATTATGTTGTGCAATGTTTTCTCAGTTTGTCAGTATTACACCAAACCAGTTTTTTGGAAACAACAAATTGAATTCATTTTATTTGTAGTTTAAAACATTTATTTATGTGGCCCATTTTATATTTCCTAATTTTATTTATTTCATACTGTTGTGTACAGTACTATAGTTCTTCAATATATAGATATATTTTAGTAAAAAGGAACATGGTGTCGATCATAGGGGCAAATTTTACGTAAAGAGAGCATTTATTGTGTTTTGAAACATTGTGAAATGCGAAGTTTAATCTTATTTTATTTTATTTCCTTGATTTTCCATTTACTGGAAAAAAAAATCCAAAATTTGGGAACTTTTATACAATTGTGAAAACACTGTATTTTCGACTGAAAAAAAATTCCACTTTCTTCATCTTTGTTTCTTTTTTTAAGCTAAAAAAAAATGAAGAGGGACTGTTAAATACTATGTATGATATAATGACTGAAGAAGAATCTTTCCTGAAATGTCTTTGTAAAAGTATTATTGAATTCTTAATTTGTAATTTCTCTTGAAAATGACCCTGCTCGAATAAAAGTAGCCAAATTACAGAGTACCAAACCTGCAGCGCTTCATGTTTATTCAGGCGCCGCCGGCTCAAGTCGCTTCACATTCCCTCCAAAGTGGGAAAAAAAACCCTCCTTTCTCATATCCAGCTCAGGCAAAATGTCTTTTCTCATTATTATGTTAATTCCATTCAGTTTCAGTTCACTTCCTCAAACGGATCCGAGTCAGCTGACCCCGGCCGGCTGATCATTTCCACCCATTTAGGATAAATAAAACAAACACTCCTCATCTTCTCACCTCCTTTATTTAAAGATGTTCTCATGGAACCATTTTGTTAATTTGATAATGTGTTGTTAAGAAAACTAAAGAACCCACAATCCCAGTGTTCAGGAATTAAATGTATTCTTGAATCATTTAATTTATTCACAAAAAATAGAAAAACAGAAGAGCAATTTAAATTTATATTCACTACACTTTTATATTATTTTGTAAACCTTAACTGTTACCATTAAACATGATGAAAATTTGTCAACTCTTTTTTTTTTTTAAAGCCAGATATTGAAAAGAACTGAATATAAATCCTGGATTCCCGTCTAAAATTATTTTACGGTGTTTGTGATATTTTGCACAAAGCTGAACGATGACATTAAACGCATCAACCTCATCTTTAAATATTAAAGAAACAAAAAGGAGTAAATGTTGATGAAGTTCAGCCTTGATTTTATATAGAAATATTTTTTATTCATTTATCAAACAATTTAAAACTAAAATTACGTTTAAATTCATTAACAACCATTTAAGAAAAAATTTAAAAATTAATGAAAGCAGCAAAAACAAAGTTTTTAAACGCATCGTCTGGATAAACCTTTTTTTTTTCCTATTTTCTGACGAAGTTAACCAAACTGAAGTGAAATCTTTTAATCCGTCTTGCAGTCGACAACATTTCTTCCTCTTTCTGCTCCTCCTGTTGAAACTTTCCTCCTGACAGGTGGACGCCGCGCCGCCTCTGAAGGAGACGCTCGCCTCTATTAGCCGCTCGCTCGGCGCAATGCAGATTAAAAGCAACATCAAAAGGCCGAGATGAAAGCGCCAAAGGTTGAGCGATGCCAAACATCAGAACGCGCTTTGCATATTCCGATTTTCCTATCGATCGGCGCACCAGCGGATCATTCACAGACCATCTGGGAGATAAAAGAGGGGGTCTTAAATGATTAGCTGATGAATTTGATAATGTGCTGTGAACCGCCGCCGTTACTAAAAAAACCAACGCGTCAAGAGGAGGGAATCCTCAGGAGGGTTTCAACCGCTGCTTTTACATTTTGCATCTTTCGCACTCTCATAAAAGCTTGAATCCGATTTCGCAAGCAGCTAAGAGGAAGGTCAAAGGTCAGGAGTGATGTGATGAAATGTTCCTGCAAGCAGCGGGTTCATAGAGGGAATGGGGTTCATTATGTCCCGCAGAGGAGAGGTGGTCCGCCGCTTCCTGCCTGAATGAATTCCACTTGTCGCTCTTCTGAATACGGCCTGATGCTGATGTTGATCCGACGGGCGCTGATCAATACCGCCTGAGACTATTAGCCCCCGCTCAGACGTGGACTGCTTTCAATCCCAATCAGGCCTCATGATGTTGCCTTAAATTGATTTTTCAGTTTCGTAATTTTGTTTTCTCGAATAAATTTGTTTTTGAGTGAAGGAAAAACCGTTTCTGCATAAATATTTGAACAGAAAACAGTCAAATATAAAAAATAAATAAATAAATAAAAACTGCGGCGCATGTTTTTATGCACCACCCATGTGGTAATCCCTGCAGTTTAAATCCAATACATCAAATAATCTGTCAATCCCATCGATCAGTCGTTTTAAACTCATTTAATCATTTAAAAATTCCCTTTTAAAGCAAATACACACGCGCGTTACGATGCGTTCACGGACCTATCTCTCTCTCTGGTTTATCCGTGATGCTGCAGCAGTGTGATGTCGATCTACTCCGGTGTGAATCGGCGTTGGGAGCGCCGCCTGGCTCGTACGACGTTTAGATGGGAGGAAAAACAACAACATGAGCCCGTAGTAGTAATTCATACGAGTGTCATGCAGCCATATGCCCGGGCCAGATTGCTGGTGTATTTTGGACAGCTGAGCTCTAATGATTCACTGTTGGGGCTCATAGAGACCAAAGCTAAGTGTACATGTTGCCTCAGGCTACTCTGCTGCCTCCACAGATACGCTTCACGCTGAAATCGACTCGCTGGAAACTCTCGACTGCCATCTTTAATCCGTTACCTGCGTCATCCCGCAGCCTAAAAGGCCTCGTGTCGCCCTCCTGCATTCGACCAGCGCTTTATTCGTTCGTTTCGTCCAAAGCGGGGTTACAACACGGAAAAACCAGGCAGCGCACGAACGTCAGCGCAAAGCAAAAGCGTAATGGGGGAAAAAGATTCGCCACAACGTGCGAAATAGAAGCGATAGAGCATGACAGAGCACATGGGGGGGGGGGGGGGACGGCGGATGAAATTAGCTCTGAGGTTCATTTTTTCCGTCTTGAAGTCGGTCGGAGTCACCGAAGAGCGGATCAGTCCCCGAAACTAAGCGAAAAACCAGTTTCGGAGAGTTTTAGTTCAATCCAAACCTTTTCAGCAGTCTGCTATACCCTACTTCACCAGGTGTCATTCTAAAAGAAGGTCATGTGATCGGATGGAACTGGGCGCACCTGTTTCCGTTATAAAAGCTAAGCTATCCTGTTTCCTGTCTGATGGCGGTCCACCTGTCCATCCCATCACAGGTGGGTGATGCTGCTGATGCTGGACCCTGAAACCACCAGCCTCCTTTAATGATCCGCTGATGCCAGCGATGGGCGGAGAGCAGAGGAGGCGCTCACCCTTTGACCTCATTAAATTATTTACATACCCCCATATGCCACCCGGACCATTCACAGGGCACATGAAGGACGGGCCGGCCAACGAGGAGAGAGAGCGCTCCTCGGACCTGGCATCGGGCGAGAGGAAGTTCAATGACATGCAGGGGGGGATAACGCACAAGTGACCAGCAGGGATTAGCCAATCAGAGCGTCAGAAGACAAGCCAGCTGTTCATTCTGGCCGGAGCGAAAAGAGCCCCGGAGCAGGTGGTGCAGCCCGGTGCCAGCGGTGCTACAGAGGAGGGAATAAAAAGGAGGAGAGGAAGAAAACCATAAAAGAAACTCGTCCTGGCCTAATGTGTGGATTTTACTTTGGACGCCTCTTCCTGCGCCGCCTGGCATGCGATGTTTAGCTCGGTATTAGTGTGCATAAATAATCCAAACAAGAATATGTTGGAATGAGGAGCCGCAGTTTTTAATTATTGATTGGTTTTATTACAAAAAAACTGATCCAAAGCGAAAACTGAAGGTAGGAAAGTTAAAAAAAAAAAATCTAATCATTAAAATTTAATTAAGAAGGAATTATAGAATTTACTTTTATGATTCCAGTTTTTCTGTTCCATACTCATTATGTGATTTCCTACATTTCCCAGAATGCATTAGGATCGGCAATCAGCGCTATGAAAGCGTCGTTAACACACCTGTTTATTTCTGACCCTCATGACCATTATTGTTTTCAGCTGCGAGGTCCACGGTGAGCCGCCGGTAGCGTAGGGCGCCCCCTGTTGGCTGATACTGTGACAAAAGTACCATATCAATAAAAGTTAGTCCACCTGATGACAGGTGAGAACACCTGTGGATGTCACGGCTGTCGAAACAAGTGAGAAGGAAAAACAAGTTCACTGAATAAAAATTTGAAATGAAAAATTCCTGTTTATTCTACATCTTGTTCAGTAACGGAAGAATTTAATAGTTGAAGAACCAGGAAGTAGTCCGAACACGTTTCACAACAAAATACAAATAAAAATAAAAAATTCTCATTTTTAAAAACTCTCAATTGAAATAGATAGCTATCAGGCGCTAGCTATGAGACACTAGCAAACAGTTGCTATTTGATGCTAACTAACAAGCGTTAGGTATCGGGCTGAACATCAGAAGCTAGCTATCAGAAGCTAGCTATCAGAAGCTAGCTATCAGAAGCTAGCTATCAGAAGCTAGCTATCAGAAGCTAGTTATCAGAAGATAGCTATCAGAAGTTAGTTATCAGAAGCTAGCTATCAGAAGCTAGCTATCAGAAGCTAGCTATCAGAAGCTAGCTATCAGAAGATAGCTATCAGAAGCTAGTTATCAGAAGCTAGCTATCAGAAGCTAGCTATCAGAAGCTAGTTATCAGAAGCTAGCTAGAAGCTAGCTATTAGACGCTAGCTATCAGAGTCAAGCTATCAGATGCTAGCTATCAGACGGCAGCTATCAGAGGTAGCTATCAGAAGCTAGTATCAGAAGCTAGCTATCAGAAGCTAGCTACCAGGAGCTAGGTATCAGACGCTAAATATCAGAAGCTAGCTTAGAGAAGCTAGTTATCAGTAGCTAGTTATCAGGAGCTAGTTATCAGAAGCTAGCTATCAGAAGCTAGCTATCAGAAGCTATTTATGAGAAGCTAGCTATCAGAAGGTAGTTATCAGAAGCTAGCTATGAGCTAGCTATAAGTTAGCTATAAGCTAGCTATTAGACGCTTGTTATCAGAGCCAAGCTATCAGACGCTAGCTATCAGACGCTAGCTATCAGGAGCTAGCTATCAGGAGCTAGCCATCAGGAGCTAGCCATCAGGAGCTAGCCATCAGGAGCTAGCCATCAGGAGCTAGCCATCAGGAGCTACTATCAGGAGCTAGCCATCAGGAGCTAGCCATCAGGAGCTACTATCAGGAGCTAGTATCAGGCCAGTCGTCCTGCCATCGAGGCTAATTGTTCTTTCTTAACCAGACTTGCGGTCACACTGGCCTGACAGATTAGTTTTATGTATGAATCTCATATAAATATGATTTTAACTTTAATAATAACCATCAGAAAGTTAAGGAAATAAAATGTTGAATGATAAATGACAACAACAACACTTAAGTGTGTAGTTGTGTAGTAGTACTACCATAGTTTTGTCCAATGAATATAAGAGCAACATTAAAACTCAACAGCATAACTGGAACATATTACAAGAAAATGTATATTTTATTATGTATTTTATATTATATTATATTACGTTTATAGTATATTATAGTGCAGTTTATTACATTGATAGGTGGTTAAAAACATCATGCAGTCACTGTTATTTTACCTCTCTGAACCTGTCTAGAATGATCTGGATCAGCTTCTTGAATCTGGATTGAATTATTCACATTTGGTGTTGAATTTTCAGCTCCGTGTTTCTCTATTTATTTGATTTTTCACGACACAAGCCCAGAACGTCTTGTTTGCGTCCAAGCATCAGAAACAAAAAGACAATGACGAGTCTCAGACGACGCTGCGAAATGAGGTGAAAAATCGCATACCTGCTAAAAATGAATTTATATCATCCTGCAATCCTGACATTTCATTTTATTCTCTTTATTTCTTGGTTGTTGTTTTTTTTCCCGTGTTGCATTTGCACCTTTGTTATCCTGAGCGTCGCCATAGCTCGAAGGGAACACTGTTTGTTTACATGCAGTAAATACCTCTAGATTTATTTTTAGAGATGTTTGTGTGTGTGTCAGGAGGATGCTGGGTTAAATCCACGTGGCTGGAACAGATTTTCTCTCTACTGAACTGTTGCTGCTCTTTACTTACTGTCGCTCTGGTCTGATTAATGAGTGGATTTGTGGCCATCTTTGGTGTTTTCACAGCTCAGAGGTGAAGACACATAAAAGCCAAAAACTTTCTGTTTTTAATAGTTTCCATCGCTATTAGTGAGGCGCAGTCCTTTAATTAAACAGCACTGTTTCTAATGACGACTGGTCACATGACGGCGGTCCTCACGCAGAGGAAATGATCTGTCCGTCCGTCCTGCCTCCCCTCCCCTCCTCTCCCTCTGAGGGGTAAGTTATTATGTGTTTTGCCAATGTGTTTGTGGAAATCTTTGATATGCACAAACACAGATTCTAATGCGGCGGCAACAGCGGCTTTTTTGGCTGACAGCTGATTAGGATGCCAGCTCATGGCTGAGTCCGCGGGGCCCCAGCTGGGAGCAAGGAACATCGCTCATTACACATTTTCTAGGAGGGAGGAGGCTAATTCGCATGGCAGCGCAGCATGCCGGTGTAGGTGTAATCATATCATTCTAAATCACTGGTCAGTTACACGGCGGCGAAGCCTCGGCTCGTGCCAGAGGGCCGGCTGGAGCCTGATTAAAGCTCCGCCAAAGACAAAGTGACACGTCCTTAACCTCATCAGAGGAGACGTTAAGCAAACCATCACTTCCCCCGTCAAGGTGCGAGGTTCGCCCCGCCGAGACCCTCAGCCCCCCTGAATGGATCTCCGACCTCTTCCTCTTCTTTTTTGTAAATTAGAGCTTTCGTCTTGGGGAGCAGCATAAATTTTTTATGAAGGCATCACGGCTGATGGTTGATGGCTGCCTGGGCGTTCCCGTCTCCGATACGTCACTGTCCCCGTGATTAAATTAAACCTTGGCCCCCACCATGTTTGACAAGGAAATATCTGCTCTAATTAAGCGGTATACTTCACCAGAGAATGAACAGACAGTACAATTCAATGCAGGGTTAATGTAGTCATAAAAAATCCATGATTTCTTGCCCTTTGCCCTCCTTTTTTTGACTTTTCCCCCTGAATTCTAAATTAAAACGCGTCCGTTCTCGCCGTGTATTTTGGTCTTCTGAACAGGCCAATTACTTTTTTGGGGGCTGCTTTATGATTATTCATGCTAGAGAGACTCCCAGCTGTTAATGGACTAAGCACTGTGTTGTACTCTCTGACTGGAAATAGATAATTACTCCATTGAGGAGCAAGCCTTTGCAGTCCAACCTTCCTGGTGAAGGAATGAATGTCGCGCTACATGTATGTGATTTCTGAAAGGAAGCATCGCCTGCAGGGATTAGGCCCTAATGAAGAAGAAGTTAATTATATTAAGAGTAATTTTCAAAAACAGTTCATGAACTTCAAATTATACTTAAAATTGCTCCTTAATGCTCTTAACTGTAATTAAATTGCCTAATATCTTAAGGAAATGAACACGTTGGACAGGAGCGATGGCTGAAGGGAACTTTTAGGAGTTCAGGGGTTAATGGTCCATGGATGGAGTCTGCTATGTGATATAGACACGCAGTGGGAGGGGCCAGCGACTCGGCGTGCTCCAATCACAATCAGCTATAGCAGTGATTGGACTGCACATGCTCAGTGCGGCTGAGGCCCGCTTGAAGCAGCAGATCAGCTGTTCAGATTGTTGGTTTAGCTTCAAGACCACAACAATGAATAAAAAATTAAAATAAAATCATAAAATAACATAAGTATGGAGCGTGTCTGATGAGTTATGAGCGTTTAAACTGGCCACACGCTGACGAAAGCAGATTTTCGTCGCGTCCTAAATGAAGGCAGCCAATGACAGCATGGCCTCAAAGTGAGGTTTACCTCATGCTTAGGACGCGTTCTGCTTCGGTGCTGCGTTCAGTGACGGCGTGTTCCCAGTAGTAAACTTCATGAACTGGTGAGGAGATGAGTGGGCCACACCAGATTGCAGCGGGTCTCACCGTCTTTGTTGCTAAAAAAACTCGGGTTGTGGCACTTTTTTCCGGACACCTCCGCGCTTCTCGACTACAACTCCTCTCCGCGGAATTAGTTTTCATCACTTCTTCCACTCCTCTTCAAGCTGGTGAATCTTCAACAAGTAAAGTGAAAAGTGCTTGAGCTGTTGCACATTTTAATCCTCCAAACGGTTGACGACTTGCATTTTCCTGAGCTCCACAGTTGGGGGGGAGGAGAAAAAAAAAAGAAAAGCTGGAGAATTATGTGCATTTGTCTGGCCGTAATTAGGTGTATTTCTTCCCTGAGTTTTATTTAATGATTGGCTCCTCCAGCAGGGGCCAGGACTTTTTGAAGCGTAATGATTCTCCTCTCAGGCGACTTAAAAGTTGAAGGGGAAAGAGGTTGAAGAAAGAAAGTGCCGTCATTCTGCAGCTTTGAGTAACCCTTAATCTGTACAAAATTTAGGTTTGCTTTGCTTCTCTGGGATCAAAGACTCACAAGAACATATTATTCAATCACTGCTGGTATGTTAAGGCAGCAGAATGCCATTGTTCAAGTACTTACAGGAGGGGTTCCACCTCAGAGAGGGAGGATGGAAGCTTTCCTAGTCATGCCATTTGTGCAACTGTGCATATTAAATCTACTTGGAATTTGGTGTTGCTGTGACTGTATGTTCTGTGTGGCTGAAGTGCATGTGTAGGTGTGTGCGGGGGTCTTTTTCTCTCTCTCACACACACGCACACACTCCAATGCAAAAGTATGCATGCACTGAATACACACGCTCACTGTTACTTCCATCTTTGCTGTGAAGCCAGACCCCCCTTGGCTTTTCTCACTTGTAATCATGTCCAAATTTGCACAGGAAGGCAGGGGGAAGGGGGAGAGCCATGTGAACCTGTGTGGGTGTTATTCCTTTTTGTGTGTGTGTGTGTGTGTGTGTGTAAGTGTGTGCATTTTTTTTTTTTTCTCTTTCCAAACCCGAGTCTGATTACTCCGACACCCCGAGATCTAAATCACCTTCTGAAGCCGTCAAATGCGGAGCTTGAAGTTGTTTTTTTTTCTCTTTGCCCTTTTCAACTAAAAGTAAAATTTGTCTCAGGGATGGAGAAACATTCCGTCTGCCAACGAACAAGTGCATAAAATATTAATGTAAAGAATGCAGAGAGAAGTCCTTGCTGCTAGACAGCCTCATAAGTTGAACAACTTATGGAAAGTGGCATAAATTCTTCAGAAATATTTGAATAAATCCGCTGTTGGTCCTTCACGGATTCTCCTTCTAAACTTTTTGACCTCCTGGATTCCGGGTGTCAAGGTATTCGCATCAAGCGCTCCTCCGAATGATCAGCTGGATCTCAGAAGAAAGATTTTAATTCCAGGTGCTCTTATCATGAATCATTTAAAACATCTTTCTGTTTGATGTTTTCAATTTGCTCCACTTAAACTCTTATTTTTTCCCCTTCCACATCCCCATCTCTACGGAGCAATTAATCTGCGATGTTCTCTTTAAAACATTAAACGTGTTAGCGTTTCTTCTTTTATACCCGTGCCTGTAAAGCTTCTTAAACCTGAGCTGATAATTGAAATATATTCTTGAAAAACCTGAGAAAATCTGGCACCAAAATAAATTCACGTGCCAAAGCTGCTTAAACGGCTCCACGTCTTTGTGAAATTCTCCAAACTGAATTTTTTTGTTGCCGCCGTGTAATCATTACATCACGTCAAAATTTTAAAAGCCCGTGTTCCTATCTCGGGTCGAGATGTTCTTGGCGTGTTGCGCCCGTTCTCCGTTTCAGTCCGCGTCGCTCTCGGGGCAGCTTGGAGGAGTTTGTGAGTCGTGGCACGTTGGGGGCCTTTGGCAGCGGCGCCTCCTATCAGCGGGGCCCAGCCGGTGCGCTAGCAGCGAGACCGGAGTGTTCTGACAAAGACGTTCTCGCTGGAATTCACATTCGTTTCCCGGGCACGGAGAGGTGGGACCAGGAACGGATCTGTGATGGGGGGGAGGAAGGCCGCCATGTCTGCACAGAACTAGACGAAGAAGCCTCCATCTCTTCGTCTTCCTCATTTGAACGCGGCACAGACGCTAATGGGAGCTGAAGCCTGCTGCTGACCGTCTTGCCTCAAACACTTTGTCGTCCTTCGCCCAGAAGTTTGTCAAAGAAGTTTCCCCATGATCCGTCCCCCCCGCCCCCTCCCATTAAACAGCCCGCCGCCTCATTTGCGTGATGTTGCTGAGCATCAATCTGCTGTCGGTGACGATGTCGGCGCCGCGGCCGCTGCCTCTGATTCGCTCTGAAGGCTCTAAAGAGCTGCGTGGGGTGTCAGCGCCTATCGCCCAGGCGTGGAGGATGATGATGATGCTGGTCGGACTGGGTGAAGTGGGTCAGGTCCGAAGCGAGCGTACATGCGTGTGACCCGTGAGCGGTGGTGGTGGTGGTGGGGGTGGATGGACTCGGGGCGACTCTTGTCCTGTCTGTCTCGGCCGATACGGGAACGCCGGTGGCCCCGGGGCCGGCAAATCACAGGAAGTCAGAGCGACTGGGTGAGAAGTTTGCTACTCTGCACTTCATGTCCGGCCTCCCCAGAGAAGCTTCCAGCACACAGACACACACACACACACACAGACACCCTTCACTCCCTGTTGCATCCTGTATTCTAAAGCGTGTGTGTTTGCTAGTTTATGACCTTTGCCCTTATGAGACATCATGAGACTCTCAAACCCCCCAATCTGGATCGTCGTTGGTTTGGAATCGAATCCCAGTCAGACATTCCAGCCTCTCATGATGAAATCTGGTGTCCCGCAGGGCGACCAGTTTGTCCACCAGTCTGGAAGAACGTGGAAACCTATGGGCGTCTACGGTTTGAGGAATTAAGTTGTCAAAAAATTCAGTGAAACGCTAAGAAAACGTCCCGACTGGGGCCCGACGGCTCCCCGGAATACGAATCGAAACCCACCAACAAGAAGTTGAAAAGGCTTTGGCTAATTTGCGAAGATTTTTCTCCGTTGCTGTTGCGTCTCTGAAGACTTTTTGGATTCCAGTCAGACATGAGCAATGATTAGATTGCTTCACCCAATTCTTCTATCATCTCTCTCCCAGTGCCTTTAATATGCAAATTGTAGGTATGCAAAGCTGTGATGCTTTTATTTAAAAGAAATGTCCTCAGGCGAGAGCAGTGGGCTTCCAGGGAGAGCTCTGTTTTAGCATGAAATAAATAGTTGTTAAAGGGATCACACGTAGTCGCATCTAGGAAGATGAAAAGCTAATTGACATGAATAATTTATTTGTATTGGTGTATCTTAACGATATTAAACAGCAGAGGAAAAATAAAACTTGGGGTTCAAACATGATACGCCGTCGACAGTGCTTCCTGAATGTTTATTTCTGACTGAAGCAACACCTGAGCCGCTATCTGAAGCAGCCAGCGGCGGTCCGTTCTGTCCTCGTGTGACCTACCCCTTCAGGAATCTAAAAGGGTAGTTTTCCATCCTGGATAACGGGGACTAATACATGAAGACAGTGTGAGCTTGTTCCCTCGTAGATCCAATCAAATGATGTTGTGACATTTTCTCGCCCAGCCGGGCCAAAACCCCAGCTCTCAGATTGTGTTAACGCCGCCGTTTGACTCCAGACCCTCCACGTTTAGTCCTACTCCACATCATAGTTAGAATTCAGACGCGCCGGGCTCCAAACGAAGACCCCTCTGATTAGAGCCGCCCCACAATGCCCTCCTTTGTCTGGGTGAACTTTTAACTGCGTGGGCCGCCCTTCGACGGTGGCGAGTTGCAGCGAGGAGTCGGCAGCCGGCTGGAATATTTGACATTTCTTCCTCATGACAGCTTGTTACTACTCCCGTTCCGTACTGTATGCATCCTCTCTGTGTGGACCCACGTCTCCAGTGGCAACACAAAAATCTGATTTGGATGACAAATACTTTCCGGCTCTGGAGTGTGGACCGTTTTGGCAAACTCCACCCCAGCTCGTACTGAACGCGAGGCCTGAGCGGTGCTTTTCAAGGACTGTTTGACATCCGCTGGGCGTAAATGTATTCTTCAGGGACCGAGAGCATGGTTAGGATTAAGTATGAGGGGCCTTTTCTGAGTATAATATAGACGAAACAGGACCTCAGAGAATACAAGTGAGGCATAAAGCTTTATTTCTGTTGTCACATGAACACTGCAGCTTTGGAAAGCCTTCAGATTACCTTTGATAAAGTAGCTTGTAGTCTATTCCCGCTCCCCTTCCTTAAAGGTGCACGAACGGAATCCGCTGCACTCGTTTCTTTATATTTATAACGGCTCAAATTCAATTTACCAACAAATGTTTTCAACTTGAATCATCCCGTAGTTTCATAATACAGTATTTTCTGGACTATAAGGCGCACTGAAGTATAAGACGCACCTTCAATGAATTTTCTGGCTTTTTTTTAACCTGTTTCCATATATAAGGCACAATGGATTATGAGCTTGTTCCCTGTTGGTTTTGAGAAAATTAAAAGCTTTAGGTGCTTCTTATAGTGCGGAAAATACTATACTTCCACAAACTCTAAGAAATAACGAACATAACGTCACCTGCACGTTATTTTCTGACATGACTATTCCCGACTCGCCATCCGTCAGACGTCTCGAAAAACCTCCGCCTTTGCGTTTCCCATCGACTCCGAGGCCGGTCGGGACGCAACCCTCGCCGCTGTTTTGTCGGAGCGCCTTTTCTGCTTTTCACTTCAAAACAAGTGTGATCATACAAGCTCTCAGCTATTAAATCACACTCTGAGCCCTAAAATGTCCTCTATTTTGAAGTCACGCGGCGCTCAAATGAAACCCAGCTTGGTAATATGAAGCAGGCGATGGATCCTCACAGCTCTTCTGGACCGAATAGCAAGTGTTAAATGAGAGAGGAGTGGAGTCTTTGAATAAAGAAATACATTCTTATTGGGGAGGTGAGGGCTGACAATGAACCCCCTCGCTCCGAGTGGAGCCTGCGAGAGGCCGACTTGTTCATCCCTTGTTATGCCGCTAATGTGAATGATTTAAGGGGGAATTATGCACATCTCAATGCGCCTATAAATGACATTATTCATGCACAGGTGCTGCACTAAGCTGCTCCTGAATGATAATTAAGATAATCTTTCTCTTTTTTTTCTTCCTTCACGCTCGCTCCCCTCTCTTTTCTCACGGATCCACTTTGTTCGGGCGATATCTCCTGTGTCAATACCTCACTAGACTGCAGCCCCTCTCCCTCTCAGCCATTGTCTGATCCTCATTCAGCACTAAAACCCGCACTAACAAGTGAGACCACGTCTATGTTTCTCCCCCGAGCCCGACGGTATTTCTGAGAAATAACGTGCCAAGTTGAATTAAAGTGAAAGAATTAGAAAAAAAAAAAAAAAAAAAACTTTAGCAAGGCAGAAACTTGGCTGCGGCGTTCCCGAGGGAATTCACCGCGCAATGAATTTCTCAAACGAGAATATGAAGACATTGATGTCGAGCACTTTGCATATGATAAGCTCTTTTTCCATAAAGAGAAATGATTAGTTTTTTGGAACGGTTAGGAGATGTTGCTATGGAAAAAAAATATTCCGTGCTCTTGGATATTAAGGACATTTAGAATACATTAAAAAATAGAGGAATCATCGTAGTGAAATTATGTTGTTTTTTTTTTCTTATAAAAATTGACGAAAGCTGGGTTTCGCACGGAACGGGAAGCACGAATCCCATCGTTCCCGATCCGTGTGGACGGTAGCGGGACGTTGGAGCTGGTGAACGCACCTTTTGTGCTACCCCCGGGGACCCGGGGAGGCCGGTCTCTGCGGTAAACAGTGAGCGATGATTATCACCGCTCGCCAAGAGGAAATCCAGCTGTATTGTTTTAGCACGGCCACTTGTTTACCAGACTCTCTCTGCTGCTTGATTCAGTTTTCTTTTTGTGTGCGGGTCGCTCGTTTTGTGAGTACTTTTGTGATTTTCTTGTTGTGTTTCGCTGTGAGTTTTGCTGTCTGTGAGGGGAAAGCCATCCAGCGTCTACGCGGCCGGCAGCTGGCTCCCATTACCCCCGGCTTTTGCCACACCCTTTGATTTCGAATAAACACACTCGGTACGGATACTCCGGCAGGGACAAATAGGAGCAAAATAATTCATAACATTTGTTTTAAGGCGCAGTGGCTGCCAGACGGGCGGGGTTATTGTTGGACTGTCAGGTAAGTGTCCATCAGGGGAGAGGTTACATATTAGAGATGAAAGCCTGTATTGATGAGCCTGCGGGGATTTGAACTGCGTTCATCTGTCTGAAGAGGATTAGCGATTGTCAGCTTGTTCTGATTTGCTGGAACTCTCCATCAGCCTGGTTTCGTGTGCAAAGGTTTGCGTCTTCTGCCCACCTGAGGCTAACTTCCAGCACCCAACGCTAGCAACGAGACGTTAGCAGGAGGACGTTTCATTCAAAAAAAATCAAATATGTCGATGACAACATGTTTTTGTTGTGAGAAAAAAAAAACTCCCATCATTTTTAGTGTTTATTATGATGGAAACGACAATGCTGGAGAGGGTTCGTTTGATTTATCCACCTGGTTAATGCTGGGTGATCCTACAGTAGGTCCTGTTCTCACCTATGAACTGGATCCTAACAACAAAATGAATAATCTAAAGTAAAAAAAAAGAAAAAAATCCAAATTAAAATTAAATTAGCGACACGGTGAGGCTGAACAGGAGCTTCTGTTCAGGAAACATCTCCGACCACCGTCCAACATCTGTCAGCGCTGCAGAATTAACTTCCTCTAAAACCCAGATTTCCTCCTGCAAATGACAGTGAATCTTATATATTTGAGCCATGCCTCCTGGCTACAGCGCGTCCTGAAATGTCTTTAATGAGGATAAGGGTGAGGATTGTTAAGGAAGCTGGTGCAGCTCCAGTTCTCAATGAAAAATAACCCGGCAGAAAAGGTTAGCTTTAAACACAAACACTTAAATCTCTGCTTCTCCTTCGCACATTTTTGGATCCCAGTGTTTTTTTAACCACAAACACCAAAGTTTAAGAAGCTTTTTGAGGAAAGGGAGCAAGAAGGAGCTTCACACCTGAGCGCCGGCAGTCTGTAACGCCAGCGCAGATACTAAACGAGAGCTTCCGTGTCTCACATCGGCCTGCAGGTCTGAGGGAAACCCCCTGGAAGCTCTGAGAGCATCACAGAACCCAAATATCACACATTAGCATCAGATGCTGCGTTCTGTCAGGAACGGCTGGACGTGCTTCTCCTCATCTGGAATCAGGTGTCCGTCTCCATCTTCACTTGCTTTCAAAGCGCCGGTCGGTGTCGCCCGGGTCTAAACCCTCAGATTCGTCTTGCAGCCGCAGTCTTGCAGTTCTGCGTCCCGCGTTTGCCCCCCCCCCCCACAGATGTGCGTACAGATGTGCGTTTTGGTGTCATATCATCTCCATCTCAAAGATCATACGCAGCTAAATCAAGCAAACACAGGAGAGGATTTGTGCAGGGGGGGGGTGAAACATCTTTGTTCCTCTCCTTCAGAAAGCTGTAGCTGGCCCGCCTTCACTGAAGCCTACAGGATGTGCCTGATGTTTCCTTGGCAAAGGAAAAGGTAAAAATAGAGAAGATTCATCTGGTTTGAGTTCCGTGGCACCACATTACTTTAGGGGTGACTTTTTTTTTTTTTTCCCCTGCTCAGTCCTGGGCCCTTTTGTGTGATTGAAGCTCAAACAGACCAGGAAATGCAAATAATCCCAGTTCTGAAGACGTCCAATGACGTGATTGTTGGGACGGTACGAGGAGGCCGAGCGGCTCGCCACATTAAAGGCCGAGCTGGAGCGGGGAGATGAATGGAGACTGGGTTAAGTTAAGCGAGAAGAGAGCACTTCAAAGGCCGCTAGGTTGGCTGCCATATTGAGAGTGACTAGATGTGTCTTTTATTAATAGCATTCACCCGAGTCTCTCGTTTCTCCTCTCAGCTCGTTCTATTGTTCTCTGCAACGTGGGGACAGAATGAGCAATTACTCTTAGATTACATGTGAGGGAGACTGCTGAATGATTTCATGTTTATGTATGTTACACGTCTGCTTTGCTATGATTTTAAAGGAGCGTTCCGACTCCGTCCGGAGCCCCTCCGTTCCATTTAGAAGAAGCGGAGACGCTCAGGCTCAAGATTTCCAGACATCCAGAGGAATTTTGAAAGAGCGTTGGGGGTCCTACTTTGTTTTTCTGGCGACCCAAGTTTTTTGCTCCGCATTTACTCATCAATTATCATAATAATTTGGCAGCAGTGTTCCTTTCTCGCCGCCGCCATACAAGAAGTGCATCAGACACCATTTCAGAGCTGATTTGCATATTACGATGCCAACGCTGCCCATCATCCCTTCCCCTCATTAAACATCCAGTATCTCGCCTTCTTTTTCGTCCGATTTTAGAAGAAAAAAAAAAAACGAAGGAGGAAAAAAAATCTTGATACAGCCGCTTTAATTCTTCTCGGCGGACTTGTAATTGGCGGTTTATGTGATTGGCTTTTACTCCGTTCGCTGCTTTCCCATAAATCCTTGTCAATCTAAAGTCATTGCAGCGTGTTATCGAGCAACAGAAACAAATAACCGCACAGTAAACATTCCATAATTGACTGTTTAGGAGCGTGATCATCAGTTGGGTTTTGATTCGGGGGGATGTAATCTGCTTTTTCAGGCCGTCCGAGCAGAATGGAGTAGAGCGTTAATGCAGCTCTAACCTCTGAGCCATTTATGCTTGTTGAATGTACTTGTAATGATTAGGTTTGAAAGAGCCATGTTTTATCAATGGCCAACACAAGAGTTGACAATCTTAAGACCGTCACTAGAAATAATTAGGATCTATTTGAATGCTGAGAGTGGTGCACGGCGCCGAGACAAGAGTTAAGCTTGTTAACGAATGTGGTGCACGATTAAATACCCCCCCCCCGCCCCCCAAGCCCCATGTTTGTGTTTTATCACCTGAAAATTGATTATAATTTGCGTTTCTTGACTGTAAACTTTCAAAAAATGTGTGCCGGCTTTAATTGAAAAATGCTCATCCCAAATCCCGGCGACGTTTTTTTTTCGTGGTTGTAAATCGCCCCCCTCCCCTCATCCCCAACAAAAGATCGTAAGTATTTTTAGTTCCCACAGATCCCACGTGAAACCTGAGCTGGCGACATGGTTGAAATTAGTCCGCGCTGCTTATTTGAATGTTTCCCCCCACCCCTTCTCCTGCTTTTCATTTCTCTACATAGTTTAACATTAAAAATCAGGTCAACCTTTAAGATTTATGAGCAGAGAGGAGAAAAAAAAAAGAATTAATGGTATGCTATTTTTATTCCGTCAGTCGTCTGTTAATTTGGTATGACCTTAGTCAAAGGCGGTGAAATAACAAACTCTTACTTCTTCTCGCAACCAAAAACCCTTGGTCTCTCATGTTTGCTTGGGCGTTCTTTAACTCTTATCTGCAAAACTCAACACACCGCATGTTCGAGACATCTGTGGCGCTAAGAAAACCCAAAGTCTTTCATCGCGTTTCACAGCGTATTGTTTCAATTAGGCTTTTTTTTTTTGGGTTTTATGAGTCGACAATAAAACGGCTCCTCGAGCAATATTTAGACACATTCGCAAAATATGTCCTGACAGCCAAATCGGGCCTCCCGGTCGCAGGACGATGTCGGAGCGGCGGCAGGGAACGGCGACCATGAAGGTCGCGCGGGTTATCCCCCCCGAGTGTCTTTGTCCGGTTGCCGAGGCGGAGGTGCGTCACCTCCTTTTCTTTCCCACCTTTTTCTGTCCCATGAGGTCCCACTGTGACTCTCCTCCTGACAGCGTCCAAACTCCGCAGCCTGAGAGGACCCGGCAGCTCAGAGACCCCCTATTGATGCGTCCCTGCAGGGGTTTTCTTCACAGAGAGGCCAGAGGGGAGGGGGTGAAGGTGAAAGTTTGGCACCCGGGGGACGGGTCTCCAACAGCAGGGGCTTTTGTTGGTCGGCCCAGGTGGCCTCTGACCTGACCTCTACTCCCAGGGAACCTGTGGGCAGAGACTCTGAGACGAAGCCAGGGAAGGAACCGGCCAACGGGTGGAAGAAAGGACGGGGATGGAGGAAGGGGATATTGGGGAGGGACGGCGTGAAACAAAGTGTTCAGAAATAGGTCAACCAGTATCTCATTTTTCTTGCTAAGCTTGTAATCACCCCTGACAGGCACACTGTGGAACAGGCTATTCACTGGGAATTCAAGGCTCATCCTTGAATTGTGGGCTCTAACCACCCATCTCATGATGTAAAGGAACATTTAGTAGATGAAGCTCTTTGTTCTCTCTTTATTTTGCTGACGAGGGAAAGTTGCCCGTGATGTTTAATCTGTGTCCTGGAAACACCTTCCTGCAGGGCAAACCGTCCTTCCTTCCCTTCTTTAACTTTTCTAGTTGTTCTCCTACTGGTTTACCGGATCAACCAGAGGAACCAAGACTGTGCTTACTTGTAGTTTTGCTGGGACTGACCTTTAAATCTTTTCATGTGTATTTTCTGCAGGAAAATCAATGAACTCTTGATGAATTCCTCTCAGAAGTAGATCAGAAATGGAAACAGCCTGGAAATAATTGCGTCCCGCTGATGAATGCTCATCGGGAAGATTTAAATGTGATCTTGTTAAGCCACCAAGGGACTGAATCTTGCCCATGGGTGACCGAAGGATACTCTGGCGCTAATGAGGTGTGCACAGGCCCTGTGGGTAATGGCGGTGTCACGCCAGAGCTTTTTGACCCCCCCGGGGAAGACGTACAGTACGGTCCGGGCCCCCCCACCCCACCCCCACCCGTCCACTGGCATTCATTCGACACAGAAACAATAACACACATTGACCATAAAACTGTGTTTTCATTGGTAATTTTGATCCCTTCCACTCTAAATACCCATTTTAATATGTGCTTTAGCCATTATGTCTGTGTTAATAAGAAGTCTCTTTGAGAATGTGCCCATTGTGGAGTGAGTCTGTTAATTATGACAGCTCAAAGTGCTGCTGTATTCTACCGACTCCCTCATAAGAAGCATGATTATTCATCGCCACGATAAGAATTAATATGCAGTGAGGCATCCTCCCTGAGAAATATCCCGCTTTCTTTTTCTCTCCCACCAAATTTGAATGCTCCAAATTACACATTCAATCCATCTTTGTTTGTGTGTTTAACCCTGTTAAACATGGCGCCTCTCGGTGACTTTAAAAGACCCGTGGCTTATTGGACGTGGTGCTTGCATCGCTAAGTGACAATTTGGATTGTTTGCCATCAAATAAACACTTTAATGCATCTGGGGATGTAAACAAATGTTCATTCTCTGCCGCGCATCTGCTGGAAAATAAATCCCCAGCTCGGTCGAAGGCCGATGCCCGCCCCTGGAGGAGCGTTCTCACCTGCTGTATTGGATATGATTGGGCGGCACGCTGATGTGACGGACGGGCGTCAGCTGAAGGAGGTCAGGAGGAGAGCGGCACAATGAGGAGAGGCTCTAAGCCCTAAAAACTATAATGGTGCAGGGATCAGAAACCCCTGCTGTTTGTATCCAGAGCATTTAATCAAACTGGCATTAGTTCAGCGCTGCAGCTCAAACTTTGCTTACCTCCCAATCCCGGCCCTGAACTCCAGATTGTTGACAGGAGCTCCCGATTCAGCCGTAGACTCAGCAACTAAAAGGATAAGATGGGCTTAAAGCGCTTTTTATAACCTGGCTATTCACCCTGACACCCTGTCGGTCCAGAGGACACACTGATCCAACACCTGTCTGACAGTCGGGGAGCCCGCGGCGCCCCGAAGGAGGCGTCTCAGCCTGCTGACTCGGCTGTTTTTGAGGGTTTAAGGAGAAACCATTGCCTCTACTAGATCACCGCCTCTACCTCTACTCTCCTTTGACATCACCGTGCTCCTAAAGTACCCTGAACGTGGATTCCATGTCGCCGGATCAGGTTCCAGCTGGTTATCGTGTCTCTACCCGGCTCCACATCCACATCCACCCTTTTCCCGCTTGTTTGCGCCGCCGCCTTCAAACAGTGACATCAGCTGCAGAAAATAAATCCGAGGTAGCATCCGACTGGCTTGAAAAAAAACCACCGAGCGTCCACCCCATCGGAGCGATCATGTGATCCTCCCTGCAGCCAGTTCAGAGGCTGCACAGAGAGTGTGTGTGTGTGTGTGTGTGTGTGTGTGTGTGTGTACGCACGTATCTGCAATATTACAACCGAGAATCATGATGCAAGCCTTTCGCCCCAGAGTGTTTTTGAGCTCATTTTCAAATGGTAATTTGCCTTATCCGAAGCAAACTCACTGAGTGTAAGTAAGTGATTATTTGCATGGCTGACAATCATTCGGCACGCCTGCGGTCTTTTTCCAAACTGCTCCAGTTTGTCCAGTGTTAGAAAAGAAAAACCTACTTCGCGACGGGGCCGGCTCTCTTTGAAATATCCTTTCATTTACCTTATCATTAGACGCAAACGTTGCTCAGTTTACGCCGAGCGAATGGAAGAAAAAACACAGCCAGCACTTCTTCACAAGGCGCTGCAGCCGAACAATGTTTGTCTGCTGAATAAAGACGCCGTTAATGATTCTCAACAGCTGCTTTTACACTTTTTGACATTCCTCCCTTTAATTCCTCTCGGGGTGTTAGTGTTCGCTCCTCCGGCTTTGGATATTTACTGAAGATTCCGTGCTTTCGTCTAATTGGCTGTTATCACATTAGAAGCATCTTGTTGGACGGTAAAGTGCAGTAATGACAGGATGCACCGACAGCAGAACAATGCAGTGATTTAGTATCTGGACTCCCCCTCAATCACACTCAAATGTCAGCCACAGACTCATCACTGCCCCTAACCCTGAGCATGCCCTAGAGACACACACACACTGAACACACACACACTGAACACACACAGCACCAGTACGAAGGCGTGAGGGGGAAGGAAAGCCACGGTTTTAAGAGTCTTACTCAGAGTGAACTCTTCGATGCTGTTTTTGGGGATGCTGCACCCTTTCCTCACCCTTGTCACCCTCTCCTCTGAAGGAACAATTAAAGCCTGGCAGATATAAAACGTTCCTATTCAGACAAAGAGTGGTAAAAACAAACTCGTGAGCCTCAACCGTTCAGGACTTTGTTTGTGTGCAGCTATCGGAGAGCGGTGAGAAAACCCTCGGGGTAATTAGCATATAGAAAAGTGAAAGTAGAACAATAGAGACGAGGCCCACCAGCCTGCATTCAATACATGTCAATAACAATCTGATGTAGGTTTGCCTTCTCCACCGGGAGGAGCGGGAAAGGGGGGCCACGAAACTCATAGGAGTCCTTCATTTGCCATGCTCATCCATCAATCAGTATTTAGGACATTGGCAAGTGGTAATTTAATAAGCAGTGACCTGGGCTGGCAGGAAAGCGGCCTGACAGACAATACAAACTCATTTATCATGAGGGAGCGATGGAGCTGTGGGTCCTCGCTCTGATCTGCTGATTGTTGCCTCGCTGAGGGGGTGAGCGAATCAAACGTTCAAGGCCCGTCTTTAAAGGACGACACACCTTTTTGTCTTGTATCTACGTTGGACTGACATCAATGGACCACAGTCTATTACATGTTGTTTTAAATATTTTGACAGACACATCTTTGGTATCCGTGGAAGCCTTCCGGACTCAAATACCGACCAGATTTTATTTTTAGTTGTCATCTTCATTCAGGATGATGCTGGCTTACCTGCGTCTGCTGCTGCAGTTTGTGATCTACACTCAACAAAAATATAAACGCAACACTTTTGATCTTGCTCCCATTTTTCGTGAGATGGACTTAAAGATCTATAATTCATTCCAGATACACAATATTACCATTTCTCTCAAACATTGTTCACAAATCTGTCTAAATGTGTGATAGTGAGCACTTCTGCTTTGCTGAGATAATCCATCCCACCTCACAGGTGTGCCACATCAAGATGCTGATCTGACATCATGATTAGTGCACAGGTGTACCTTATACTGCCCACAATAAAAGGCCACTCTGAAATGTGCAGTTTTGTCTCACAGCAAAATGCCCCAGATGCCACAAGCATTGAGGGAGCGTGCAATTGGTATGCTGACAGCAGGAATGTCAACCAGATCTGTTGCTCGTGCATTGAATGTTCATTTCTCCACCATAAGCCGTCTCCAAAGGCGTTTCAGAGAATATGGCAGTACATCCAACCAGCCTCACAACCGCAGACCACGTGTAACCACACCAGCCCAGGACCTCCACATCCAGCAGGTTCACCTCCAAGATCGTCTGAGACCAGCCACTCAGACAGCTGCTGAAACCATTGGTTTGCATTACCAAACTATTTCTGCACAAGCTGTCAGAAACCGTCTCAGGGAAGCTCAACTGCATGCTCGTCGTCCTCATCGGGGTCTTCACCTGACTCCAGATCGTCGCCGTAACAGAATTGAGTGGGCAAATGCTCACATTCGATGGCGTCTGGCACGTTGGAGAGGTGTTCTCTTCACGGATGAATCTCGGTTTGCATTGTTCAGGGCAGATGGCAGACAGCGTGTGTGGAGTCGTATGGGTGAGCGCTTTGCTGATGTCAATGTTGTGGATCGAGTGACCCATGGTGGTGGTGGGGTTATGGTTTGGGCAGGCATCTGTTATGTACGAATGCACAGAAATACCGTGATGAGATCCTGAGGCCCATTGTTGTGCCATACATCCATGAACATCACCTCATGTTTCAGCAAGATAATGCACGGCCCCATGTTGCAAGGATCTGTACACAATTCTTGGAAGCTGAAAATGTCCCAGTTCTTGGATGGCCAGCATACTCACCGGACATGTCACCCATTGAGCATGTTTGGGATGTGCTTGACCGGCGTATACAACAGCATATACCAGTTCCCACTAATATCCAGCAACTTCACACAGCCATTGAAGAGGAGTGGACCAACATTCCACAGGCCACAATTGACAATCTGATAAACTCTACGCAAAGAAGATGTGTTGCTCTGCATGAGGCAAATGGTGGTCACACCAGATACTGACTGGTTCTGAGTCCCCACACCCCCGATAAAGCAAAAAAAACCCTGCACATTTCAGGGTGGCCTTTTATTGTGGGCAGTATAAGGTACACCTGTGCCTTGATGTCAGATCAGCATCTTGATGTGACACACCTGTGAGGTGGGATGGATTATCTCAGCAAAGCAGAAGTGCTCACAATCACACATTTAGACAGATTTGTGAACAATGTTTGAGAGAAATGGTAATTTAATAATAAATAATAATATTTATATTTGATCTTTAAGTCCATCTCATGAAAAATGGGAGTAAAAACAAAAGTGTTGCGTTTACATTTTTGTCGAGTGTATTTTTAGTCGCCGTGGTGCAACATTTTTTTCTTCACTTCTTCCACATGTTGCATCCATTTCCAGCTGATCTCCAGAGGACTGGAGGTGATTAATTATTTCCTTTCACGTCTTTATTTTGCAGCCCGGGGTCAGTTTGATACGCGGGCGTCGTCTTTTGTTTGGCGTAAACCCTGGGTTTTTATCTTTTTGTCACACCTCTGCGAGCCACTGATTACATCGCTGCCAAAATTGCAATCAGTGGACGGTTGTCCACATGAGCTGCCATTATTCCACGGCGTGTTGAGTCGCCGATGACTCGCCCAGTTTGACTCCTGAGGAGACTGGAGGAGCTCTAATGTGGCTTTTATTGTGCTGTAATCATCTGGTGTTTGTCTTTGTGCCGTCTCCTTCTTCTCCTTCTTCACTTTGTGCTTTACTGCCTGTTGTACTGCCTGTGTTGTACTCCCTGTTGTACTGCCTGTGTTGTCCAGCCTGTGTTGTACTGCCTGTGTTGTACTGCCTGTGTTGTACTGCCTGTGTTGTACTCCCTGTTGTACTGCCTATGTTGTACTACCTGTTGTACTGTCTGTGTTGTAATACCTTTTGTACTGTCTGTGTTTTACTACCTGTTGTACTGCCTGTTTACCGTGGGTCAGAGAGGACTGCAATTTCCTCTGTGCCGTATGTCGTGCATATATGGTACACTTGACAATAAAGCTGATTTGACTTTGACTTGACTTTGAAGGTGAGCTAATGCTAATGCTAACCAGGATTCTGGTGGATCTGTGACATGACTACCAGATCATCCAATCGGAACACCGGATCAGACCAGTGTTGATCATCAGTAAAGCCTGTGGGTCAATGGGGTTGTGATCGATGAGGTGCAGAGGGAATCTCCTGATCATAACCATTAACGACGATTTGATCAGTTATTTATTCCTTTTTGTTAAGAGACTTCAAACCTGCATCCTGTTTGGTTTTGATCCATTAGTCAGATAATTGCTTCTCCTCTTCCTCGCTTCGCTTTGTGTTTCCGTCTCGCTGGCAGCCCAACAATTTTATTGCTTAGTCAAACCTCCTTGTCCATTTTTAAATTGCCTATTGAGCGGGCATCTCTGCGGAATCACCGGCCGCCGCTGCCATCACCTTCACGCCGAGGAAAAAGGTTTCAGGTATTTACTCCGCAGAAAACATCCCCGTGTAATTTAATTGTCAGACGACACAAATCATGTCTGTGTGTACGTAAAGACACAGTTTCATTACCCCAAGGCACATAAAATCCATTTAAAGCCCATGATAACATGTCATAAATGCATCTCGGCATGTGTAAATATCAGCTTAATTTACGATTCCAGGAGAAAAAAAAAACAGAATTTATTACAAAGGTATGGGAATAAACAGCTCGTGGGGATCAAACCTGTGACAGCGGCGCTGACAGTCGTGATGAATCTCATTGGCGTCAGGTGAAAAAAAAAAAAAAAGCATGCTGTCTGATTTAAAGTGTTGTCATTTTTTTTTTTTTTTTTACATGTAATGTTCAGACAGAAAAATACCTTTCAACACTTGTCACTTTGGGAAAAGCAACAATTCTGCTGTTTGTGAATCTACTGGAGGTTTTTCTCACACGGCGCTTTGCAGGTGATAATTTGTATTAGAGTTGTGCATCTGATGTCGGCGTTGAATGAAACCACCTCGCATTTTCAGTATTTTTTTTTTTTTCTTTCTTCCTCTCAGCGTATTATCATTACACATGTCAGCAGAAATCATGAAATTTAAAAGGGACCTTGTGTAAATTTTCACTCCAACTTTTCCCTCTATTAGCTGCCTGTCATTCAAACAGTGTGGATGACACATCTTTGTCTTCTTCTTCCTGAGAACGCCGTTAAAAAGATCCCATTTAATCCAGTCCGGCTGATCTGATTGGACGGGAGGTCAGATTAGAATCTCATACATGTTAAAAAAAAACGTTTAAAGTCAACGTCCTGATGGCAGTGGAGCCGGCCCGGCAGCCGGCGGCCGGTTTAAATGAGGTAACCTCGCTGGGATGTTCCAGTTCAGCTGACCTGATTGGACGCCTTTCAGTTGGCTTCAGTCGCTGAAGCCAATAAAAACCAGTTCCAGCTGTGACGCAGATCTTTTGATTTGTTAACTGCCTGAAAAGAAAGCTACGCATCGGCTGCCCCCCCCCACCCCCCCCTCAGGGGAGATCTGTTTGTACAACAACGCTCCAATTGACGAGACGCCGTCACGTGACTAAGACGCCCAAATCGGTTATTTTAGCATTTAGCTCTTTTGTTGGTCAAGTCTTAGGGGTAATAAAGGCTCAGTCTTCTGTTGTGTTTGTGTAGCCTGGCTCTGATTGGTCGAATCCTGCAGCAGCACAGGTGCGATCCTCTTGCTGCCTTGTGAGGCGCGTTAAATGCTACCTGCTATCATGTCCTCCGCTCAGGGACTAGCGTCACATCGCTAACAGCTGAGCCCCCCTCCTGGTGTTTATATGTGTAAGTCACCTGGAACCCTCGTGTAGATGGGGCGGGGGGGGTATCAACGGGGCGCAGGTTGCACTCCAGGCCCCAGGGAGCCGTCGCCTTGGAAGGAGGGGGGGGGGAGCTCGCCGCACATCCTCGCGGCTCAGATGGGATTACAGGTTGCTAACACTCGATGACACAAGCTGTTCCCAACATCTCGCCCACCTTGTGTGCTGAACACACGCCCGCGGAAGCCACGTTCACATGCACCGAGCCCACACACGTGTTAACTCAGTCAGAAAATTAAAGTTGTGTGTGCATGCTGGCTCGGCGCACACGCAGGGTAAATAGAGGAGCGTATATAGCATTACACACACCTATAGCGCCAGCGCTGTTGTGCATTTCCACATATGTCTCTGTAGACACACATACACACACACACACACACACACACACACACAGCTCGCTACCCGGGTAATAGAGGTAGTGTGTGACATGACGCCGTCGTCCAGAGACGCTTTTATTTATTTTATTTTTTATTAAGAAGCCAGACGACGCCAGGATGGGATGAATCCATTACCGAAAACATGACCTCACCTGATTCAGTGCTGTCTTCTGATTGGCTGGCAGGCCAAGTGCGCCTTATGCATTACATTTTATTTATTTATTTTGATAGGCCGTTCATTGAAGGTGCGCCTTATAGTCCAGTGCGCCTTATAGTGCGGAAAATACTGTGAAAATACATCATATCGTGTGTGATGACCTTTAATCAGGTATTTTGCTGTGTTTATCAGGGATAAATTTGGAAACTAACTTTAATGACCTGCTCTCGCCTCGTCCGGCCGGCTCCTCGGGCCTCCCTCGCGGGATAAATTAATCTTCTCCTCTGTCTCCTCCTCTTGCCCTCTCTCTGCCCAAAGTTATTTAATATCCAGGCCCGATTCAGATTCATTATTACCTGCTCGCCCCCACGCTCCTCCCCAACCCCTCCAGATACCACTTTGAAAGACCACCGTATCTCCGAGGCCTAATTAGAATTGAAAGTCTGCTTTAGAATCGTCAACTCTCACCTCCAGCCCCGGAAAAACTACGCCTTGAATTTCAAATACGCCCCCGTGGTGCAGTTGTTACCGGGTCTGTAGGTGAACGAGTGAATGCTCCCGTTTGACTGCGAGTGAATTATTAGAAATAGAGATTCTGGTGTCGTTTACCTCCGCCTTTATAAATGATACCACCGAGGGTATTTTCCAAACTCAGCATGTGGCTGCTAAACATCCCAATCCATCAGTCCTGGATGTTTTTCGGGGGGTGTTTAGAGGTTTGGGATGGGGGGGGTGGGGGGGTGCGGCAGGGGAAAAGACGGTTTGTTGTCACACTTAAGGAAGACATGAAATAGAGTGTCCTTAACTTAATCACCACCTTGTTTTACTACATTTGCATACATTTGCATATTAATTGGAGCGCCGATTAAAATTGGTTTTGTAATTTTAATTAAGTGTCCACAAAGGTATATGATTAGCACTGTTTAAAATACAGCCTGACATAACTGGAGTGAAAAAAAAGGCTCTTTGCTGCAGATTCCTCTCCTCCCCTCCAGCTCCTTTCACAGAGGAGGGGATTACTTACAGGGAAAGCCTGTTTCATGATAGCCATTTTTTAAATCTGCAGTAGATTAGGCTGCCATGGAGACCGGAGGGAGGTGGTGGAGGGGGCGGGGCCTCCGATCATTGAGCGTATTTAAACATACATATATTGCGAGACGGAGATAAAGAAGCTGTAATAGCGGCCGGTGAGCCGTTCTCTCTGTCAGCTGATGATGATGATGATGATGATGATGATGATGGTTCTCAGCTGGAGCGGGCCAATCAAAAAACATCATCCTCGTATGATGTCGTCGCATGCTAACGTGCTAGCACGAGGCTACATGGCGTTTTAACCAGCTACAGAGACGATTCTGCACGCCGTGTCCTCTATATGCAGACAAGAACTTCAGCTGGGAAAAATTTGAAAAAATAAAAATAAAAAAAATAAAAAGTTTTCTCCTGCACACTCTTAATGAGCACAGCTTCTGCCAAGTCAAATGGCCTGACATGTAACAGAGAGAGACTGGCGCACCATTTTTCTGATGCAATTACAGCAGAGTCGGGGTATCATACTGGGGACTTTTCAGAAACGTAATATTACCTCATTTTGTCTTTGGTGTGGTCTGGAAGGTTTTTGAGAGACATTTGGAACCATTTTACTCATAAAATACTTAACCATTTAAGTGATAGGATACTGTTTCCCTGGTTCTGTCCCTGCTGCCAACCACAGAATATTGAAAACTGAGGGGGGAAAAAAGTACAGTAGGTTGGCACATTCTCCCCGTCATCTTTTCTGCCCCTTCCGTGCATCTTAAGGCGACACAAAATGGGTATTTCACCCTACGCTTGAATCAACAGAGCTTTCAAACGTACAGAAAGCGGGGAGCCAAATCTTACGTTTTCCCTGCATGCTTTGGGGTTTGGTTTATTCCAGCTCAGAGCTCTCAGCAGACAAAAGGAGGCTTCTTCTTCCCTGGGTGCAATCTGTCCATAATAATGCCTGGCATGGAGCAAGTCCTCTCATTACCAGCGCTCATACCCACCTCTGTGATGACGAGCCGTTCTGTCATCCAGTCCAATCCTCAAAGCTGTCTTCTGGGAGCCCTCGGAGTTATGGCATTAGTTTGCTTTCTTCCCCAATCCTCCCTCCTCCCTTCCCTTCTTTCACTCTTAAATTGCCGCTTCTTGAGTTACTAAGCTTCCTTAATAGGTACAACCTGCGCCGACTCTCTGTCCTCAGATGGGATGGGATGTACCTCTCCCTGCTGCGTTGTGCGCAGAGGATAAAGAGCTATCCCATGATGCACGCTGTCACACGAGATGCCGGGCTCGCGCTGTGATTTCGCCTGGCTCCTGAACACCGTCCTCAGCGCCAGAGATTTAAATGTGTTTCCTATTTCTTGCTGCGCTGTTGACATCAGAATGTTTCCAACCTCAGTGTTTTGTGAGTGCATGTACCCCCCCGAAACATCTTAAAAAAACCCGCAAACATACACATGCACGGGACACTTACATAATTACACACAAATATGTGCATGCAAAACACACACAGGCATCTGCAAACACACTTAGAGTCACAGTCAAACAAAGCCACATGCATGCAGAAACACATGCAGGCAAGGGTGATGGATATTTTATTGAAACAGAAACGCTGCATGTTGCCAACAGGCACTATGGAGGCCACCACATCCCACAGGTCCTGGAGCTGCTTTTATAGGCCTCATCAGCGTGCCAGCACGCTCCGAGGACGCCAGCGTATTTATTTGTCATAAAGGACAGGCAGCCGTTGATTGGCAGGTGAAACCTCATCTTAAAGCACTTAGAACTCAGATTTAATCAAATTCGATAAGCGGGGCAGGAAGAATGGGGTGAACTAAGATGAACCATCTGGTGATAGGGAGCCTGTTCAGACCTGGTATTAAGAACAGGTGTGAACGCGGCGCGTTGGGATCTGCTGGAGGGTGGTCTACGTCTTCTGCGGGATAACGGACTCACGTCAGACGCCTCCAGAAATAACCTTGAAGAAAATCAAGTTGAATCGGGCGACACAGATTCATCGTTTTGCTTTGTTCGTACCTGAATCTGCAAAGTCGCAGCCCTCCGGATGCAGATGGCGAGAGCGACGCCGAGCGTCGTGCACGAAATCGCACGTCTGACGCCACATAGGTGGTATGGGTGATGAATGCCGCTCCACTCCGACGCGTGAGCATTATCATAAATAAAATAGAGTACAAACAACATCCCTTTGCGCACTAATGGAATTTGTCAACATGAAAGAAGTGTTATTGAGCTTCGCCGCTCCCTGTCTTCTCTTTGCTGATGCCTTGCCAAATACTTATCCCCTCTCTGGTGAGCATTTAGCGTTAACTCGCGGTGGCTCCTGGGAATCGCACGGCGTAATGAAATTACCCCGGCACAAACAAATAGGGTCAAACTCTCAAGGAGACGAGCATTAGGGCCGCGTTTGGCTAATTACGTGGTGCGTTCTCGACACCGCCTTGTGGAAGCTGCACTGGATAGCCGGGATCTGCAGGATGCTCGGCGTGTCCAATCCCGAGTAAACACGCCACCAGGAGAGGAGTCGAGGAAATTAGACTAAGCAAAATGGGATTACAGTAAACAACACCTAATATTTTGTCGATTTGCAGTTGATAATTAAGCAAATTTCACGCTGATTTGCGGAAGGAGAGATGAGACATCGGGAGGAAACACTCCAGGCAGAAAGTCGGCGTTCTTCTAGGACGAGAATACACTCCTGATCTTGGGTCAGAACCCCTTCGCCCTCAATCGTAATGACTTTCCTTCACAATGCTATCAGACAGGTTTTTTCCGCGATTGGTCTCACCTGTGTTATCGCCGCCGACGGAGCACGATACGCCATTACCTCCACGGCCGTGACGGAGCGTTTGTAATTACGGGAGCACGCCTCCGTGGTAATTATTTCAGTTTGCCGAAGAGCTGGAAGGAGAGGCGCGAGGAGCCGGGGCCCTGAGCTGAAACCCAAATATCCTTCTTGAGGCTGCAGGGCTGAGATGTTCCTTGGCAGCGGTATTATCACATCCACTCATCTGCCAGACTGTTGACAGAAAATATGCTCTATCAGCAGAAAGACCCACTCTTTTTTTTCTCACTTTCCCCGCCGCCGCCACCTCCTTTCGGCGCCCGCGACTGTCTGACGGGAGACAAAGCTCCCCCAGCCGGGGCCGTCAATAAATCAGGATCGTGGACCACCTATTCGGGCTCCTCCGTCAGCCTCCAGATGCCGTCGCAGACGTTCCATGTTTTTATGTTTAGTGGCTTTTGTTGGCCACCTACTGCGGTGCCGGGGACAACAGCGACCCAGTTTGTAATCTGTCTCTCACGCGGCTCCATCCTCGCGCCTGAAACCAGCGAATCAACAGTGGATTAGGCCCGCTAACACGCTCATGAATTCGGGATTTATTCTGGGGTAAATTGGGACTGAATGAGGAAGCGCTCTTCCCTCAGTAATCTTTCCACATTTAGGGAGTGGGCGAGATCGCCGAGGTCCAACCCGACGGCGGAGGCGAAGCACAATGTCAGGAATCACAAAGACATGAACAATGTTTTGCGAACTCATTATTGGGAAGGGGAAGGATGTTTCCAAGACCGCCTGTTTTCACGACTGTTAAAAGTTGTTTTTTTGTGGAGTTTTTATTCTTCTTCCACATCAGACGAGGGAAACCATTTCTTTGAGTCGAAGCCACAGAGATGGAAACACGCTATTGTCTCAAATATCACTGCGTGTTGTGAATTTTCCTTCATGACAGTGACGGCACAGTATAAGACTGTCGAACTGGTTCCAACTGGATCCTGATGATCCTGATGAAGGTTGCCTTCAGTCAAGCATCGAGGTTGGAGGATTTGTGCCTTGCATTAGGACACTTCAGCAGCTTTCAGATGGGATTGAACCCTCCATTGCTCCGGTCTCATTTCCTCTTGAGCCCGGCCTTGAGGTAGAGTTCATCCTCCAGATTGCGGGTTATCCTCGTGGCCTTGGCGCCCCAGCCTGCGGGACTACATCGGGTGAGGGCGGCTTCCTGCGATAAACATCCCAGGGATTCAAACTGGCAACCATCCAACAGACCAACTGGCAGCTCGTCTGGCCTGCAGCTCACTTGGTGCTAACAGGTACGGAGGCAGATCTTCATCTCGGGGAGCTTTTTTTTGTTGCGTTGCCCAGTTTCCCCCAAGACGCCCGATCCCGACTCCCAACACCTCAGGGGCGATTTCCAAGACTCTCGTAGAAGACAAAATAACCTCCACCTAACAAAATAAATCCCTCTTCCTCCAACAACAACACAGAGAGAAGAAAGGAACATGTACTAAGTGGCAGTGAAGGCAATTTGTCGCTGGAGCTCGCCTTCCCTTTCTCTGCTGCACCATCCAGATTTCCCATAAGAAATGTGCTTTGGTGTAATTCATCACCGGGCCCATACGGCCAAGCACTCGTTCTGGCGGTGAAATATGAGTCAGTGCAGGGAGGCATTTTCACACGGTAGCTGCATTGAATGGGGGTTTTATTTTGGCAAGCTCCCACAAGATCCTCCAACACCTTTTTCTCTGCTGTTGCAACACGCTGTTTATCAAATGTCTCAAGACACAGGAGGCGCACAATAAACATCAAGCGGCGGATTACAAGCTTTGATTTCCAGCATATTACAGTTTCCCATAAATAAAGGTACTGGGAGACAAACACGGCACTCCATCACCTTCTAGCAACACGCCCGCTCTTTGAAGATGGAGGATGACGAGAGACTATCTGAGAGAGCGTGAGGCTGAGCGATAGCGCCGTCGCTATGGGGAGGAAGGGCCGCGAGGTTAGCATTAGCCGCCTTCTTGTGTGGGAAACTGAACTGTTAGCTGATGGTAAGTCGTTGCGATGGGGCGGACTGGAGGGGTCAGAGTTCACCCTGACGCCCCCCATCCCTGGCCCCTCCTGTGAGGACTCCAGCATCAGCATCCTCTCCTCCGCTGAGCCATTTTTCTCTTAACACTGCAAAGTTTGGAGGAAGGGGGGGGGGCATTTAATGCACAGTAAACAACTAAAGCACTTCAAGCCTTTAAATCCGACAGGAGGAGGGAGAGAGAGGGAGGGAAAGTCAGATAGAGAGAGATGTTTTGGGGGGGTTGGTGGGGGGTCTCTTTCCCTGTGGGAGATGACAAATGCCATATGTCCTGAGCGCAGCGCTTGTGTTAATCCTCGCCGGGTCCCGGCAGGCCCACATCCGACTGCGCGACCTCTGCACCACCTCATCCTCCAACACTCTCTCTCTTCCACTGGGAGGGGGGTCACAGAGGATGGAGGTGTGAAACGCTCTGTTTGGTGGAACGCGGCGGCCAGCAGAGTCCAGATACGTTTCTGGTGGTGTCCAGGATCCAGACTGTGGGTTTGGTTGCCGGTTGACGCGCCGGCCCACGTTTTGGAGCGAACTTCAGTCGCTAGGGCAGGTTCTGGGGTAATTGACGACTCCAGTGTGTCTGCGTCGGGGCGCTTTCAGAGCGTTCCAGTCCGTGTCTCCGCTCAGAACCTAAACAAAGCTGCGTCTCAGCCTCCGCTGAACCCTGAACAGCTCCCAAACTCCAACCTGGAGGCCATTCAACTGTAATGATGTGGTTACAGAATGAACTTTCCTCACTTATGAGCTGAATCAGCTCCTTACCTCCGTGAACCCACAGCACAGACTCTGTTTACAGCGAGAAAGTGGCTGGACGTTCAAAACACCGAGCATGGAAAACCGCTTTCAGCTCCTTTTCTGGAGGTGTTGCGTTTTTTTGGGGGGTTTTTTTGTTTGTTTTTTAGGTTTTAATGCTGGTAAACCTGCTAATGAAGGCGATTAAAGGTCACGCGGTACCTTGCCTCTTCTTCTCTTCAGCCGTTTCACCTTCTTCTTCTTCAAATGATAAAAATGCAAAATGAGGCGAGACATTGGCGATAAATCTGCTTTTGGGCGGTCTCTGGTGGGGTCTTACCCCTTTGTCTGCCCTGGCCCTGTTTGCCTGGCTAACATTAACGGGCTAATTTTCAAAATCTAGCATGCAGTCAATTTCCCAGGATGCCTCGGGCGGCGTAAAAGGTGGAGAATGACAGGAGGGGCTAATTTTGCCCGTCTTATTTACCCCTATGTATCATCCAGCGGCTCTCATCTGACAGGAGTGATGGTGGGATTGAAATTAGACCGACTGTGGCTGGCGTGGAGAATTTATGACGCCACCTCGGTATTTGTTTGTTTAGTGTGTGTGTGTGTGTGTGTGTGTGTGTGTGTGTGTGTGTGTGTGTGTGTGTGTGTGTGTGTGTGTGTGTGTGTGTGTGTGTGTGCGTCCTGTGAATACATCAGAAGAGAGGAGGCGCAGGAAAACCTGGAGAAATACATCTTTTTAATAACAGTGAGGTTAATGCAGCTTACCTTGGAGTGCCGACAGCATTGGGGGTGAGGGGGTGAGGAAGAGGGGAGTTATTTGACAAGATGGGGGGGGTGGGGGGGGAATAGACGACACACCGAGAGACGTTTAAAGCAGAGTTTACTACACAGGAGCATCTGATTTCTATGTGTTGTACAGAAGAGGAGGGAAAGCAGAAAGGGGGGGTGGAAGAGGGGGTGGAGGGGGTGAGGAAAGGGGAGAAAAAATCTACCTCTTAATACTATTGTGTGCCTATAACCATCTGTCACCGCTAGCCTGGAGATGAGGCTGAGATTAGGAGGAATAAACACCGGGGCCATAGAGCATCGGTAAAGCCTGCAGGGCAACAACAACAAAAACATGAGAAAAGCCCAGAAGAAGACGACTGTGGGGGGGGTGATGGAGGGTGGGGGTGTGGGGGGGGGTGGTAAGGGCAGGAAGAGAAACGAGCCGCAAAATCAAACTCATGGGGGACATTCTAATTCTGAGGCAGTCATGGATTACAGATGCTAACCTGCGCCGACAACAGGGGTGGGGGGTGGGGGGGGTGCAAAAAAAAAAATGACGAGCAATATCACGGCCAGACTCGGAGGGATCTCCGTGACGATGCCGATGGCGATGATGATGATGATGATGATAGAAATAGCGATGATGGCGGCAAATGACAGCACTCGCAACGGTTCCATCTTCCGTTACTTCAAACAAAAAATGAAAAGTGCAGCGGTAGGGAAGGAGGAAGGAAGGATGGGATGGATGGAAGGGGGGTGTGGGGGACAGGCGTGGGGGGGGGGTTGGAAGGAAAAAGGGTCTTCTTCTTCTTCTTCTTGTCTCCCCCACTCCTCACCCCTTCCCCCCTGAATGCCGACGGCTTAAGGAAAGGCATTTGGTGGCTCCTGAGGCATCCGTGGATCTCCCCTCCTTAAATTTAGCGTGAAGGTTCTTAGCCCCCCCCCCCCCCCCCCCCCCCCCCCCACACACACACACACACACACACACACACACACACACACACACACACCATTCAGGCAGGATATTCTGCTTTATTGCTTTTAGAAGACAAACCTCACAAAAGCGATGTCATTGCTCTGCAGAGCGGCGCCACAGAAAAGGGCTTTTACCTCCAAATTATTATGTACAGAAAACAGCGGGTGGGGGGGGTTTGGCTCGAGGGGGAGGGGGGGGTTTAGGTGCTTTACATTAGAGTTTAGGTGCAGGAGCTGAATGTAATGTTCTCTGCTAATTAAATTGTACCTTAAAGCTGCAGCTTCGCCGTAATGAAAGAGGGTCTTTAGAATAAACACGACATCCGCTAACGGCAGCGGATCAGGTGTGTGTGAAGACCTGGACGCCCGTCAAACTCATTATGGGAAGGGTCAAAGGGTCACAGTGACCACCTCGCGTTATTTAGCTACAGCGCTCGCTAATTATGAGAGATGAGAATGAAAAAGATCATCTAGATGTGATGTCAGATATCGGAGGCTCCGCTCGTGTTTCACGTTTTTCCACATGATCGAACCAAGAAGCGACGGCCTCAAAGTCTTGGCTCCGTGTTTTACGAGCGTCTGGACAGACGGGGGCGTCAGGCTAGCCTGACGTCGTTCACGACGCTTCACTTCCTGTTTGTTTCAGTCGCTCTGAAACCGGTTCGGTCTGGATGTGCAGGATTCCGTCCTCCAACTGGAGAATTAAGCAGAAGAGGAGCTTTTTGGATGTTTTCCTGGGAGCAGTGTGTGTGTGTGTGTTTGACGGTGTGTGTGTGTGTGTGTGTGTGTGCTCGGCTGCCCTTCCCACTGCCCTTGTCATACTGGTCCCAGTGCTGCAGGCTCGTTGCTGGTTGGACAGCTCGGGTCAAGGTCTCCCCTCCCCTGATCTGACCGACAGGCTGTCACTTCCACAGCACACACACTTCTACCCAACGACACGCCAACACACACCCCTATAAACATTAACCTGCACACACACACACACACACAGTCTGACACGCAGTCGAATTTACATCACACACACACACACACTCAGGCCCCCGCCCTCCTGTAGATTGACAGTAAGGTTTATTGCTGCTAATACTCCCAGCTGTAAAGGAAGAGCAGCAGCATCTTAATGGGAAATGGACTCATTTCCTGACATGATGAGTACGAGGGTGTGGAACACGCCCATCTTTGGTCAATGGGGGTGGTTAATCTGTCCGACCCCCTCCCTGTAGGTCTGGAACCGACTATTTTTCAAGTTCATTTGGAAGAAACAGAAGACGAAAGAGAGATCCACCCTGGGGTGCGGTCGCACGTTCCACGGGTGCGGTCGCACGTTCCACCGGTGCGGTTTGCACGTTCCTTTGTTCTTGGTTCTTGTGGGAACCGAGCGGAACGTCCTCCTCGCGTCAGGCGGTGGCACCACCACACGTTTCTGCATCCGAACCACATGGTGCTATTTTGGACGTTACTTCATTAATGCTATTAGAGTTTCATGAGGCTCTGCTGCGGCGTCCTCGTGCTAATTAGGTGTCTATATTTCTATATCTCGTTATTTGATTTATTTTATATTGTGCTTAATAGTAAATAGTGTTTGAATTTTAAAACACACCTCTTGGGTGCAACATAAAGGGGAATTTTTAATCACGTTTTTCTGTAAATGAAAGGAAACCGGTCGGCTTCTTTTTTTTTTTTTTTCTCCCAATTTTTTTCAAATGTGTCTTAATGAGTTTGCAGGTTTCTTAAGCAGATAGCGCCTTTATATATATATTTATATATATATATATTTCTGCTGCTGTATCTCCTCCCCCATTCTGGTCACAGTGGGAGTCCACAACCAGGGGGGAAGGAGGGGTGAGGCTTTGGGGTGAGGGGGAGTAAGGTGATCATCCCCGTCGTCATTACAAGAGGTAAAAGAGCGATGTTACCGGGAAGAGGACGTGGTTGATGATGGTGGCCGCCGGTTGCCTCGGCAACCTTTTTTATTTATTTTTTCATTATTTATTCCTGGGGCCGCGGTGATGAGGCGAGCTAATGTAGCGCGCCGCCGCCCGCCGCTCCGCCTCTACCTGCTGATGGGCGAGGGACTCGTCTCCCCGCATTTCAGCCTGGCTTGACAATTAAGACCTGGGCGACTGTAGCCAGGGGTTAATACCGCTCATTAAAAGAACTAGGTCATTAGCAAAGAATCAAGGCTCTTAAGGCGGCAGGGGATGAGGGGTGGATGTGGGGGTGGGGGGTGGGGGGTGATGGAGAGGAAGAGGAGGGGCGGCGGTGGCGTAGTAAACTCTGCATCTCGGTGAACACGCAGCCCCTTACATTAATTAACCTCCCTTTTTCCTTGTTGGGGTTTGTTGGGGTTGGGGGGGGGGGGGGGGGGGTTGGTTGTGCATGGGAAGGAGGGGGTTGGTGTGTGTTTCAGGAAGAAATCCTCTGTTATCATATATGCACATGGCTGTACACCAATTAATTGCAGGGCGGGGGGGGCAGGGGGGGTGTAGTGGGGGGAGCTAGTTTACAGCCCTCCCTGTGGTCGCCCCGTGTTCCTGTGTGAGCCCAAGTTACATTATTTCAGAGAGATGAGGCTGGGAGGGGTTGGCGGGGCAGGGGGGTGGGGGGGGTGGGGGTGTCTAATGTCTGTATGATGAGTAAAAAGGGTATTAAAATTAAGGAGGGAATCATGGCAGAAATCAGCCTTTGCTTTACCACAGGGGAACGAAGCAAATAAAAGCCACGGAAATGAAAATAAATAAGCTTTGCTAATACCTCACCTTAAGGAGCCGGCGCTGTACCCAGCTGAACCGCGGCTGTGTGCCGGTAATTTGTTTGCAGACTTTATTATTAAGCTGTTACACAGGCTGTTTGACCTTCAGTGAGGAGAGCTGCTGGGGCTTTTTTAAACAAATGTTCTCCGTGTCAGGAAGGCAAAAGGCTGCTGTAATGTCAGGCGACCCACGGAGGGCGATCCGGTCGTGACGTTTAAGCTGCTGCGCAGGATTTTCTTAGAGGAGTCTTGGGGTCCGTCTGCGCTAAAACGCCGGGTCCGGATCTGGGGTCTCGGTGACGTTCTTAAGGTGGATCTGGGGGAAAAGCGTGACGGGTACGCGTTCAAACTGTTCAGATGGCGCCACAGACAAAGTGAAGTGGGGTGAAGGAGCTGTAATATCAGGCCCGGATGACACTGTTTTTATCTGCTAATTTCTCAAGCATCATAATGAGGCGGTGCCGAGCGATGGAGCGATTTGAATTTAAATGATATAATACTTGAGATAGCCCTAATTCACCCATACATATTTAATCTGACATATTATCTCGCTCCTGATGTGATGTGACAGCTCGGTCGCCGCGCCGGCAGGAAGGAGTGAGGCGAGGCGAGGCGCGGCGCGGCGCGTTTGGAGCGTCATTAAAACGGGAGAAGGTCGGGAATGGACTCCTGCAATCAGCAGCTCTTTAGACGCATCGCATTCAGATTTATGCCTACATTTCCCAGAGTGCATCGTGTTTAATGGTTGCATTCTGGTCCGATTGTGTCGTCGAGCCTTTTGGAAGCTTTATGAGTCGGATTCTTTCCCTGCTTCCCGAGCTCAGTTGGACCCTTCAGGTCGTGACCCGGTGGGATTCTGCAGAGCCCGGGGATAATTTGATCTATAGGAGGGTAAGAAATAAAAGGTTTGCTCCATTAATCCAGTCAACGCAGCTGAGGATGACACATGTGCTCGCCGGACTCCCGTGTCGTCGTGCCGCGGCCCCTCCTCGCCCGTTCCCACCCCTACCTGGTGCAAAGCAGGCACAAGCACACACTCCCACCTCCGTTTAATTACGCTCTCGTGTCGGGAGTGTTTAATTTTCGCCCCGGCTGGTGTAACGATAAGCAGATCATCGGCAGCCAGCGTTGAACAGATAAAAACGGCGGTCGTTCTGGATACCTGCGACCCGCCGGAGCGTGAAGAGAGCCCCCGCCGTGTTTCCATACGCGCCCCCGATGAAACGACCTGTTTACATTGAGCGGTGTGTTAACCAGCATGGCTGCAAGCCGTAAAGGAGGCGGGCTGTGGAGCGCCTTTTATTTAACCGCTTCAGATCCTAATAACACCTCTGCTCCACAAAAACGGACCGGGAACCCATCCGAAACGCGCCTTGGATGATTTGTGTGGCGTCTAATGACATCAGCACGGAGGACGCGTCCTATAAGTCATGCCGTCTGTGTTCGAGGCCCGCTAATGACACGTGGAGTAATAATATATCAGCACATATCAAATGCCCTCATTAGACGCTTTAAAGTCCACTTTCTTCTTCAGCTGCTGCCAAATGCGGCTTTACTCCGGAGCCAATAATTAGCCCTCCTGTCCTTCCACCCCCCTATAGACGCCGTAGCGCACGTGAGATCAGATCAAACGATGCAGCCCGTCTTAATAAACCGGTGTGCGCCGCCGCCGCCGCCACCGGTACTCCTGGTTTCCCAACGCAAACAAACCAGACAGTTTCTGCTGGCAACATTGCCACAAACAGAACAAACAAAAAGTTGGTTAGCAGATGTCAGTTGTTGTGTTTATCTCGGCGTCTTTCCTTCACTCATGCATGGATCTGATATCAAAGAGGGCTTATCCGAATAAAGTGCTTAAAAGCTTTTCAGACGCCTGGTGATCTGAGCAATTTTTGGCTTGATCTGCACACTAAACAAACCATAATGATGCAAGCTTGTGCAAAGATGTACACAGCAGTCGAACAACAAATGCCTTCACTTGATGTTTTTATTGATGGTTTTCACTTCTTTTTGCACATCCTCACTGTTTTGGATCTAAACTCTGGGGTAACTTTGTGTTCGCTCCTGCGGAGGTGCAAAAGAAAAAGACCGGACGCAAATTCATGCACAAAAACACAAACGTGTTCGTCTGCCGCTTCCATCCTGGTCTTTGCAAGCTCAAATTTCCCTCGGGACCGTAAAGAGGATTGCGGTATGTTCTATGCAAGACGTAATCAAAAATATTCAAATATTCCTCCAGTCGGTTGGGGAGCGACAACAATCCTGGAGAAAAGGTGTATTTTCTAGGACGGTATAATAAGCCCACCGCCACTCCTGCCGCCGAGAAGTAAAAAACGACAAAGGCATTAAGTTTTTAACACTCTGTGTTTTGTAACAAGGTTGGATGTGGGAAGAAAGTTAGCAGACATCCTCTCAAGACCTGCCGGTCTCATTTCAATGCAGAGATAGGAGCGCCGGGGCTCTCCTCTGAAGTCACAACTTCTGGCTCACATGACGGGAGGCAGACGTGGCGAGATGGGCTCACTAAAGCCAATCAAAAGACCTGAATTCTATTTGTTTTGTTTCAAGGGATGATGACAAAGGGGGGGGGGGCCTCAAGGTCTTCTTCAAGATGGCTCTGAAGCCATGAGAGGAAGGGGAAAACGCAAAAGAAAGAGGGAGGATGGGGGGCTTTCAAGTGCCCGTCCTTGGTGGGACCTTTGCCGCCGTGCCAGGTACACAGCTTTTAGGAGGGGGCCGTGCGAGGGAGGAAGAGGAGGGGGCTGTTTTTTCATGTTAGTGCGTGGTTGGAGTTATTAATATTCTCAAAGACAGAATTTTCTCCCCCGGATTGAAATAATGGATCATACTTAAAAGGGGAAGAACTCATTTCAGGTTTTAATACGGTAAGCCTGTTGGAACCAATTATTGGAGGTGCTTTGCCATTGTCATCTCGCATTTCTCCTTGAGGAGATTAACTGGCAACGCTGAAAAGGCCTCGCAGTATCCGGGATTTCGCTCATTCTGAGAATCTGCCTGAAATGGAATATTTTTCTTGATTTGTGTGTGTGTGTGTGTGTGTCAAGTTCCACAGTGTTTCACGTATTTTGGCTTCATGTTCTACCTAATTATTGCAATTTGATCCTAAAGCAGGAGTGGCCTAATCCTCTGCTGTACTGCAGAAATCCTGCTTCAGAAACTTTGGTGATAAATTTGGCCTGTTTTAATAGAGACTGGGAAAGTAGCGCTGTGACGGCAGAAGGACGGCCTCCCCAGGAAGCTCCTCTGTTTCCTCGTATGCAAATCTGCGCGAGGAGACGGAGGAGGCAACTTTCTCAAAGTTGGAAGCGGTTCTTGCGAGAGGAAAGAAGAAGTCCTTCATGCGTTCGTGTTCTTCTTCTGTCCCCCTGAACGCCGGAGGCTGGAGTCTAACAAGGCGACTCGGTTTCCACCTCCGTCGCCGCGCCAGAACGAGTTCACCTTAGAAGTCTAGCATGCATGTACGAGCGCACGATGTAAGGGATGTCGTGTAAGGGGTCTTAATGAGATGTTCCAGTGGGGCCTGGAACGACGAAACAGCGGAGTGTGAAGGAAGAGGAAACGCTTTCAGTAACAGAAATAACCTGGTTTGAAAGTTCTTCCGCTCTTTGCTGCTGGGCTGACGGGGTTAGAACATCCCCAAGTCCATTGGCCGTCTTCGCCAGGTCACCAGGTGAGTCAAACCCGGTTCTCCAGAATCTCCGTGATCCTGACAGGAGTCAAAATGTTCCTGTCTTTGTCCGCCCCCACCATGGAGGAGCGATGACTTCACTTCCAGTGCGTCACGATCCCAATGTGGACTCCAGTGGAAACGATGGTGACATTTTTTCTCCAGATGAAAGCTGAATGTAAGACAATAACAGCTGCTCACAAACGGCCCTCAGCTGGGGTAATTTATGCATCTAAACTCTTCCTCGTGTTGTTTTGCTACCCTCAGGACAGCCTGTTCAGTCCTGGTGGGGGACCGGAGGCCCCATGTTGAGAACCAATAACTCAGACTTGATTTTCAGACCCGGGTGGTGGGCCCACGGAGGGCCACGTTTTCACCTCCTACCTAAACCTCCCTGCAGGACCAGCTTCCTTGTCATTTTCTGCCTCCCCCACTCCTCCCCCACTCCTCCTCCTCCTCCCCCCTCTTCCTCACGAGTGCCAGGAGTGAGCATCGTTCTCGGATCATTACTCCTCAAAGAAATTTAAGCGCGGCATGCCATTTAATTTTTTTTTCCTCCCCCCCAAACGCAGTCCGTCATTAGAAATCCTAGCTGTCATGGCGATGCCATTTTTGGTGTGAAGTGTTTGTTGCCTCATTTCTTTTAATTTTATCTCCATTAGCTTAATTCTTTTTTAATATTTCCATCTAACGAACTTTACAGTCCATTTTGTCTCAGTGTCTTGCTAAGCGAGTTTTATGAAGCAGGCAGTTGGCTTTTCCATTTGAGGAGGGGGGGTTGTGGGGGGGTGAGGGACGGGGGGGGGAGTAATCGAGGAGGGCGCCACTGCTTTTGTCAGCTTATTTTTGGCACCTTAGCTAGCAGTTCTGCTCCTTCGCCTTGATTATACAAGCAAACAACTGCATGAAGTTCATTAACAATAAAGCACGGGCTAATTAAGCCGAGCCCCTTAGACAAACCGGCGCTGTCATCCCGCATGTGTTCAGAGCTGATTGAGCTGTTAAAGATTTACCTTCACTCGTCTCGTACCTCCTCCTCCGCCTCACACGGACCTCCGCTAATTCCTCTCCGGCGGCGTTTAGCCTCGGAGACACCCCGGCTTCAAGGTGAAGGAGGCGTTATCTGCCCATCTCCTGGTGGTGGATGCTGTGTTGACACCTTTGAACGTCACCTGAGTGAACGCGTGAAACCCCGCCTCCATCCAAATGTTTAAACGTGACCTTTAACCCTGAAATCTGAAGCCCGGGTCAATACATACAGTATTTTCCGCACTATAAGGCGCACCTAAAAACATTTAATTTTTCTCAAAAACTGAAAGTGCGCCTTATAATCCAGTGCGCCTTATATGTGGAAAGAGATTTAAAAAGGTCATTCGTTGAACATGCGCCTTATAATCAGATACACTTTATAATCCTGTGCATCTTATAAATGAAAAGTTTTTAAAAAGGCCCTTCATTGAAGGTGCGCCTTATAGTCCAGTGCGCCTTATATACGAAAGCGTTATAGAGTAAGCATTCATTGAAGGTGCGTCTTATAGTCTGATGCGCCTTATAGTCCAGTGTGCCTGTCCGGTGCGCCTTATAGTCCAGTGCGCCTTATAGTCCAGTGTGTCTGTGCGCCTTATAGTCCAGTGCGCCTTATAGTCCAGTGCGCCTTATAGTCCAGTGTGTCTGTGCGCCTTATAGTCCAGTGCGCCTTATAGTACAGAAAATACTGTAAGTGGATTCAAGGTGAAATTACACAGACAACCCGCATTCATGCACCGTAACCTTCAGTTGGCTGCTTCCTTCTTCATTTCCTCCTCATCATCATCGGCGGCGGTGGCTCAGCTTCACCCCCGGGGAGCCACGAGCCGCCGCCCCCCCCCCGCTGTGGCGTCTCCACTCCGGTGTTTAATTACATCCGAGGCTGAGAAGTCTGCCTCTGCTGCGACGAGTCGCTGAGGAGGAAGAGCAGCGCGACGAAGGCTCGACTTAAAGGAAGTTGACCTCCAGAGCGGGAGCAACGCTTTTGATTGGCTGCTGCATTGACGGTTGTTTGAAGCTGTACCGACAGGAAGGACGTTCCAGCTCACCAGAATATTTCCAGGAATTTGTCGCTGTATTTTAAACAAAACTCAAACTTTACTTCCTGCTCCCCCCGGGGCAGATGTGGGTTTATTTGTGCCTACGCTTGTGTCGCCAGTCGTCCTGGACTCACGGCCCTTCAGAGCACATCAGCATGTGGACCAATCAGAACCCATCCCGAGGGCGGGTCAGCAAGTTAGAATCTGGATCCGATATAAAATCCATATTGGGAGCAGGAGAAGGTCCCATCGCTTTGAGGCCCCCCAGGCAGTGGCACAGGAAGGGGGCGGTTCCCATGATGCAAAGTTCAAGTCGACAAACCGACACCTTCAAAACCAGAACCGGCGCCAAACCAAGAAAAGACGCCCCCTGCAATCAAACCTGAACAAAGACGCGGCGCTCCAGTCGGAGGACGGCGACGACGTACGAGCCGTCAAAACAGCGATATGAATCTGCGCTGTAATTCAGAGAAAAAGAGATTAGAAGAAGATAATGGTCTCATATCTCAAAAGTTAACAGTGAGGCCGGCGTGAACTGTGAATAATCTTATAATTACTGATCTAATGCCATTAGGCCTGACAGAAATAGAGAAAGCAACGCTTGGATGGGGCGCCGTTAATCAACGGCGCGCTCCTCGTTGGATCATCAGGACCCCGCAACTGATGATAGGTGCGGCTTGAAGCGACAGCTTAAAGGAACATTACGCCACACTCATATTTGGTTAACATCCCCCATAAAGAACGTGACATTTTTAAACACGCCTTCAGCCTGGTTTCACCCCCTCCGTTTGTGGAGGTTTTTTACCCTCAGGCTGTTCTCCAGGGGAAGCCAGCCCGACGCCTTCCCCCCCCACCTCCGGCGCTGTAGAGGTAGACGTCTGATCCGACCCGGTTCAGGTCGTCCCCAACGTGATAACACAAACACTCACGCATGGCCGGAGGCGTCCCGTCTGACTCGCCTTGTTCCCTTTGTTCCTGCCGGCGTGGAGGAGGCGGGGTCACCTTCAGATGGCGTGACGTTTGATCCCATGTGTTTCATCGCCGCCGCTGTCGTGATAAACCCTTCCCTGTGACACGGAGAAACGTTGACTTTGCACGTCTGTGCAGCATGTGGCGCTCACGTCATCTCCGAGGAGGCCATGCGGCGCCCCTACCTCCACCGCCACTGTCGCGAAAAACCTGAACAATCGAGAAATAGTTTCCAGCCCGTGTCATAGCCAAGTCCTGGAACAATTATTTATCAGCGGGCCTCTGGAAGAAGAAACAGGCGTGCTCACGAGTGTGCACAATATGTGCATTCCATTTAGTGTCACCGTGGGGAGGTCATCAATCGTAGGACGTGGCTGTGGTGGTGGTGGTGGTGGGGGGGGGGGGTGCTTCCATAGTGGCGGGTCTGGATCTGCTTTACATGCGTGTGTCGAGCCGCTTTATTTGCGCTACCTATCCTGGACAGCACTGCCAGACCCAATAAAAACCGGGCCCGTTTGCATCACTGCTTCAAAGCGGTGATGCGTTGTGACTGTCAGTGTTTGTACGTTTGTTCGTACGTTCGTTTGTCCGTTCGTTAGTCCGCCAAATATCTTAGCAAGCGTTAGAGAAAAAAAGATGAAACAAAAAGCACATGACTCGGGCAGCAAAGGGGATAAAAATGAGATGACCTTGACCTTGAGAAAACTAGGTCAAGGTCAAATTTCCACTTTTGCATACTAAGGAACCGGATAAGATAGACCGACGAGGGAGAAGGCCTACGTCAGTAAGACTGTAGATCAAAGCTACTGCTTTGATCTATGCAAGTAGGTCAGGGTAAATTTGAATTCACGGGTGTCGTGGGATGTTGCAGTATGTGACTGCCTTGTTATTCATTTGTGGTGGTTCTGGAGATAAACCGGACCTGAGTTGGAGCCGCTTCGGGTTCTGTAAGCTCGGGGGGCATCAGACGTCTTTTCTGTGCTCTTTCTGTCCACTGAAATCTCTTTTTTTGCGGCCCTTCTTTGATGCTAACGCTGCCAGTACGAAGTGTTTGGGCTTCTAACGGAGAGCATACCTTTTTTGCAGATCTGTGTGGTTTACATTCGACAGTAACAACCCACCCAGAAGCTCCAGGAATAAAAGGACGTGTCAGAAGTCTTCGGCGCTAATGGTGCCTCCCCAGATGTAGCTCCAAAATATTCCATTTCGCCAGGCGGTGACTTTATTTTGGGAGCCCCAAGTGTAAGACTTTTGATTACACAACCTGCCATCTCTGTTGGAGGTTGGTCTTCCAGGGAATAAACACGGCCCATAATTAGGGAACATGCAGATATTGTAGATGAGCGGTAATGGTGGTGGGCTGAATGGACCGGTCTCTGGACGGAGCGGCGATAATGAAGCCGTTTTGGGTTTTGACTGAAGTGGAGCTTCTTTTTCACCCAGTGGCTTCTTCCTCCATCACTTCAGAGGTTTTTGTGATGATGCGGGCGGAGCGTGGCCGGAGGCTGAACATCAAGAAGACGAACAAACAACCGCACCTGATTTAACGGCAGGAAAATCATCCCAGTGGCTTCTAAATTTAATTGACCACCTTTCACCTTTAGAAAAACGGACCCCAACCCACCGTCCGCCGCCTCTGATTGGCTCAGCAGGACCACGACATCCCTCACGTGTGTGTTGGAGTCGTGGCGTCGCCATGCAGGACCGTCCTGGGTTACAAATCTCGAGCCAAGAGACGGATTCTCTTTGAAAGATGCAAGCTGCTTCCTTTATTTCTATACGTGCCGAGTTTCATAGGCCGTAATTGATAAAAGCTGCATCATCAATTTTCTTGTGAGCGTTTCTGGGAGCTTCGGTTAAACCAGCAGCAGATGATGTGAGGGGTTAGCATGGTAGCACGGTGCTAGCATCGCGTGTGAGGCCTCGGAGATGAAGCAGGAAGATAAGCTGGAGCTGCAGGGTTCTCACTAAGTAGAGGCAGTAAACACGTTTAACGCAATTACTCCTCATCTTTCTGATTTACGGCTGGAAACAAACATAAAAACGTCAAATACCTTCCAAAAGACGCCACCGACTCCTCCGGACCGACGCTGTGTGGTCTGGGGGGGGTCCATACTTGGCATTTCTGTGGGTATCATGGATGTCCTGTCGTTGGAGTTGGAGAGGAAGGAAGACGTCCAGATTGTTACCAGCACGGAGTTCAAACGCCAGCATCTGTGGGCGAGGATGAGGATGTGTTAGTGCTCGTGGCGATGGTGACTAAGAGCCGCGTTTTATTTCCCTAAAAACACACATGAGACGAGTGCGTGACAAAGGTGTGTGTTTGCATCTAGGAGTGTGTGTGTGTGTGTGTGTGTGTGTTGTAACGTGACGGAGGCGAACGGTCCCACGAGGGCCTCCGTGTCATGTCGAAAATAGCATAACATGTGCATTACACTTAAGTCATTCTTTTCCATCTGCTAAGTATGACAGCATTAGCATACCCATTTAATTAGCGGCGCGCTTAAAGCATCCCCCACCCCTTTTTTTTTTAATCACCTCATTGTATTTACTCAGCCACCGCTAGCAGGAGGCGCTGCTTGGAACAACACAACCCCCCCCCCCCCCACCCCCCACCCCCAACAACTCCATGCCATGTTAGCGTGTCCTACCGCCACATGTCCATCCATGTTCTTGTCCACACCTGTCTTTACCTAGAACAGAACACGCCATCAGAACTCCTTCACCCCCCCAATCGCCGGGGTCGTCTTGACAGAGTCGACCCGGACACGTTTGGCGGTGGTGGTGGTGGTGGGGGGGGGGGTTGAGGAATTGGGAGCCTCTTTGAATGGCGTGCATTTACATTAATGAACTTGATCTGAATGGAGGTTCATATCAAGCCTCATAGATTCTGCGCCGTGATTTTATTAATTGCAACAGAGGCGTCATTGTTTGTCGTTTTGACGCCAATTCAATTAAAATCCCATTTAGAGGGTAATAGATTAGGCAGTGTAAACTTTATGTGACTAATATGAAAAGCGAACTAACGGCTGTGTGTTCATGCACGTGCACTCACAGGCATCTATCACTCAAGTCGCTAGGTGTTTTTCTTTTCTTGCATTGTGTGTGTGTGTGTGTGTGTGTGTGTGTGTGTGTTATCACCTCCTCTTTGTTTGAGTGAGTGGAATCACCCCCAGCATCTGTGCAGCTCGGATCACTTTGATTCATAATCGGTCGACTTTTTTGAAGGAATTAGCAGCTTGCAATTTAAATATCGGCGGCGAGGCTAACGCTTGAGCTAACGCGCTCCGCTGTGAGGGAGTAAACGACGTTTAAATGTGCGTTCATACATTCAGATCAACCCGCCTCCCTCATTTACATGTCGAGAAGGTGCGAGTCAATCAGCTCTAATGATCACATGACCATCAGGGCCGCGTTTATCGTTTAACTGGGTGACTAAAACGTCTTCTTAATGCGGGAATAAACCTTATTTCTAATACGATCTGCTGTCGTTAAGCACATCTTGTCGGGGGGCACCTGTGCAGGAGCTCAAGCCAATGCGAACACTCCGTTTTCCTCGTCTGCCCCCCCCACTCCCCCCTCCCCAGGAGGAGCGAGGAGGAGGCGCGGGCGCTCGGAGGGAGTGTTTCACATTAAAAATCCTTTTGAGTCGATGTAAGTTTGAGAAGAGGAGGAAAAAAAACGTTCAATAATGCACAATGTGAGCCGGCGCAGAGCAATATGCATTTTTAATTACTAAAGTGACTAATATCTAGGTTTGGCTTTGAGGTTTTTGTTCCATTAAATATGCATTTGTTTTTTGTTCCCTGCAGCGGAGTCGGATGCGCACACCTGAGCGGCGCTGCGTTCAAGCACACCAGGAGGTTTAATAACACGTGTTCAGGTGCCGCTCGCTAATAAGTCCATGTGAATTTGATGAAGGCAAAGGAAAGCCGAGCGTCGCTGAGCAGCTGTCAGGTCGCTGAAGTCAACTCGGCGCTCGCTTCATCAGGTCTGACGCGGTGAAGCTGGAGCGCCGTCTGCGTCTGAAGGCCTTCAAACGGCTTTTACAACCCAAAAAAACCGCGGAAAAACGCTTCCGCTTTTGTTTGACGCAATCAAAGACGACTGGCTTTTTAACCTTTAATTAACCAGACGCTTCCTCTGACCTCTGGGAAAGCAAACGTGTTCCAAAGCAAGGGGAGGGAAAAGTTTTTAATGGCTTCTTGAAGGTAGAAGAAGTTTTTCAAAAAAATCCACTTCACAAGAACAAAACCGGATTTTTTTTTAAAAACATAATGGAGCAGAATTTAGCACACTACCGCTTAAAAGGCAGCAAAACTAAACTCGGATTCTTTTTTTTTTTTGGGACTTTCTGGAGGTGATGCAGAGTACTCGTGCTCAACGGGGGGTGAGGAGGGACAAAAAAAGAGAATTTTTCTGTGTGCAAACTTGTCTTTTTTTTTTTTTTTCCCACATTTTTCCATTTGTCTGTGCATTAATTGGAGAGCCTTCCCTTTTTAGATGAGTGCATTATTTATGACGTAGCCTCAAACGCGCAGTCTGAGGCTTACACACACACACACACACACACACACACTAAGACAACCGCGGCTCTCCTGACACCAGCCTGGTCTCCTGAGTGAGCCGGCGAGCGTCGATCCAGCCTTACCTTAGCGTTCCCTCATATATTAAAGTTAAATGAACGCAAGCAAAAAGTCGCTGTGGCCTTTAAGTGGAGAAGTCATTAATCAATCATGCGTCCCGTCACTCCGCCCACTCCCTCACTTTTAAAAACCAATGTCCAAGGGAGAGCCGGCTGTCTTCATTCCACATCTTCTGTTTCCAGCCTTTCAAAGATCCGCCTGGCGCCCAGAAGGGAGAGTCAGCCTACCTAATTTGAGCAATTTTTGATAACTTATTCCACTTCACACAGCTCACAGTCCTAATTTTGATGTTGTATGCAGTTTCACTTAGCTCCCTTTCTCTTTTCGCATAAACTCTCTGCGTTACCGCGAGCTAGTTCTCGTCACAGAGGGACGAAGACGAAGACAAAAAAAAAAAAAACCTTTCCTGGCTGAAGCGGCAGGCGACAAGACGGCTGTCCCTCCCCACCCCCTACACCCGGATCGACCATACCGGTGGGGGGAAAGTGTTTACCACCGCTTTTTAAAGTTCAATCGACACAATGTGATGTCAATTAAAGGTGACAAAAACTTTAATGCTTCCATATGCAGCGGCAGAGCTTCAAAACCACAGATTCTGACTTTTGGGAGTGGAACTGTTCGCTTTGTGCCAAAAAATGTGCCAAGTGTCCATATGTTTCAGAAGGTGCACTTTTTTTATTACTCCTGGGGAGATTTATCGTCAACAACGCCAGACGTTCTTCATTAGTTATAAAGATGAAAAAAAAAATCTTTTTTTTTTTATTTTATTTTTTTTTACTACTCCGTCTTTCTCCAATATTTCTTTAATTGTTCGAGGCCCACGTTTTCTTCCCTCTCCTTGGCCTCTTCTTGTTCTTTTCTTCTGGCTCCTCCAAGCAAATTTTTGGGTTGCCTTGGTAAGCATCCCGTCTGCTTTGTTATCTCCTCGTCCCATCCACTCCAAGGAACATTTGCAGAGTTTTCTTCCAAAAAAAAAAACCAAACAAACAAAAAAAAAATTTTTTTTTAGATGCACCGTTGCGGATGCCATCCTGCGGAATCCATCCGAACTCCAACACATTTTCCTTGCAGACGAGGCACAGGAAAAACCAGTTTAAGCGCGGCAAACGGCGTCGCTGTCGGTTTGTCTTTGTTCCCCCCCCTGAAAAAGTTTTGTTTCTTTTTGACAGGTGAGGTCGTCATGTGATCAAGTGATCACATGACGACCTACGGCGGCAGCTGTTTAGCTGCTAAACACTATCACTAATCGAGCTTCCGGGTGAGATAGCAACGCATTTTCACCTGACGTTCCTGCTGGTTTTCCCGCAGACATGTGGTGACCTTTGACCCTCCTCCCCGCTGCTTCAACAGCCCCCCCCCCCCCCAAGTCAAGCTGGATCGCAGCGCTCTCCTCCCCTCCTCGCATTAATCTCCTGCTGGACGAGCACGTCAGCGTAAGCTGTGAGAGTCTATATTGAGATGATTCATGTTCGTCGATCTGGCAGCGCTTCGGAGGTTCTCGTCCAACAGGAAATAACTCGGAGGGGAACCAAAAACGAAGAGGATGAATTAGGCATTTCCTCTGGGGAGTTAACCCTCGCCGTGCCGCCGCAGCACGGGGACCGGATCAGAGGAGTCGGAGCGTGTTTTCATCTCAAAGCAGGTGAAACAAAACCTTTAAAACGACACCTTTTAAATCTGCTTCCTGTTAGACAGGAAGTAGGTCTTTTAAGTGTTTTCCAATAGATGTTTTATGCATCATGAAAGATGATCAGCTTCAAAACATGTTTCATGTTTTCAACATGTTTTAGTGACGTGTTCGGTGAAGCTCCGCCCCCCTCCCCCCCGCCCCCCACCATGGTTTTATCTCAAACCCGACTGGTCGATCTCCTTCCTGACGGTTTGTGAAGGTAAATGCCGCCTGTAATCTATACCTAATTAATTGCCTCGCGAGGCGACTCCCCCTCGCACCTCCACTTTGTTTTTCCTGCCGTAGCGCTCTCTGAGAGAGAACCGGGGGGGGGGAAGAAAGGAGGAGCAGGAGGTGGTGGAAGAGGAGGAGGAGGTGCAGTCGCTCCTGGCAGCTGAGGCCGATGAAGATCTGTGACAGATGGGGCCGAGTCACAAAACTCACAGCCTCGGGCGAAATTCATCCTCCAGAACTTTCCACAGGGTGCCCAGATTTACCTGATCAGTGTGTGTGTATGTGTGTGTGTATCCGTGCACGCATGTGTGTGTGTGTGTGTGTTTGTGTGTGTGTGTGTGTGTGTGTGTTGGACTCCAAAAATGTGCAGAGGAAGTCGAAAAAGCCTGGCCGCCTGTCATGGCTGACACAGAGCCCATCTGCCTCAAACCTGTGGCGCCTTCAGATTCCCCCATCACACACACACACACACACACACACACACACACACACACACACTCCGTTACACCCTCCTCCTCCTCTTCCTCGCCTCCACCCCTTCTGAAATGAAACACAGATAAACAGCGACCTTCTGATGGCTACACATGTCGCCAGCTTTGCATACCTTGAAATTCTTTGAAACTCATGCACACACGGAGGGACTGTAAAGAACGCTTTATGCGTCCCATATGGGACGCCACATTGAATTTCCGGTTGGAACGCCCCTCCTCCCCACCCCCCCACCCCCCCTGCACCCACTTCCTCCTCTGTCTTCATTTTAGTGGATGACAGTGCTGCTGGGCTTCCTTCCTCCCTGACACACTGATGACCAGTGATTGTTTTGGGGGCCCTCTGATGTTGTACGTCTTTTATTAGAAGATTAAAGTGTGTGTGTGTGTGTGTGTGTGTGTGTGTGTGTGTGTGTGTGTGTGTGTGTGTGTGTGTGTGTGTGTGTGTGTGTGTGTGTGTGTATTGTCGAGGCCCACCCACGTCGCTGCGGCTCCTCTGATTGGTCCAGAGCTTTCTTGAGGTTCTTCTGATAAAAGTTCTGGAGTTCATCTGTGGTTCCAGAGCACAGTTTGAGGAGGTGTGTCCACCCCAGAGGGGCTGATGGGAGCGATGGGGTTGTCATGGCGTCCAGCAGCGATCGCATCATGCCGGTGCGTCTCAGCGGGATCTGATCTGGGTTCGGTTTGAGCTGCAGTGTGAACGGAGGTGATCCACACTCTCAAGCTCCTCTTTTAGCGTTGATGAAGCTGCCATCACCACGGCGACACGCGAGCAGTTGGAACTTTTGGGGTCTCTAATTGGATAACAAAGGTGTGTTGTAGCTGCCGTTGGCGTGCGCGGAGGTGACGGTGTGTGTGACTGTGTGTGTGTGTGTGTGTGTGTGTGTGTGAAAGATGTCCAATTTGTTCCTCTTTTCCCAGCCGTCCACCTTTTATCTCCCGCGTCGGCTGGTAATTAACACCTGCCTCCTCGTACGGCGGCGTGACGGAGCCGCGCCAGAAGGTCCTCCAACAGCAGCGGTGTGTGTGTGTGTGTGTGTGTGTGTGTGTGTGTGTGTGTGTGTGTGTATGTGTGTTTAAAGAGTCACCGCTGTCATCAGTGGCTTCACACCCCCCATCACCCCTGATGATGTCACAGACAAACAGATGGAGAGGTCACCTGTCATTCTATTGGCTGACGACATCCGGAAGTGCGTTCTGTTCCGTGAGTCTCGGACTTACGTGAGACACAAAAGTGCTTTAAACAGTCTATCAGAGTGTGGGAAAAGGTAATACAGATAGAAAGTGGTTTTATATCGGTATGGGGAGGGTTCATAAACGTTTAAATTACAGTAAATAATAAAATAGTTTGCGGAATTTGTTAATAGTTTTGGTTCCCGGAACACATTAACCGCGAGGAATGAGGGATTACTCTATATTTTAACAAATAACTCATTGAGCATTTATAATAATAACATAATATTCATAATAATGTTAATAAAAATAATAATGATTTTTTAGTTTTTTTATTTAATTTTAATTAAAGAAAAAATTAATAATATAATAATTTTAAATTTTTAAAAATGTTTTAATTTAAATTTTAATTAAAATAAAAAAAATTAAAAAATAATCATACGATACTATTAATAATAATAACAATTAATAATAATGATAATAATAATACTTCCCAGCCTGATGAAGATATTAATAAACCCAGTAACCAATGAGAGGTATTGATCAGGAGGATCCATGCTAGCTGTTAGCGTGACGTTATCCCTCCTGACGCCTCCCTGCAGGACGACTCCGTCAGCGGCCTCTGCTGAGGTCGTGTGGGGCCCCTGGGTGCCTGCTGAAAACTCCTACACAATTGTGCGTGGAACCGTAATTTAGCCCGAGGCGCACCTACCCACAGCCACCTAATGCATGCTGGGTATTCACATGTGAAAGCAGGAGACATTCCTGCGAGGCTGCTTTCACTTTGCCCCTCCGTCATGTGTCATCCCGCGTGACGAGCGTAGGCTTGAGGGGCGGCGGCGCTCTCTCTGAGGTTAGCGCTCATCATTAGCGATGGTGGGATTATCATCCACACGCTAAAGCTAACGCTGCACGTAGCACGAGGAGCTAGCACACCCCCATTCCCTCCCCTATCACCCCGAACGAGCGGTTTGACCACCTTTTAGAGGAAAGCGAGGGACGAGGAGGGACACGTTGGAGGTCACGCTCTGCGATCACCTCCTCGTTGACCGGCATCCATCCTCCCCCCGGTGACTTCCTCCAACCCATCGCAGGAGATAACCACAGAAGAAGAGCGTTCTGCTCTTCCTCCTGGAGGTGACTGCTGGAGACGTATTGGTGTTAAATCCTCATTCACTGAGGAGCTTTAGGATCTCAGAGGAGTCAACGTTTGATCTCCAGCCTCCGCCGGGACCTCCTCCTCTCCTCCTCTTCCTCCCTCCCACCTTTACCCCCTCTTCATCATTTGTCCTCTTTGTCTTTTCCTCTTCTTTCCCCTTCTCCTTCCTGTTTCTCATTTCCTATGTATCTTCTCCTTCTTTCTTCATCATTCTTTCATTCTCTTTCATGCACTTCCTGTTTTCTTCTTCATCTCATCCTCATTCCCTTTCTCCTCTTCCTCCTCTGCAACAAGAAGTTTGTCTCTTCAGGTTGAGCCAGTTACATCAGTGGTGTGTGTGTGTGTGTGTGTGTGTTACCTCTCTACCTTTACACTCCATGTGGGGAGGGGGGGGGGGGGCTGGTACCCATTACCCCCACAGCCAAGCAGAACAAATTACATTTAATGGGGTTTCTTTGCCCCTGCAGTCGTTTTCACCGTTCGCTTCAAAATTTCAATTTAGTGCTTAATGCTAAGGTTTCCTTCGACGTATTACAGAGCAATATTACACCAATTACAGCATCTGCGAACATTAAATTAAATGCATTAGCGCCGTATTGGAGAGAAAGGCGGCCCGATTGAAACAAGCGATGCAGGCAAACGATCGGGATGTGACGCCCGACATCCAAAAACGCAATTACGTTTGTTGTCTTACAGTTTTATCAGCGCCCAACCGTTCGCCGCGTCTTCATTTAACACGGCGAATGAAGTCTTGAGCGCCCCCCCCCCCGCCCCTGTAGGTCATGTCGATGATGCCATCGGCGTTTAGGATGAGAGCGTTTGGCGGTCATGTGACGGGGGCGGCGTGCCACCAAACTTCCTGCCCCCACCCCCTTCCGGTCTGTCGCTGCAGTTGGTGTCACAACTCGCCGCCGTCTGCGCGAATCCGAGGCCCCGGCTGAACGCGCCGGCCAGTCGGCGAGGATCATTCGTAGGAAACTCTGATAATCTCCCACCAGCTGCCTCCGACACTCTCCATCCTCCTCCTCCTCCTCCTCGGAGCGAGGAGGATTTGGGAATCATGTCATCATGAGCTGAGCGACAGAACGACCTGCTCTTAGAAACTTCACGTAGCTAATGTGTTAGCATCTCTCCAGCCTGCTGGTGTTTTACTGGGGCATGAAAGTGACTTCTCCAGGGTTAATCCATGTTAAAAAGAAAAAAAGAAAAGCTTTGGTTTTGACTCCGTTTAGAAAACGCTTTCAGGAGATTCTAGTCTGAGGAGAACTGAAACGCCGTTTCCTCCGCGGGGTCATCATCTGTCCCAAAGATGCACCTGGAGGCGGGATGTTAACAGGATGCCCCGGGAGGAGGCGAGGAGCAGATGAAAGAGACCTGACATGTGTTCCTGTGGCTCCCGTCAGCTGGTCAGCAGCTCCTCACATCCTCCTCCTCCTTTTCCTCCTGCTGCTGATGGTGGATAAATGTGACCTCCACCAGCGGAGGAGGAGCAGAAACACCACGGTCCCTCTGCTGGACCGTGTTGGTAGAATTAGCCTCTCGCTAGCATCCGTGGTGTTATCCTCAGAACTTCCCATCGCTGTGTCTAAAGGAGTGACTCCTCCCGCCCGGGAGATTAGACCTGCTCCTACCCCCCAGGGGCAGCTCCACCGCAGACAAACGTGTAAACTCCTCCAACGCGACAAAGTCACAGCGGATTTATTAAAATCCCCCTCTGAAACCTACTCCCGCTTTATGCGGCGGGAAAAAAAACCGGAGCGCCCGTTTATACCTCTCGGCGGCGTCTCTCGACGAGCACCCAGTGTACTTTAAATGTGTGAAACGCGGCGAGGAGGACCACCAGGTGCTGCCTCTCCACCTCCAGCCGGCCGAGGAGGAGCGCCTCTCCTCTCCAATAACCCAAAGGGGCTGAGACGCCACCCGCCGCAGCCAAGCCAAAAGACATTTCAAGTGTGCACTTCAAAGGGGGCTTGGATTATGTTCGCACACACTATCCTGAGGGGATCCTTTGAAGGGAAACTTACTGCAGAGCCACTGGTGGCCGCTCGCTGTGTGTTTGTTTGTTTGTCTAAACCCATTTTACTCACTGCTGAGGAGCACGGGGGGGGCGGGGGGGGCCTCCTCATTGCAGAAGTTCCACTGTGGAGACTTCAGACAGATTTATTCAGCGAGAAGGATGTTTGGTCCTGCAAGAAGAAAAACCCAACCGGAGGATCGGTTTTGGATTGATTCAGGACTCGTCTCTTAGATGAGGAGTCGTTAGAGGAAGCTCAACGCTGCGTTCAGGGCACCTCAGAAAGTAGGAGAACACAGCTCTGACTCTGACCTGACATCTGTAGGACACGTCAGGGACGGGGAACCCCGATGGCGACTCCGGCAGGTGACGGTCGTAATTAAACACGCCTGGATGAAAGGGGTTGGTCAAGATGGTAGGATCCGTTCACGGTGGCGTCCTCCTTCTCCTCCTCCTCCTCCTCCTCCTCCTCCTCCTCCTCACAGGAGCGACCACCAGTGCTGGTCTCTGCTGGATCAGATATTTAGCATCACTTTTAATCATCTCCGTCTGGACTGGAGTTAATTTGCATCACCTCTTGGTCCATGTTGGGTTCTAACCCCACAGAAGAGTGTCATCTGCGTAGAGCCGACTATCGGGGGCGCCCTCCTGCCAGCGGGTCATCTGTCGCCCATTGGGAACTGTAAATAAGGGGGGGCGTGGCTTCAGCCCAACTTTCCACTATCAAGCTGACGTGAGAGGGGAGCGACGGCGGGGCCGGCAGCTGCGGGGGACCCCCAGCAGGGGGCCCGGCTTCTGCCCCAGATGAGGACTGACACCAGGGTTCAGGGGTTAATTTGTGTAACAGGCGAATTTGCATACAAATGAAAAATGACAGAATTTTTCTGTTCTCCACAACTTTCAATGTCATCCGTGTGTGGAGCCGCCTATCTGCCGCCACCCCCCGCCCCCCCCAACACCACCACCCCCGCCCTCGCACGGCGTTTGAAGAATATTCATTACTTGTGAAGCCGGGGCACCTTGTTTGCTATTAATCTCCACCGCAGGTCAATGACTTAATTTGCTCAACTTTATCAGTGGTGCCATTCACTTCTTCTCTCCTCCACCGCCCGTCCCGTCCTTTGTAGCCCTCTCTCAAGTCTTCTCATCGCGTCTCTTCACAGAGCGCTAAGCGTTTTAAAGCACAACAAAGGCACAGTAACTCTGGTCGCTCCAACAGTTTGAAGACATAAATGAATTACTTGAGAGGGAAATAGAGACGCCGGACCTCTAGATTGCTTCCTTCTTCTCTTCTCCCACAACGGCCGACAACTTCTGCACAAATTTCCCTCAAATCTCCCTTCTCCCCCCTCCTCCACCCCCTTTGGGGTTTTGATTGGATTGATTGTTTTTCTAATCCAGGGGAAATTGACTTGTAGGAAAGGGGGTCGCACAGTGTAAGCAGTGGAGAACTTGTTACGATAGACACAGGTGGATTATGGGTACTGTCTCAACGTACACCCAGTTAGACTATCTTCACATTCGTTACTAAACAGATGAATCAATAACCGATCAGCCTAAAATCTAAACGCCTGTTAGTGGAGTTATGTTGACCACCAGGGGGCAGCATGAGGAAATGGTGCTGTAATTTAAAAGTAAAAGAAGAATTTTAGCGTTTGAGAAATAAACACGTTTGTTCAAATCGGGCTAAACGTGTTTTAAAAAAAACCAAAAAAAACAAGTGGAACTTTTTAGAGCTTCAAATCCAAACGTTCCAGCTTCATCAAATAGTTCCACTCCTCCTCCTCCTCCTTCCTGGAGAGGTAAGTTGAAGGAGAAGGGCAAGAAAGTGTGAAGAAAAAAGTAGGAGGAAAAATGTCTTGTGAACCATTGTTTGGATCTTTATGCAAAAACCCCCCTTTGCGTTTGAAAACTCTTGATCCCATCGGCGAAGGAGCGGAGCGTATTGATCTGCGCTGGAAGGAGACGGCCTTTCATCACGCTTCCTCCTCACCTTAGACGGCTTTGAGGGGCTCCTTGAGGAGCGCATCACCCTCGCCCGGCGTGGCGTTCGGAGAGATTAGGACGGCGATAACCTCGCCAACCCTCATAGGTAGCGAACGGAGGCCGCGGCTGTCCAATTAGCGCTGATCAAAGAAGACGAGTTCATCCCCCAAAACAAACCTGGACGCTGGTCTGCGCTCTGGAGGGGGTGGGGGTGGGGTGGGGGAGGCGTGGAAGGAGGTGAAGGTGGAGGTTTGAAGCGCTCCTCTTTTTGATGATGGGGATGCCGTTTCTTCTTCTCTGCAGACGTGAGAGCGAGGCGTGGAGGTTATTCATCAGCTTCCTACCTGCATGGGTTTGCGTGACCTCAGTGATGACTTGAAGGCGAACGCCTGAACTGTTTCTAGATTACGAAACGGAATAACTTCGTATTCGCTTTTTCCCTCTCTTTTACCTTTAATTTCTCCTTTTTGAAGTTTCCCTTGGTTTCTGGCGGCTGCGGCCAAAATGAAATCATAACGGCGTGTCTTCAAAAAGCCCAATGTGATTCCTGTCAGACGGCGCTCAGAGATACGGATCTCGGTGCGGCGGAAAAAACGCCAAAAGTCGTCTGTGAAAGCAATTAGCCTGATTGCAAAGAGGAAGGAGAAAAGTGCAAATGTGTCAGTCATGCGGCGTGGAGACGTACGAACGCGTGACAGGACGGGCGCTCCAGAGCCCCGCCCCCTCCGTTAGTAGCCGCCGCAGCCTCGTCTGAGACGCGGCGGGCAAAAACGTGTCCAAACTCATCCCATTTATTGTCAGGCGCCGGATGCTAACGGACGAATCGCCACGAATGCATTTTGAAATCTGATCACATTTCACAAGCGCCGCGTTCGGCCTCCGCCCCCGAGGACTTCACACGCCATCCAACACGCACGCACACACGCCAACGACCCGAGGTCCCGCTAATGAATTCCTGATAAAAGAAAGTTTCTTTTTTCCCCATATTTGGACTTCTTTTTCGTACTTCATTTCCACATCCCCATCCGTCCAGGGCCACCCAGCCGTATGTGCGTGTCCTAATCTTAATGGAGGGAGCACATTTGGCTCAGTTTTGCATACATTTCCAGGAATATTAGCTGCGAGCGTTCGGCCTCGCTGCTCGGGAACTTCAATCTTCTTAACACGTAGACTAAATGAGGGCCGGGTCGTTTTTCACGCCTGGTTTCCGTCTCTTTTTGCTCTGTATTTAAGATCTACCTGTGATGGCCGACACGTGGAGCATCTTTCCTTCTGGCATTAAACATATGTTCTGAACATATGCTTCGGCGCGGCATATGCTCCGCTAAAAGCTGCTGTTAGCTTCGGCGGCGCCGCTATATAGACGCCATCCTGAACTCTGCATCCAGCGGAATTTAAATGAACCTGATTTAGGATCATATCGAGGAGAAATTAGGAATTTCACGCCCTTCCAGGCAAAATAGCGTCCAGAGGAGTGTGTGTGTGTGTTTACTCCTCTATATATATGTGGGGGGGGGGTTACCCATTGCCTACGTGTATTAAGCTTCTCCTCATCCAGTGCCAAAGGCCTGACCCAAATATGGCTGAAAGACAACATGTGACCTGCTTAGCGCCTCACCCGCGGCGCCGTGGCTCCGGGGTGAGGTTGGGGTGTCGGTCCCACGTAGAAGTGGGGGAGGGTGGGGGGGGCGAGGGGAGGTGGGAGAAAGCACAGATGCTGGCAGATGGCGAGCATATTGTCCAGGACTGACCCGAGCCGTGAATAATACGTGGAGGTTCACCGACTTTCACCTCCGGTCACAACCGACGGCCCACGTGACCTGGTGTGTTTTTTCCGGAAGGTCCACGTGAGCAGAAGAGTGTGTGTTACCGTCATAACGGTCATGTGATGACACGGATAACACCGTCGGACGTTGACTGGTCTCTTCCTGTCGCGTCCCTGAATGCAGCAACTTCTGCATTCAGGGACGCGTGCAGCAACTTCTAGTTGTACGTCACTCACACACACACACACACACACACACACACACACACACACACACACACACACACACACACACACACACACACACACACACACACACACACACGCATGTGTCTCGTGGCGATGAAAAAGCTGTCTGTACTCATTTGTAGTCTCCTGCCTGAGGAGCCCGGGGCCCAGGTAGCGCCAGAGGCGGGGGGCCCCCGTCCATTCACAGGGGCCGCAGATGCTGCCCTCCAACGGGGTTGGTGTCCCCCAAACGTCCCTGATGCCAGGAGACCAGACACATTACCGCCGGAGTGACATTAAAACCAACTGAGAGGGATGTGGAGCCTGAACGCACCGCCGCAGCCGTCACACGTTAGCATTAGAGTCGCTACAGCTCTATTAGCCGCCGCGGCGGCAGTGGCGGCGGCAGACGCACGCTAATGCATAGTTTATGTAGCTATAATAAGGAACGGGCCCTCGTTGATGTCTCGTCACTGGAATTTATTCACCGGCCGGCGATTGATACGGATGGCGAGTCGACGCGCGACAAGTCGGCAGACATTAATGTAAACAAGGTTGATGTTCGCAAGGCGCCGTTATTGGCGTCCTCGAGCCGAGGTGCTTCCAAAGCAGCTGCAATAACACGCAAAAAACAAGGCCGGCGACGGATGAATTTACATTAACTGGTAGCGGCGCCCCGACCCCCCACCCCCCACCCCCCTTTCAAAGGCCAGAATTCATTTCATGCTAATGATAATGACAATAATTCACAATGGACACCAGGAGGAGGACTCGCAAAACAAGCGCTCCCCCTCTTAATATGATCAGTCGTGACGATTTCCCCCCCCCCCCCGCGATAATGATTCATCAAACGGTGGCGCGGCGGTCACAAAAGGGGCTCCAGTCATTAATAAAACAGAGATGGAGCACCTTGGGGAGCGTGCACCACCCCCAACCAACACCCCCCTTCCCCCCCCCCATCTCCCGCCGCCGCCGCCGTCGGACCTGCTGATCATTAAAACGTCTGAAGCCACCGGATCAAATCTCACGTTTGGATTTGGAGATGCGGATAAAATTCCGATTCAAATTAGGCCCCATTAGCATCACCGAGCGTCCGCCGTTTTTTTTTTTTGGTTGACCTTTGCTAAACTTGCTTCCGTCATAAAAAGTGGAAGATGAATCTATTCCTGTTTGGGATTCGGGGGGGAAAAAACCGATCAAGACGATCCTGAATCAAAAGATGTCTAATAATAAAATCCAAAAGAAAAACAAGCAAATATTGATTTAATGTGAGGTTTGAAGTCGTTACTTCAGTAAATTAGCAGGAATATGAAGAAAACCTGGAGGTTGGACTGATGGTCTGTTTCCAGCAGGAACAAAAAAAAAAAAAAAAAAAAGACGTCATGAAATAAACATTTATTCCTCTGAAGTTTTCAAAGCGTCTGATTCGTTGCACCGAAGATGAACTGCTGAGAAAAAATGGGACGGAGGAGAGGAAGGAGGAAGAACGGGGAGCGGAGGGAGAAGAAGAAGAAGAAGAAGAGGAGGAAGAGGAGGAGGAGGTTCGGAGGTCAGACCGATAAACAAACAAGGCATCGATTTCCTGCTGCGCTCCGCTGTTCCCGGGGAAAATCCTCCCCCCGCCACCTCCACCATCCGGTTACGCTCATCTCCACTTATGTTAAAGACACGACTCGCTGGGGAAGCCCTCCCCCTGCCTCCCCCCTTGCCCCCCCCCCCTGGTTAATAACCTCCTTTGGACATCTCCTGGGGACGGTGCATCTGAGGTAACCCTCCACCAGAGATCGCTAATCGTGGAAGTTGTTGGGAGTCGAGACGCGTTCTGGAACCGGAAGCTGATTTACTTTCCCCTCAGTAGCGACTGACAGGACACCTTTCCCTTTATTTTCCCCATCATGGCACCGAGCTACCCCCCCCCCACCCCCACCCCCACCACCCCTCTATCCCTCCCCTGATTCCCTCTCCTCCGCCTGTCCGCCGCAACAGAAGCAGAGAAATGGAAAGTCTTTTCCTCCCTGTGTTTTTAATCCCTTTCACCCTAATTGGCCTCTCTTTACTGTGAAGTGAGTTCAATCTGCTCGCAGATAAAAAAATTTTTTAAAAACGGTGTCGGGGTGAGGCCGCCGCCGCGGCGTGCCACTGTGTTCCCAAGCATGAAGTGAGCGCTTTTCAACTATTACCCCAAGCCTTCGCAATTTAAACAAAGTCGTTTTTAATAGGACGGACGGCCTCTTCCTTGCTTCACCTATCCTCCGCGCCGGAGACGGACGAAGGTCGACGATGATGTCGCTTTTAAAAAAAAAAAAAAAAAAAAAAAAACCGGACAATTCCAACGCGAGTCTTTCCACGTTCGTTTGTTTGTTACATGTTTGCTTATTTATCCTCGTCTTTATTTTTTAATGAGTCGAAAAACCCCACCAGAGAAACGCGGGCGATGAAACTTTGAAAAACGTGCGCGGTAGCGAAAGGGTGGGGGTGGGGTGGTGGGGGGGGGAGGAAAAATATTTACATTGAAGCTGGCCACGATCTCTGAAGATCCTCAAATGTAGGTTAGAAGTGAAGCTAATATGCAAATGTCCTTATCTGCTGGGACTCACAAACAAGCGTCATCCTGATTGATTCAATAAACTGCTTTTATCTTTCAAAGTGTTAATTAGGAGAGATGGGCCTCGCTTTTCAATCCCACTTTTTCTTTTTCTTTTTCTTTTTTTTTCTGTGGCACATTTGAGAGCTTTTTCAGACAAAGAGAAAAACTTTCTGGTTCCCCCCCCAATCGTCGCTCAACTCGCGGCGTTTGTTGTTGTCGTCGTTCCTGAGGCTCCGGTTTGGCGCAATCCATCCGGCGTCGTCACCAGTTCACGCTGATTCGAAGTCTCCAACTCCACCGTCCAGACCCAAACCCAGACAACGCCCTCCTCGCCTGAGTATCATCACGCCGTTTTTTTTTTTTTTTTTTTAAATCTCATCCGTTCGGACACTTTGAGGGGAATATTTTTCTCCCCCGCCATCCCAGAGCAGTGTGAATAATTTCCATATTTTAACTCTCCATCCATCTTTGATGTCTTATTTGTGTGATTACGTCTCCCCCCCCTCCCCCACCGCCCGCTTAAAAAACAAGCGACCGACCGTCGGCGTACGGCGGCCGCTTCCTCCTCCTTCGCCGTTCTTTCTTTCTCAACACGGTTGGGACTGCGTTTCAAAGACGTCTCCCTCAGGTAAACACCAAACCCCGTTAAAAACCTCGTCCAAGTTGCGCCCGATCCTCGCGAGGAACCATTTCTCAAACTTCTCGTTTCCTGACGTGGGCGACCATCTTAACCTTGAGTAATTAGAGCCAGACAAAACGCGGCGGCGGCAGAAAAGCCGGCGACAGCGACGCGCCACCTCTAATTATTGACTGGCCTCCGGCTCCAGGCGAACGCTTCATTATTCTTTTCCTCTGGTAATTTGTATTTGCTGACATTCATCATATATGGTGGCTAACCTTTAATTCATCTGCTGTTAGCACTTTTGTCTGCTGAAGTCAGGCTCCTCCTCCAAAACACAAACTTTTAAGCAACATCTCCTCCTCCGGACTGTACTTCCACTTGCTCTTGTTTCCTCCATCGCTCCTTTTCTTGCCTCTCCTTTATCGATGCTGCTCAGATTTTCACTTCCTTTTTGACTTCCTCTCTCCCTTCCTTCATTTCCTCTCTTAATCCTCTTCTTAATGTCTCATCTTCAGTTCTTGGTTTCCTTTTCTTAACTTCCTCCTTTCCTGTCGCTCCTTCCTTCCCTTAATATCCTTCTTTCCCCCTGATGTTCCGTTTTTATGTCGCGTTTCCTCCTATTGTTTATTTTTCTTTCTTCTTCTATACTTTATTTAATTTTCCTGACTTTTTCTTTCAACTTGCACCCTATTTTCCCTTCTCACCTTTCTTTTCACTTTCTTTCCTCCTGGACGATAAAAACCATCTCTCTCCTTCCTTTTTCTCACCCAATCACGGATCTTTCTCCATAACAGCCACGTGACCAGAAAAACCTCTCCGCTGACCTTCTGATCAGCATCTGTCTGTGTGATTGACAGCTGATCTGGTAATCTCCACCCGCCTGGCTCCTCACAAAGCTTAAAACAAACGCTCCGGATTACTTCCTGTCATTATGTCCACACCTTCATCCGTTCCCGAGTCGCTCCAAGCTGTGTAAACATGATCCGAGCGGAATCCTGACGTCCCATCCTGAGATCAGAGCAGCCGGTCGGATTCCTGCAGGTTGTTTGAACGGCTGAACCCGAGGTGGGGGGGTGGGGGGGTAGTTAGGGGGGAGCGCAATCTGCTTTGTCAGCAGATTCCCAAGTGACACCCACTAGAAACTCTTACCTTGCTGCACTGGAAGTGACAGTTGGACGGTCTCCGCCATGTAGATGCCCATCTGTGTTACCATGACAACAGAGCAACATTTTAGCATCAGTCTAGGTACAAACTGATTATTAATTCAGGCTGTCATGTGGTGGGATCAACCAATCAGGGAGCAGCGGATGTGTTTGTGAAGCGTCCTGGACTCCAAGCTGAATTATTTGAATTATTTACTTTGTCAAAAGTGGGGGTTTTTTTTGCACATTTGACTCCAAAACTACGCCCCCCCCCCCCCCCCTTGTGACCAGAGCGGCGTGCTGGTTGAAATACTTCCTCACTGTCATAATGTACTTTCCTGCAGAGATCAGTGCGTTCGCCCTCCGGTATCAGTTAAAGCCTGGATGTGCATGAACGCCACAGAAAAGCTCTGCAGGATGTTGATAAAAGCAAAAACTAGTCGATGTAAAGAATCAACTTTTAGCTTTGAAGCAGACTCGGAACTGATTCCCACAATGCACTGGTGGCATCATAAACACACACATACACACACATACACGCCGCAGTGGCTTCCAGTTCGCGTGTCTCTGCACGCACAAACAACTTGCTAATCACGCGGCGCGCACATGGCACCAAACTTTGGGATGATAATGATGCAAACCCGGCGTCAACTCGGCCCCTCAAGTACAGAAAGAGGAATAAAGAGGACGGCGGTAAAGAAGAGGTGTGTCTCTCCGTATGAAAATCCAATGCAAATAAGCTTTCACCCCTGTGGTACTTGAACTGTTTTCTCTTTGATAACCCAATTATTGTCTCAAGAGCTGTGTCAATTGCTCTAGCGATCTCTCCTTGAACAAATCACTCCCCTAACCTCGAGCACTTTCGATTTGATTCTGCCATTTTTGACAGTTCAAAGTAATCAGAGGAGGCCTCGGCTGAGGACGAGGATTGATTTTGTGTTCTCGCTTATCATGCTAATTCCCTCAAAATCAGCCTTTTTCATCCCCCTTCGCCTGATTACCACTCTTGGAAAAAAAGGCCCCTGAACTGCTCGCCTCTCCCTGGTGCTTCTGTCATACAACCCCCCCCCACAATCCTCTGTTGTCCCCTCCCCCCCCACCAAGCAGCAGTAGCAGCACGTCATGAGGCGTCCTCGCCGCCCCCGCTGCTACTTCCTCCTGTGTCGATGAAGACGCCCCGCAGGCAGGATGGGGGAGGAGGAAGGTGAGGTCGGCCGGCCGGTCGGGGGTCTGAGCAGAGATCTGAACACCTGACCGTTCCACCAGTGGACCCCCCCCTCCCCTCCCCAGCGAGATGCTTATGCTAAGCTGGATCTTCCAGGTGTCCAGGTTCTTCTCTGTCTCACGTTCTCAGCATCCGCATCCAGACCCAGGAATGTATGACGATGATCACAAATCAGCGCTCCGCCCCCCTGCCTCCTGAGGCATGATGGGATGTTTTGTCGCGGGCAGGATGCCATCCTGTAGGTCTCTGTTATGCTAATCAGCGTTGGCGTTGCTCCTCCCAGTCTAAAGCGGGACCTCCTCCAAACTAGCGGTTAGCATGTTTGTTATTAGTGCACCTTTCATGGGGGGGGTATTATTTATTTCTCGAGCAGCTCTTTGTGAGTTTTGAAAAATAATTGGAACTCACGAATGTTATCTCAAATAATTAAAAATGCAGATTTACGTAGGAATAATGACTCCCAGGAGAGAGGGATGGTGGGGGGGGTGGGGTCTGAATGGGTTTGTGCTTAATTAAAGTTTACAGACGGGACGCCACGTCCTGTTTGTGAAAATATTTGTGGTGTGCGCTTCAAACCCTCTGTAAACATTTAAGCATCTTAATCAAGTCATTAATCAGGCAAATTGCGATCATCACGTCCAATTGTTTTCTGACGGACGAATAAATGATAAACAGTTGTTTGTTTCATCTGATCGGCCCCCGGCACCTTTGAGCATCAACATCACCATCACCATCATCATCATCATCATCATCATCTGGGTAGGATGCTGAAGCATTAGCCTCGGCGCTAGCCGGAGACTACAGTATGTTCCGCACTATAAGGCGCACCTAAAAGCTTTTAATTTTCTAAAACACCAACAATGCGCCTTATAATCCAGTGTGCCTTGTAATCCAGCGTGCTTTATAATCCAGTGTGCTTTATGGTCCAGTGCACTTTATCATCCGGTGCACTTTATATATGGAAAAAGTTTTACAATAGCCCATTCTTTGAAGGTGCGCCTTATAATCCAGTGCGTTTTATGATCCAGTGCGCTTTATAATCCAGTGTGCTTCATGGTCCAGTTCACTTTATAATCCAGTGCACCTTTTATATATGGAAAGGGGTTTAAAATAGCCCATTCATTGAAGGTGCGCCTTATAATCCAGTGCGTTTTATAATCCATTGGGCTTTATAATCCAGTGTGCTTTATGGTCCAGTGCACTTTATAATACAGTGCGTTTTATAATCCAGTGCGATTTATAATCCAGTGTGCCTTATATATGGAAAAGTTTTAAAGTAGGCCCTACATGAAGGTGCGCCTTATAGTCCGGAAAATACAGTAACCTGTTTTAACAAGATGCTGCACAGTTTTCAGCACCTGTCGTTAGCGTGTGATGCTATTGGGGGGTCGGGGGGCACGTGAAGGTCCCTCCCCTTGATGGAGTCACTCCCTCCAGGAAGCCATTTCCATTACGGCTGCGACCACAAACCAGAAACCCGTCCGCTGAACTGGAAACCAGAGCGGTGGCGTCCAGATTGACGAGCGGCGGCGGTGACACAGAATTAGCCGAATTAGCAACTGGCTCAGTTTGAGATGTTCCATCCAAATGAGCTTCATCTGCCCGTTCCAGCTGTGAATCACGAACGTCCCCACATCAGCGGTTGTTCCATTATTCACCGTTTTGAAGGAGCAGCTCCGGGATCCGTCTGCACATGACATCGTCACCGCAGCGCGTCTCTCCGCCGCTCGTCCTAACTAATTGGAATGAGGCCGGACAGGATGATCGGAGGAACATGTGGAGGATCTATTTTACTGCGCCGCTTTCCTTTACGTCCCAAACGCGCTCTCGCCGCTGTGTTTCCTTTGGCAGGGCTGACGCTGATGTATCGGGAATGTCATGTGGACGAAAGTATGTGGACAAAATATTATCCTTACATGACAGTTTAACTGTATTCCAAATATTATGACACACCAGAGCAGGTCGGGGGCGCAGCCAGTCGCTTCTGACGGAGGAGTTCTCTTTAATGCGATTTCCTAAATTATAGATGCTGATAAAGAAGAAACTTTTACTTAGAAGAGTCTCCATTAATCACAACAGCCAGTATTTTCCTTGCTAGCAGGCGTGTTGGCGTCTCCCCCCCTCCTCCATAAAGTTTTCTTTGTTTTTGGGCATGAAATTGGTTAAACTTCTGCTGAACATCATCTTTAATAGAAGGAAATATTGGAAGGTTCTGTCGGCTGAACCTGATAGGAAGCGTCTGCAACCTGCAGGCTGGAAGCCGCCTGCCGATCTGCACCGTTCACACTGGGTTTAATAAGAATTGTCACTTTTTTTTTTTTAAAGTTGCACCGTCGGCGCGCCGAGGCCCGCTGACCCAGAACAAACTAAATTACACTTACGTAACGCTCGTCGCCGACCGACTCTATTCCTGGCACTGATATTTGAACCAATTAAACGCTGCCTATCAGACTTGAAGGGGTGTCTGGTTTTTTCAAGTTCACTCAGATATGTGAAAACATAATTACTGAGGTTGCTTTGCAGAGAAAGTGACATATGTAGGCTGTTGTTTCCTTAAAAAAAAAAAAATTTTTTTTAAAAACACTTTGGGGGAGTTTTGGCCTGCAAATAAGTTCTTACATCTGTCGCTCTGGTCCAATCAGAGACAGGATTCTACCTTGTACTATGATTTTAATCAATCCTGCTAAACGGGACGTGTCCCAGAACCCAGCCCTGGGTGTGAGGCAGCCACCCCCCCCCGCCGCCGCCGCCGACACCACCGATGCACATTGAGGTGCGGTAATTGCTTTGTCGTCTGATGGTTCCAGTCATTACGGCGGCGACTTGTTTTTTGCGTTCCTAACGTTGCTTTGGAAGCGTGGAGTGGCCCCCTTCTCATATTTATCAAATCTTCAGTGTTCTGGCGGGTGAAGGACTCTCTCCCAGGCTGCTTTTACCGATACACACATGTTAACAGCACACAGGGAGTCCAGGAGAGCCGCACTCAAGTGATTGGCGACTGAAATGCACACTCATTCTCATTCATGTACGCTGCACTTATTCCCACCAACAGTAATTTCTAAACTGATTTCCCGCACAGACTCACCTCGAGTGTCTGCAGTCACTTCTTGTCAGGACATGAAAGCTGGTGACGGCGAACGGCGACAGGAGAGACGGCGAAAATCAGAAAACACATTTCTAATCTCACACCTTCACTTATTTTAGATGAGCCCTGAAGCGGCGCTGAATTAATGCCAGCGCCGGATACCTCAAAACGGTGGCAGAAAATTGAGCCGCAGGCTGTGTGAATCATCGTAAACGCCCGCCTTCACAGGTAGTCTGGAGATGAATCCTTCTCTCTATAACCTCTCTGATCAGTGTAAATTCGCCAGCAGTCATAAAAATTCAAAACGTCTCAAAGAACTTTTGTGTTTGAGGCGTCGGGGAGCCGCTGTAGCGCCGCTGCACGCCCGGCTGCAGAAAGGTTAATTTAGCCTTGCATAAATGTGCTGCATGACGGGGGGAGGTGACACTGCGGCCGCCACCTGATTGACAGACACTTAGGGGCGTGCCATTTAACGGCGGTGACCGTCCTCACGTGTCAGCGCCCTCATGAAAAGGTCAGCCTCGTTGCACTAATGAGTCATCTGGTCTCGCCAGTACGCGGCCGGCGAACGCCGCCTAAACAGCCGTCGATTAGAGATTCACGTTTTAGGAGTCGGCGGGGGAGGCGAACCGAGGAGGTATCGATTTAACCTTTCGAGGTGCTCCTGTTGTTCACCTGTCAGGTCCAATCCACCGCCGCCCGCTTCTCCTTCTACCTGCTGCTCCCAGAAACTGTTTGGAGGCCCCGCCCACTTCCCGTACAGTACGCCGGAATCGAGTCCAAAGACGACAAAGTCAAATCAACCAATTTTTATTCTCACAATTTCTTCCTTCCTGTCTCCTCATCAAACTCCAGTCACACTGACTACATTTCCCATCATGCAAAGCAGAACCGCTTCCCCTCGCCCGTCACGCGTCGCCGTTCTGATACGTTAGCCTTGAACGTAGCAGCGTCGTTAAAGCACACAGCTTTTGTTCCGCACACACACAGCGATGAAGACGATTCGCCCTTCGCCCATCTGCTCTTTCCTCCGGCCGCTCGCCGCCGTGTCACGGACTGGAAGACGGGAATTAGCAGAATAAGCAGATATTATCTTACAACTCCATAATGGAAGCACATAACTAAATACCTCGAGGAAATTGCATAAACAAAAAGGTAATTGATTCCAGCGAGCTGCAGGTGGACACTTAATTACAGGAAATTTATTAAGCAGCGTCCATTAATCACATTGACATGAAGTTATTAAAGGGATGCGGTTTGCACTCGCCGGATAACACGGTGATGTCAGGACGGGAGGCTGGACCAATGGGATCGCTCGTCACAGACAGGAGAGCCAAACCTCATTTAACTCAGATAAATACGAAGACGCTGGGAAGAGGAGAGAAGTTAGCTTCAGGTTTACGGACCAGCAGCTCACCACTGCTGAACAGGAAGCTGCCGCCATGGCAACTGCATCCCAGCTGATGACGAGGTGGATGTAATCAGGTAAGTAATCATCCCAAGAGGTGAGGTGGTGGAACTTTGAGTCTGTTTCTGTCACTCTTTGACTGATTGAGTGATTGCCCACATTACCCAGAATGCACCTGTCCCCCTGCAAACATCTTCAGACATTGGAGCGTGGCTCTCGCCGCCGAGACAGGAGCCGGATGACTCACTGGTATTGATCCGTAATGGAACGAATCCATTCTGGTTATTTTTGCGCTGGAGGCCACTTCAAACTCTTCTCATTAAACACGGGGCCGCGCTCGGCGTCTGCCGCGTCCTCGGGGTGAAGCTTCTGCCTCCACCCGACCGTGGCGGCTGCAGGAACCGGCGACGGCCTCGTAACGCCTTGGTTTGAACCCGGAACAGATTGACTCACCAAATAGGAGCTGACACGCGTTGCTAAGGATGCCAATGCTAATTAATTAGCATCTCATTTTGACCAGAAAAACAGGATATGGAGCCGCTTTTCTATGCCATCCCCCCCCCCTACGGGGGTTTTATTATCAGGGTCACAACCCCAGCTCTGAGGGCCGCTTAATAAACGGAGGAGGGCGCGTTGACAGTCACATTTTTATGACGTGTCCCCGTCTCGCTGGTTTTCAGCGCCCATGGGCACCACAAACCAAGGCGGCGTCATCCGTCCGGCGCCGCCCCGTAGATCAAACAGGACTTATTAGCCCAGACACATTTTACTGGCATTTCGACATTTGGCCTTCATCTCTGATGGAGATGGGAAGAGGTCGGCGCAAGTTTTTTAGTTTTTGAAGTAACGCCACCCTTCTCCTCCACTTTGGGCGACATCTACGACTTGCGTGTCGACTCTTCTTCCGCGGTGCCCCGAGGGGCTGGATCGGCTTCGTCTCAGCAGAAATAACAAGGTTAATGGTTGCAGCAGGCAGGAACAAGAGATAAATATATGTTTTGGGATGCTGAGAGCATCCTGATCCGCTGCAGAAAGCCCGTCATCTCCAGAGGTACCTGCACCGGCGCCGCCACCACTTCATTACTCCTGGATGCCGGCGTTCCAACAAGCGTGGCCGCGGCGAGGAAAAACAAGCTGTTGGTTGTGTTTTCATTCCTCCATGCGAGTTATTGAGTTAAAGAAAAGCAGCGCGGGTCACAGAGTCCTCGCAGCGTTGCCGCTCGCTTAACCCACCGTGGAAAGTTTGAATTCAGGTACGCTTGAAGAAAAACACCCAAATTGCTCTTACAGCCATTTTCCATGACAGCAACAATCTAATCCTCTTCTCTCTTTTCTTTTTTTTCCTTGGGAGTAAAGATGTTTTCATAAACCCCTCAGGCTTCTGCTCTCCTCCACCACTCTGTTTGTATCCCTTCTTTTCTCCTCCTCTTTTCCCTGCCGGCGGTGTGTGCGTGCAGATAAACCCAAAAAGCCGCACACGGAGGTGAGGAAGAGGAGAAACGACAGCCGCAAATCCGTCGTTTGATCAGATTATGGAGGTGCAGCTTGGTCTCTTTAACCTCAACAACCCCGTCAGACTTTATCAGAGGGCGGCGCCGCTTCTACCTACTGTGTAGGTCGCTCTTCTAGGGAGGAACGCTCCTGGAATAAACATTTGTTGTGAGTTAAGTCTGGAGGGAGGAGGCCCAGAGGAGACGGAGCACCTAGAGGTGGACCGGAGCGCCAACCGCCCCACCGCTGTCAGATACTGCAGCTTATTGGATCCAGGCTCTGTGGATTTGGGGGGGGAAGGAGGCACGGCGCGCCCGCCCAGGCTAACCACAACAGAAGGCATGAAAACAAACTTCTCAGAATAGCAGTCCTCTGCGCCGTTTTGGCCGCCGGTTCAAAGATCTGTGGCGAGATGTTTGATCTGCGTTCAATCATCCAACTTTCAGGCCGCTCGGTGCTCGGGTGTCTCCACATGGCAGCGAGAGGCAACTGCCTGAAAGGTGCAGACTCCCCCACCCCCCACCCCCCCGGTCCGCCAGCGCTACAGGCAGGTATATTTTTAGCCGCGCCCTCCCCACCGCCACCCTGTCCGGCCCTCACACCTGTCAATCATCACCTTGGCGACCTGTCAGCAGCTGCGATACGGACCAGACAGTGCATGAATCCTGTCCTGCTTCAGATTTCATGACAGGAAGTGAGAGGAAGAAGCGGTAAAACATCTTATGTTTGAAGTAACGGTTTCCAGGTCAGTCCGGCGCCGTTCAGGTCGCGCGTTCACGCATCCGACGTCAGGCGTCTAGTGTCGGATGTCATTCCGAGAGGAAGACTTGAGGAAACAAAAGCAGGAAGTCACCTGGTGAGGCGTGAGCGGCTTGTCACACCCGTTTAGTGCGCCCTCGCGTGACTGCGCATCAACGCTCCACCTCCACCTCATCGCAGTCACGTGATACCGTACGCGCATTCTATTGGCTGACGGTATCTCGATCGCAAATTCCTTAATCGTTTGAAGTTCCTGGAACGCATTAACCGCAAAGACCAAGGGCGCTCTGCACATTCAAATCTCTCATCCCAGTTTAACATTGGTTTCTGCTAACATGCTAGCATCAGTGCTAGCATTGGTGCAATCTGCTTGTAGATATAAGTGATTGTTAAGTTTGAAATTCATCTTTAATGAGTAAACAAGCGGAAATCTGTGGGTAAACAAAGTGTTTACATTTGAATCCTAGCTGCCTGCTAGCACTGACGCTAGGTTTTTAGCACGTCCCTGATCTCCAGAGGAGGATCGTGTTTGGACACGAAGGTGAGCGCGATTATAAAGGGAACGGATTCAGAGGAGGTTTCCTTAAATGTCAGAGGCAAACAGGTTTCAGATATCGATCTGGGAGTTGATAAAAGAAATAAAACGAACCGCTGAGGATGGTACCAGACAGAACCATGATGCACATTATCAAACATGAATGCATAATAAGGCTTCAATTAGCTAGGGCCAGCCGCTGGCATATTGTAATTAATGTGCCGGCTGTACATGGAATCAGTCAGGGAGCCTCGGACTAATTTGGGTGTGGGACGGGTGGTGGGGGGGCAGATCAGATCCTGGGATAATTGTGGGTGACTCCGGTCCCTCTGAGCCGGGACAAGGCCAGGGTCTCCAGAGAGCATTAAAAAACTAAATTCCCCCTTTGCCGTTTGAACATGTGCCCTGCAGAGCTCGGCGCTGCCGCTTGCAACCCTGGTGGAGGGGGGGGTCAGAAAGAGAGAGAAAAGTGTTTCAGATTCACAGATGATCCTCATTTGGTGTGGTTTGGAGTGTAATTTAGATCAAACATGGCCATGTAAATGAGTCAGGGCTTTCATAATGAGGTGCCTCTGAAGAGGGGTGGAGAGGGGAAGAGCTCCGACCACATGAGGAGGTGTGGCGTCCAGAGCCGGGGATCCACTGCCGGGCCCATTTTTTTCTATCTCCTCACCTTGGGGAAGGGGAGAGGGGAGACGGCGCGAGGCAGGGGTGAGTTTAGGGAGGAACACTCCCAGCGGCGCACGGCAACAAAATAGGTCACTCTGCGCCGATTTGGCTTGTCTGTTTCCACTAAGCAACCGACTCGGCTCGGCGTTTGGTGCAGAGGAAAGAACTGGCCCACTGCCAGCACACACACACACAGCTTTACCCCCCCCCACCACCACACACACACACACACACACACACACACACACACACACACCCCACCGGGGCCTGTTGATTGAGGATTACCACACTGAAATATTACGGCTATTGTGTAGGTGTAATGTTTACATTTTCATTCTGAGTGAGATCAGCTGACGGCGACACCGACAGGAGAACGAGTCGAGCTCAGATTCACTCCCCCCCCCCCAACAAACAGACCATGCAGCCGAATAAATGTAGATGTAGAAATAGATAAACGTAAGACAGGAAAATGCAAACAGAATCAACACAGTTGGCTTCGTTTTTCCAAACAAGCAGGAAACACAGCGATGACATTCCGAGCCTCTCTGCTAATGAGGGTCACGGCGTGAGCCTGTCAGTCAGCGCTCAGGTTGAACACGCCCGTATTGGTTGGTTCTCCATCCGTCCGCGGCGGTCGAGCGATCGTTTGGAGGCGCTGCCAACATGAAGCTTCGTCTCCGGCTGGAGCCCCGCGAACGGCTGAACTCTGGTCCAGCAGCCCAAGCGTTCCGTCGCCCGTCTGTCTGCACTTCAAGATAAGCATCGCGTTCAGGGTCTCACGCTCCGCAATAACATGCCAAGAGTCTTCAGATACGTCGGAGACGCGTCTGATGTGCCGTTTACTCGCGTTTGTCTGCCGGTCTGAAAGCACGCGCTCTTTCCAAACTGCCAAAGAGTGGGAAAAGTTTCCGCTCTAACTCCGACGATCGCCAGCGAGGGGCTGGCGGGGCCACCTGCACAGAAGGTAAATGCAACATGGCGGGATTGCGAACCTCCCCAGGGTTGCCGGGACGACCACATGGCCCGCTTTGTGTGCCAGGGTGGCCCCTTGAACACCCAGCTGGGTTCCGTGCTGGGACACAAAACGGCTAAGGCTGGGAATTAGCGACGGTTTCACCTAGCTGCTTAAAGCCAAGCCAATGAGATGTCGTCTCGGCATTATGGTCGCCGCCTCCCCCGCCTCCCCCCTCTACTCCCTCTTTGTTTCTGGCGGCGGTGAAAAGAACATACATGCCACCATGCTGGTAGTAAAATGCGTCGTTGGCGCTGCGCTGCTATTATCTTGGAGCGAGGAGAGAAGGAGCGTCCAAGGAAGAGGACATCACCTCGCCGCTCCATCTGAGGAGCTGACGCCACGCCCCCTCTTTCTCTACCTCTTCCTGCTCCTCCTCTTCCTCATCCTCCTCAACCTCCTCCCCTTCTTCCTACTCCTCGTACTCCTCTTCCTCCTCCTCTTGTCAAGCAGGCTATGTCGTGACTGAAGATGACTTTCATTTCAGAGACGTTAGCTGGAGGAAAGCTAAGCTAAATTAAGTTAGCTTAAGAACAACATAACAGACCTTAAAGGCACTGGTCCATCTGATTTGAGCTAGAGCTTCAGGACCATCTAGACCACCAGGACCATCTAGACCACCAGGACCATCAAGACCATCTAGACCAGGACCGCTATTCGTCTTTTGACAATCAAACAACTAAAGTTGGTCAGGATCAAGGATCGGTCCTGATTTTGGGTCCAGTTTGTCCGGTCTTGATCTTGGTTTTGATTGTGGGACCTGTCCAGTTTCAGATTCAAATGAATGCATCATGGGAATTGTAGGCACATTAAGGAATTTTGACATTTGAATCCGTTTGAAATTCAAACTGAAATTTGCTATCCTAAAAAACTTCTAAAAACACAAATCTTAGTTGTGTTCTTTCTTCTTGGCCTACACCAGAGACAGGAGAACCATTCGGAACCCGTAGTGTCTGGGGCCCAGCCCAACAACAGTAGCATGAGTCTGCAGTTGAAACACTTAAAGCGGTCGGTTTTATAAATACTGGCTGTGGTCTCTCTGAGGCGAAGGCATGACATTCCTGTAGAGCCACAGAGATCTTTCTGAGATCTTCATGGCCTCCCCCAGGTGATTTTAGTCACCCAAACTTTCCCTTATGGATCTCTTTTGCTGCCAGTATCACAGGTTTATAGTTTCTCCTCCATCCAGTTCTCACCTCACGCCTTTTCCTTTGCTCTTAATTAGAGAAAGTTTGAGTCCAATTTGACGAGATCATCAGGTCGAAGCAGATAATGATGAAACAAACTGATGGCTTCTGGTGTGACGACGTGTCACCGCCAGGACTAAAGAGACGCCTCATCGGCTGGGATCACAGTGTGAACAGGTAGTCTAATTAAAACTCCACCTCCATCGCCATCAGACGACGTTTTCCAGCATGGGCAGAATCATTCCACCTGGTGTGAAAGGGAGGAGTAGCATCACCTCCTCTAAGGGTTGTGATGGACGTTATTAGGTAGCGCTTAAAATAGATGACGGAGTAAATCTGTGATGCGTTCTAATGAAACCCTTCAGGTTCTGCTCTGAAAATGACAGTCAAACAAATTAGACTTCAATGAGCCGCGTGAGTCCGTCCACGCCATCGCTGCACAAGCCAATCTAATTAAAAGGGACACTCCTGGGCTGACAATGGAGGACGAAACTACTGCAAGGAGGAGCTCATCGTACATATCTTTACCTCCGATCAGTCATCAAAATGCAGTTCAAGTCCCCATGAGATGCTAAAAGGACTTTTTATCTTTAAAACATGATTAGGACAGATGATGAGTGGAAGTATAGCTCGGTAAATAGATGAAAATAAACAATAAGGTGTCATCGACATAGAAAGTTAGTCTGTAAAATGTTTGCTCTTGAAGTAACTGGAGACATGAGTGATTCTAGAAGTAGTCTTCAAACTTCCCCTGAGTTCATCTGGTAGGACAGAGATCCAAAAAGCACAGAGAGAAGCTTCACATGGACAAACAAGCCAACCTCCAAACCTTTCCTTGCCAAACCCCACCGTGTCCCCCTCCTCCCCTATCCCTCCCCACCTCCCGTCCCTCCCGGAGCGACCCGAGGCGGGGCACAGAAGGTGCGACGCTGCCAAGCACAGCACATGGCTCTGGGTCTGGGGACGACAGAAGTCGAGGTCCCTGCAGGGCCCTTCAGCTTTTACAAGGCTGCACCCCCCCACACACACACACACCCAGCCCCGCCCCCCCTCACACACTCCACACACACACCTCAGGCAGAGGGGACAGCACACAGTCGTCCCCGCAGGACGAGGGAGGCGACGTGACCGTGTCTCTTCTCCACCTCTCCTCCTGCAGGCTACGTCCTCCACATGTGATACGACAGACCGCCTCACGCTGCATTAAACACACACCTCTGAAGGCGTGTCCCCGGCGCCGTGTCCAAACGGGGACACTAGGACACCGTCCAACAGGATGCTTCCACCAGGACGCCGCCCACGTTGAAAGAACCAGTCAGGAAGAGAGAGGTGTTTTGACTGGACAATATGGACACAAGTAGGTAAGTCTCACCTAAACAGTCCATTCACACCTGGGGCGTACAGGTGTGAACACTTTATCTGAATCACGCCTGAGTGTGTTTCATTGCTTTGTTGCTTGATGGCGCCGCCTCCCTTTCAGATGCTAATTCAAATAGCGACGTTCCACAGGTCTTCTTCCTCATCTTGTTGGGTAAACACTCAGCCCAGGTCACCGTCCACAAAGTAGAGATGATGCCATGGAATACCTGATCCGGAGCGTTTTCCCTTCCTGCAGAACACACGTTAATATTTAGTCTTTATATCAACTTTCAAGTCTTTGTGACAGCGGCTTTAAAGAGTCTTTAAACGTCTCGCCGGCGTCCCCGGGGAGCTTTAAAGTCACATCAACCCCTCTTTTATGAGCCCTTCTGGGAGCAGAACGGATGACATTGAGCACGCTGAGATCCAATATTGTGTGAGGCGAGTGTACATAAAGAGCAGCGCTCGTCGGCGCCGCTTATTTGCTCTTACAAGTATTAGTTTTGTATTAGATTCGCCGCTCAATATGGGCTTGTTTTCAACTTACACTTCCAGGAGAACAAGCGGAGTTCATTAGCTCGCTCATAATCTGCCGATGTGGCGATAAAAAAAACGTACACCGACGAAAAAAAGCACAAGCTTCTCCTGACACGCCATTAAAGCGTGATGCATGAGCGTCGGGGGGGGGGGGGGGGGACACGCTCCGCACGAGTATTTCCAGTTGAAAGGTCAACGGGGAGACATGACAGCGTTAGCAAACAGCGCGCCGGATGTTTTCCTGCTCCCTTCCTAGTTAATACCTGTCAGATCCAGCCAGGTGATGCGTCGCCCGTCCGTCCATGAAGGGGCGGGGTTACGGGCAAACCCTCTGCAGCATTTTAATTGACATAACCTGTTTATCTGTAATAGTCCTTGAGCTGCCTTAACCTCACAATAAAACAGCCGGCTCATTTTTCTCCTGTTTTATCTCCAAAACCAAGTTGTTATCCGACGCTGGAGTCGCCGTATCTTCCATCACGACCACGTCTAATGGCTTTTAAAGTAGTTACCTGCAAACTCCTGACATTTATTACGAGCGGCGACACAAAGGTCTGCTGATATCAGGAGGCAACATCATTATGAATTATTGTTTGCAGCCAAGGTAGAAAATTGCACTTTGTGGCTCCGTTTCGCCCCATGATAAATCAACCAGTCACTTCTCACATCTCGGACTCTCCAAGCTGCTGAGGCAGGACTTTCTGCCCCCCCCTCCCATGCTCAATGTTTACCCATTTCCTTCTGCCTTGAAAAAGCTTCCTGCGGCTTGTTTGCTGCAATCGCCGGTTCCAACCATCCCTCAACCACAGATCTCTGCTCATTTCTGGTTATTAGCGTCGGCCTCAGCCGCTGCTTTTCACATGTTTATCCTGACGCTTCCCGGGAAGGTGGAAGACGCGGCGACGGGGAAATAACTAGACAAAGAGAGACGGCATTTATCAGCGGCTATCAGATCGCTGTTAACACGGTTGCTAGGCTGTTAGCTTTCGGAGAATGAGAGGTGAAGCTGTGGAACTTTATCCCAGACTACATCAGCTCGGGTAAAGTAATCCTCTGTGTGGCGGCGGCGAGATAAGGCCCGCACACTCGCTCAGGAAGAAGTCGTCCGGCAGCGGCGGCGGCAAGCGAAGGGAGGCGATCATCGCTCACCGGGAAGAGCCGGAGTAATACGCCGATGTCCTGTCAGAGCCAGGAGGTCGCGAGCCGGCGAGAGATATGGACCTGGAAGAAGAAAAGAAGAAGAGGAAGAGGAGGATGATGGGAGAGAAGATGAATGGTGCGAGAGAACAGGAAATAATGGAGACAAGAAGGATGGAGGATTGGATGGAAGAATAAAATTAAGAGGAGGAGAAATATGGAGACAAAGTGGAGGAGAGGATGAAAAATATTCATGACGGATTGAAGACATCAGATGAAGATGAAGAAACATAAAATAAACCGCAGGAAAGGGGGGAAGAAAAGAGGAAGAGAGGACAAATTGGAGCTGAGGAGGAGAGGGAAAAGATGGATGGGGCGAGTGGAAGGGATGGAAGAGGGAGGAGGAGGAGGAGGAGGAGAAAGCTAATTGGGTGGAAAGAAAAAGAGGAAGAAGAATTTGTAAAAAAAAAAAAAGTTTTGAGAAGAAGATCAGCGGGGAGGAGAAGGAGCGATGAAGAGCTGAGAGAGGAAACAGGAAGAAGGTGGAGGGAGACTCACTACAAAGAGGGTAATTAACAGAAACTCAAACCTGGCTTCCCTTCACCTGCTTCAAACGGTCGCCGCGGGTTACAAGCGTTACCTTCATGTACTAACAGCGTGTTCGCCCCGGAGTCTTCCTCGCCGTGGCGAGCTCCACCTTCTGCTGCATTCTGATCAGGCGGAGCTCGGGCCCGATTAGGACCATTAATATTAAAAGGCTTGGCAGCTTCCCGCCGCTGATCAGAGGCGGCGGCTGACGGCTTCCCAGCGTGGCGCCACACCTTGCTGTAGGTGACTGTCAGGTTTGATTACAGGCAGATGAAGGGCCCGCCGCCGCTCCTCATACAGGATAAGCTGCGTAAGCGCTGGATGATTATTCCCTGTCAGACATCATCAAGAGGTGATGCTAAGAGGCTCCACAGCCGGGCGCTTCCTGTAAAACGCGCCTCAGACTGTCAGGTATGATGTCACCCAGTGGGAGGAGACAGGACGCGGTGTACCCGATGACCGTTTGTGGTTTTAGCAGCTAGGCTGTAAGCGTTTGCTTCCAACAACAACTTAATTACATGTGGGAGCTAGCTGTTAGCTCTTACATTAATCAGAGCATGATTTCGCTCATTTGCGGCGCATCAATATGGCTGCCAACGGGTCCATCACGTCCTCTCAGGGGTCTGTTCACTGCCTGTCCGGCGTGATGCAGAGCAGTTTATTGGCCAACGGCATCCACAGGCGTTTCCACGGTGATGGATGAAGGCGGATGAAAGCTGAAAGGTGGAAGAGTAGCGTCGGCGAGGGAGGAGGAGCCAGTTACACTCATCTGTTACACGTTTGATGCTGAATCAGCTTCACGCGAGCTGCTCTGATTGGTGGAAATTTTGAAATCCAGGGTGTTTTATATCTGAGCAGGATTTAACTTGTTTCTGGATAATTCTATCTGGCTCCGCCCCTTCCTGGTGCCTCCACCAACCACAGGAGTCTGTGACATCTAGGGTCGCCATTTCCCTGGGAGGAGCGTCCAGGATATTGGGTTAATGGTCATTTCGGAGCGGATTAGCTCTGCCTCCACCTGAGCCGCACCAGTAATTACTCTAACGTGACGGCTTGTGTTGCATCGCCGCCGTTAATCACGCGCCATCAAAGCCCGGCTCCTCCGAGAGCCAATCAGGAATCAGATAGCTCAGGGAGCAAAGAAAACAAGGCCCAGCAAGAGAGGTGTCTGGCCACGGTAACCAACCTCATCCATCTTCCTCTCAGCGAGGGGACTGGGTGACCCTTGACCCCAGCGGAGAGATGCAGCATCCATCACGACCTGTTAGGTAATGTGGTTAACTACCTACTTCCTCTGTCAGGGCCGCCGCTGCAGGGGATTGTGGGGCTCTTTGTCTCCAGCGGCGCAACACAAAGGAGCTTTTTTTTTTTTTTTTCTTCTGGTGGCGTGACAAAGAGACGGAGTCGTTATTAAGTGATCTGTGGTTGCAGGTGAAAAAATGAGAGCAGTCCATCAACCGGGTGCTTTGGCGTCTGAGATGTTTACTCCTCCCTCTGAGGCTGCGGTGCCGCCGCAGTCGTCGGGAGGTGTTGGATGGCCTGTCGGGCGTGGATGTGAACGCCGGCATCACAAAGACGATGAAGCACCTCTCTTCCAGAATTGATTTGTGTGTGTGCGTGTGTGTTGTTGTAAATTCTTAAAACCCCGTGTGGCTGCGCTGTAATCATTTCCAGCCTGTGATTTACAAATGAACTTAAAACTGCGAGTCAAACGCGGCGAAACAATGGGGCGTAAATTCTTTTTAAAAACTATACCAAGCTAAATCTCAACACTCCTGCTTCTTAAAACTACACATCCGTCTCTGGCGGGCTTTCAGTTGATCGATTTTTAGTTGAACGGTCGATCAGGAGGATCAAGAATTCCACTTCCTGCAAAGTGAGGAAGTGAGTGAGCGGCGCGCCATCGCTCCCCGCTAGCTCGGCAGCAGGGCGATGCTACTGTATGCAGAGAGGACCTAATTGATTGTGTGCTGTTTCAGTGGCTTAGCATCTGGCACTGGTGATAATCCCCCTTCTGTCCTGCATCCGTCGGATGTATTGATGAAGCACTCCAGGGCTGTAGTGCTGCGTTTACCCGCCACATTAGCCCATTAGCCCCGGCGAGGAGAGACTCTCTACCTGGAGAGACGAGAACGAAACTCCGTCTGCACAGACGGAGTTTGAGTTCCGCCCAGGAAGCGTGTGCAGGATCTCGTGAACACGTGAAACTCTAGAAACATACATGTGGTTTAAACGGATCCTCTTCACGTTCCAACGCCATTATCTTTCTATAGATTTCTCTAAATCGCCGTGGTGATGTAGGGGTTATGTGCGCTGGGGGGCATCTTGCGCTGAAGTGTTGTGGAATTACCTCCGGTCGGGGGAGTCTTTGCTGTTCGCTGTATCAATAAACCGCCACCTAAGGCCCTTCAGGAATCCGCAGACTCCACTTGATCTGTGGTGCGGAGACCATTAGGACCAGGTGTATTGATGGCGCTGCGTCGCCGCCGCCCGCCTCGCCTGGCGTGAAGCAGCCTCCGTGTCGGGACGACACTTGTTCGCCGTGTGTGTCCAATGCTGAGACGCCTGTCGGCGCACGCGCTCGTCGTCAGCCTCCATCCCATTGGGTGTAGTTCGGGGCCTCGGGCAGATGGGATACACGCAGAAGGAAGAAGAAGGGGAGGGCGTTCCAAGGGGCGATGTGGGTGTATGCCCATCCGTGCATTCAACACGCCGTCCAGAGAGCCCTTCGCAAACTGCCCACACTTCATTAGGATGCCAGGATAATGGCCAACAAGCAAGTGGTGTGACACCCCATTTCCTGTGCAGCGAGCTCTCCAACCGCGACAGATGTCAACAGATCTGCCGCCGTCACGACCAGGAGGCCCCTCCGCTTCCTGCCCGCATGGCCGATCCGCCGTCCCACCACGCGGCCCCATTCGCCATGATGCTCCTCCCCGTTTAGCTTCCTTTTTTACCTTAATAACCCAAGAATCATTGCGTTCGCCTCCTCATCGCTTCCGCCTCCCCAAAAACCCAAACGACGCGTCCGTGGACAAACAAACAGATGCTTCAGTGGCTGTTAGGTGTCCTCAGCGGAGACGCGGTTGATGGCGGCGGCGGCGGGGGCGGCCATCGGGGGACGCCGCCGCCATTTGGAAAAGGTGTTATTATGTTTCTGCCGGTGGAATAACGACGAACCAGATTTAGAGTGCTGTCACATCAGGAGAGGGAGCAGGGGCCGCGAACCGAGGCTAATGGAGGCAAAACTACCTCCAGCTCTGGCCCCCGCTGTCCAAAAACGGGCTTTTAGAGGGAAAACACAGGCCACCTCTCGGCGCGCACGCAACACGATACGTCAATACGAGAGGCAATCTAATCCCCCTCATTTGAATATGCATCCTCCAAAAACGTGCCCTCGCCTCCGTCTTGAACCCCGACCAGATTTCAGGACCGTGGGGGGAGGAAATCGTTGTGCATTTCCTGACAAATCGAGTTAAATGGACATTAAGCGGGGGCTTTAAGAAAACAAATGGGCGTCTTTATCACAGGTGGACTCTTGATGGCGTAATGGGAGCCGATCGTATCCCCGGCTAATGGCTTGACAGGATGCATTAAGGTTTGTGTGTGGAGGAGCGCCGAACGGGGGGGCCAGGCAGGGCGGCGGGACGCGAACCCGTCGAGCGCCCGCGCGGCCCCTCTTTGTGCAAGGAAGCAGATGTTTGTGCGGACGGCGGACTGGCAGACGGGGGCCGGCAGCAGATGCCTGTCCCGCTGCCAAGGTTCCGATTTGTACAGACGGTACATGTTCAGGCAGAGCCCCACCACCACCACCTCGTCCTCCTCCCCCTGCCTCCACCATAGGTGCCCCTCCAGCTCCAACACCCCCTCTCGTCTGCCACCCCCTTCTGCTTTAACACCGGCCTTTTTATTTATTCATCTATTAGTTAAATTATTTACTTGTTCCACCTCTCGTTTGGCCATTTAACGCGTCGCCTGGGGGCGGGGTGAGATGGAGCCCCGCCTCCACGACAGGTGACCGCCCATTTCATTTATCATGAAAAATGAAACCTGCTGCTTTTCACATCAGATTTACACCTTTAATATCTCCTTCTTCTGTGGTTTTGCGCGTCGGAGCCAAGACTCGATCTGCATGTACGAGACGCTTCGCCGGCGTCCGTAATCCCTCCGCTCGTCATCCCCCAACATGACGGGGGATCACAGGCTCGCCACCGACGCCTCCCTCTAGTTTTGGACTTGAATAGGTAACTTTTTGCCTTTTGTCCTCCTACCCCCATCGCCTTCGAAAGGCGAGCTCATCTTTGCGAAGGTACAGCTTGTTTTATTAACTTCAAAAGCGGCCAGGGGAGACGGCGGTGATCAAATTCCCCTCTAATTAAAATGAACCTGGGTGGAGGATGTTGCGCTGTTTAATATGTACGGAACGCCGCTGATTGAACAAAGCGGCTCCTCCTTTTGTTGGCCCTGATAATGCCAGCCCTGCCGAGACTCCGACGTGGGCTGAATGAGCGTACCTTTGGAGCATCCCAGCATTCCGGGTGATGTCCTCATCGCAGGCGGATGTGAAGCTGATGCCAAACACGGCCGACCGATCCCCCCCGCCTCACCTCGCCTTTAATTTGGAGGGTGATTGATGGACCTGGAGGCGATATTGCGAAGTGATGGGCTCCTGTCTAGGTTGCCTCCTCCGCCCTTTATCCAGGCGCTGCTTGGCAACCCTTCCTTCGTCCTTGCCTCTCAGGACTCCCAAACTTCCTTGGAGTTCACTTGCAGTGATGTTTTATCCGGAGAAGCTGGAGGTCAAAGATGGGTAGATGGTTTTCAACACGTTGATGTGAGGAACCAGAAACAGATCTTGTTCTGAAGGGATCAGAACAAGATCAGTTGTTATGCCAACCAACGACTCGGTTGGTTTGCAGATATCAGCAGCTGGACCGTTACTGTTGGAAAAAAAAAAACCCACGTAAAAACTTTTCTCCAGCTTCAGGTTACGACTCAGATCCAGATGCAATGCTGATCAATAACTCTGATCCAACCTGGATACATGAGCAGGTGTTTAACGCCATGCATACAGACATTGCCAGACACCAGGATGTCTCCAATAATCAATAAATATATCTAAGATCGGTCAGATATCAGCAGGACTGCTACAATAATCAATAAATATATCTGTGATCTGTCAGATATCAGCAGGGCGTCTACAATAATCAATAATTTTATCTATGATTAGTCCAAATATCAGCAGGATGGCTCCAATAATCAATAAATACATCTGTGATTCATTCAGCTATTACCAGGGTGGCTCCAATAATCAATAAGTGCATCTGTGATTCATTCAGCTATCAGTAGGATGGCTCCAATAATCAATAAATACATCTGTGATTCATTCAGTTATCACCAGGATGGCTCCAATAATCAATAAATACATCTGTGATTGATCCAAATAGCAGCAGGACATCTACAATAATCAATAAATATATCTGTGATCTCTCCATATGGCAGCAGGACACCAAATCATTCACATTCAGCGTTTTTTATTGATTGATTTACTGATTGATTTGAACTTCCTGCCGTTCATTTGACCTCTCCTGACCTTCATCTCGGGAGGGAACGGCGTCCGGCGAACAGATTGGACGTTCCGTCCTCGTCCCAGGTCGTGCTCTTCCTCCACCCCCCCATTTTGGACGAACCCTCCTGACTGTGAACATTTGTTAAATGTGCATCACATGATGGCGTCCCCGCTCGCCATTGGCTGAGGGAGGGTGGCGGCTGTAACGGCCGTCCCTCCCTGCTGTCGGGGTCTGGAGCAGGTAGCTCCACTCCATTAAACAAACTCTGTGGCCCCTCACTTTTATTTGACATTTTATTTGGCTGTGACAAACGAGCAGCAGTTGGATTATAACATAATTTGTCTCCTCTTTATTACCGGCACAAAGGACACCATTCATTAATTATTCTGCCGTTGCCGCTCAACACTAACTGGAAAGGTCCCTCTTTGGACAGATGGCGAGGACAATGTTATTTATATCAATCAGTCCAAAATGTTCAGCGAGGATTACTATTCCTTGGACCGCTTTGATTTATGTCCCACACCTCGCCCCGTACCCCACCTCACGGCCCCGGCAGGGGCGAGTTAATCCACCGGGGCTGGAGAACAGCCCCCCCGGGGGTGGGAGGTGTTTATCCTCACGTCTGGCTTGTTGTCCTGTCGGAGGCTTTTTAAAAACCACGTCTTATCTTCAAACCTGGAAGATAAACTTTAACAAGGCTAAAAAAATAAAAAAAAAAGAGCACCACACAAATCAGATTTTATTAATAAAGTTAAACCAGACGCGTCAATAAAGATAACTTAGACTAACATAATCAATGAGGTCTAGATTGTTTGTTTTCTGGTTTCTGATTGGTTCCCGCTGCACCTGTCAAGCGTTTCCTGCCCCGCCCGGTTGAGATGTACCTACATTATGCAGGTTGGTTGTTAGCTCAGCCTCAGAGCTGCAGTATAATGAATCCAACACGCCTGAAACAGGCAGGTCTGCCCCCCGACGCCGCCTCCAACAACTCATCATTACCTTTCTTCTCCAGCATGCTAACCGGTCCCAGAGGTAGCCGCCGCCGCCGTTTACGTGCATAGAAAGACAGAAAATATATTTTGTAATGAATGCCATTTATGAAGTAATTAGTTTTATGCAAACTAGTGAAGATGAAAGCAGAAATCTTTATAAATTATGAATCATGTTATAAGTTATCGGGGTGCTTATCATCCAGATAGCGCACCTCCCTGTTAATTAAAAATGTTCAGAGTCAGACGGAGATAGTTTCTCATCAGGTACTCAGAAAACCCGTTCTGGGGGGGAGGCTTTTGTTCCTCACAATCTAGATTAGAGGTAAACAGCAATAAAGGCGTGGCACCAGGAGGAGAGAAAGGGGACAGGTCGGAGTCCACGTTCTTCCAAACGTGGACTGGGAGAGTCTCGGCAGGGCCCCCCTTGATGGCCCCCTGGCTCGGCGTGAGGGCGCCCAGGCGCTACAGCAACACTCATAAAAACTCAATTCATCAAGAAGAGCGTAATTTGCTCCGAAACGGAAAGCGCCACAAAAGGGGGCGAGCTTGTCAGCGAGACAGGTGGCTGGAGATCTCGCTCTGATACTGAGCGATATGAATAATAGATTCTGCTAAATGTACGCCAGGACCCGGGCTGTAAACACAGCTGCCTCCTTTCCCTTCCAAAAGAACAGCTTGGCTGGATGAGAAGCCCAAGCGCTCTGCCTCCACCTGAGGACGGGGTGGGGGTGGGGTGGGGGTGGGGGGGGGGCGATTAACTAATCAAATGCATGGGCTAAATAGGAGGCAAGGAGAGAGAGAGGAGGCAGACAAAAGGAAAAGGGGGAAGTCAAGTTTGCCCTCGCTGATCCGGCTGGAGCAGCACAAAGGATGCTGGGTAACGGAAGTAGAGGTCCAATCGATGTCGCCCCCCCCCCCCCCCCCCCCTGCCCGCCATACCTGAAACAGAAGGATTCATCAAACGCGACACGTTTGGTGTCCTTGTTTGTTTCCTCACCTGAGTGGGGCGGGACTTGGGTCAAGACTCGTCTCTGTTTTGCGTCAGAGCCTGTGAGGTGGTGGTGGTGGGGGTGGGGTGGGGGGGGGTTTGATGATGTCACACATCGTGGCGTTTCTCTCACAAACGCGTTCACCCTTTTATTTTTACACCGTCGACTCGCAACAGACGACATGTGATGTAATTTTCCCGCGCCAACGCCACCACCACCACCACCACCACCACCACCACCCACTCGCCGACACTCCATCGGCGGCTGCTCGTCTGCACATTTGATGACTCCCCAGATGAAGTTTAGGAGGGTTTTGTGCAGCCGAAGGTAATTAATTCTTCAATTAAAATGTTGTTCAACATTTTTAATGAGTAATTGGCACCGGGGACTGGCTTCAGAACTATGTTTAAGCAGACAGGAGACACAGGCGCCTCAAAGTTCTTTGGGTTCTGCAAATCTGTTCCTTGACCCACTTTCCCTCCCCGCCCCCCATCCCTTGTATCGCAGCGCTGGAATATAAATAAAGAATCAAACGTGAAGGGTCTCTTGGCGCAGACGGCGTGTCCTTCATCTCAGGTGACGACTGCTTCGTTTGGTTCGGCGCGCCCTAATTAGGGCGCGAGACAGCGGCGCGGTGAAATATGACATCACAGCGCGGCGACGACATCCACTTAACCTGATTCCACTTCAGCGTGAACAAAGACCAGGATGGAGCGGAGCATGTTTCATTCATGGCCAGCATCAAAACCGACAGCCTATGGGAAGTCTTCCTCATCTGGAACCACCCCCCAAAGAGCCCCACCTGCTGCCGTGTTTGAGGAACCCTTTAAATCCCGCCCATTATTGGTGCAAATTCCACAAAAAAATTAAGTCGTTCTTCATCCGGCCAATCAGAGCCAGCATTTCCCAGGGTTCTTTACTCTCTTTGTGGGTCAATATTCTCCCATAATGCTCCTGGTTTCCAAAAGTCGAACAGATGAAGACGACTGGGGAAACTTAACGTCGTTTTCATTCTCTTGAAGTCACTTTTAATCCCTAAAAAGTTTCAAACGCGGCCAGTTGGAAGAACAAACGCTGCTGAAGGACTCCTCTTCCTCGTCGGCGGGACGAAGAGCGTTCTGTTGTGTATTCATGAGCTGCAGCGTTAGCTCATCATGACGCTAGTTCAGGGAGCCTCAGTTCATTACGGCTCTGCACTCCGTAGGTTCCTGGCATTGTTCTCTCAATTAGAGACTTGTAAATGTGTTGCTTGCTTAATCACCCAAAAACTGGCCCCTAGGACTTCCCCCTTATGCCCTCACCCCCCCCCCATTAAGAGGGGCCATCAAAACAAAAGATCTGCCTCTAATGACAATAATCCGTCACATGTGTCACAACCGGGCCAAACGTGTATCTTAAGTGAGCGATGATGGATTCCGTGTCAGACAGCTGTGTTACCGGTGATGGATGCCGGGCAGGCCTACGCCAACCCTGACCTGGGGGGCCCGCCGCCGCCGTCGCCGCCGTCAGCGCCGACCCGTCCCAGACGAGTCTCACTTCATCCGCCGTCTCTGGAAATCAGATGGCGCTCGTGGCGCTGAGAGAAACGAGGGCTTTTCCAAACAAACTCGTTAGCACAATTAGCGCTGGTTTCTCGTCAGCGCCCCCCCGCCTCCCCTCCCCTCCAGGAGCACTGATGAAGTTTGACTCCATGCCGGAGCGGAGACTGCGTCTCCGGCGATGAGTAACGCGGACCATGTGCAGAATGTTTCACCAGCGCCGAGTTGGGCTATATCCTTACCTGTGCAGGTGACAGCTACTTCCTGTCTGCTCGCCCCTTGACCTTTAACCTTTGGCTCCATGATGGAGCTGGATATGTAAATGTTGTCCGTGTGAGCGTTTGTAAATGAAGCCATGTGGGTGCGGCGCCGACACGCCAACCCTCCAACCTTGTGTTCTTGTTAATTATATGTGGATCCAGTCTATTCCCCTGATGGGCCGGTGTATTTAAAGAAAGCAGAGACCTTCAAACACTTCTCCTCTCAGGGATCTCATACTTAACAGGAGATCCGCTCTTAAGGGAGCCTCCTCTGGGTCCCCCTGGCTGGAAGGAGCCAATCGCAGCCGCCGTCGCGCCAACGCCGCCCCGGCACCCCGGCTCATTACATATATTTGAAGAGCTGAGGAAGGTTTCTACGTTCAACATTCAAGGCTGCAAAACTCTTATTTGAATTGCAAACAACCTGGAAATATCACTTTGAGGTTTTCATCTGTTTCCACTGTGTGCTAACGCGGCTACGAGACACTTTAATTAGATTAACCTGTTTATTCAAACATTTACATAGAATGTGTGAACAGTGTGTGTGTGTGTGGGGGGGGGGTTCAGGGTGTTACCAGGGCGATACGCCCAACAACGGAACATCAGGAGAACACGGTCTGAAGTAAGACCGCTAATGACGACCATGATCAAGCTACGCTGACATGCATGTGTTGTTTTTTCAGCCAATAGCAACTTTGCATGACGATGACATCACCGGTCGCTGGGTTTGATGCCTCCAGAACCTCAGCATTAGGGAACAGGTGTGATAAAGAAGGCGTCGGTGGAGGACGTCCAATCAGAGGTGAGCCTCCCTCATTAGTATGCAGATGTTTAAATCAGGCTGTCTTGGCTCCTCCCCTCAAAACCACTCCATGTAGCCTAGCTAGCTGTGTAGCTTCAGTGTAATGTAGCTTAACTGTTTTCTCCAGTTGATCCGAAACGCTAACTTCGCGTGAACCCGTCTGCGCGGAGCAGGAAGTGCTTCCACACCTCCGTCGGTAATTAAAAGCATTTCAGACGAGGCTCTCAGCCGCATTAGCAAGTGACAGGTAATAAAGCAGATCGCTTAATTGCAAATGAATGCACACCCCCGTTCCATTAGGCATAAATAATTTGGCCACTTGGGTATGTGCCTCCCAAATTACATATTCTTTTTGTGTCTCAAATTACCTATTCTTTCTGATGTTGCCGTTAGTTGATTAGCGAGCTGCGCGGCTAGCCATTGGCTTTCTGCAGGTTCTCAGCCTGTTTTTCGTTCATCGTTTGGGAGCGGATCGGCCTGCGCCGGTGCGCCGGTGCTGGTTGTTTGTCTTGTGCGCCGCCGCGGCCCGCTCTCTCTAAGTGGCACACGCCGTAATTTATGCAGTTATTCCCAACTTTTGGTGCGATCCTGCCGGAGCTTTTATTCTCACACCTTGCACAGTTTTTTGCTCGGGGACGCGGGATGAATATTCAACGAGGCTGCGGCGGGCTTTTGTTTTCATCAGCCGCTCACATATAGCCGCTACGTAAAGCGCACTTTTCCACTTTCATGAAAGATTCATTGTCCTTGTGTGATTCTAATATACATAAACATTTTCCAGACAAAGGGTGTTTGTTGCTGTTGCTTCCTCGCCGCTGTTTGCACGCGATCCCGGTGATCTTCACGTTAAAGTTTCCTCCTCTCTTGATCTCATTAGAAGTGGTTTTTTTGGCGCCGAGTGTGAACTAAACGACCTGTAAATGTAGCGCAAAGACTGGTTTCCTCATACATGCATATTATCGTCTAAATCCCCGATGACTTTATCAATTTTTAATTTTAAACAGCCCTATTTTTAAAATTCATGGGAATCTTCTGCTGTTTCTGTACATGAAGGTCTCAAGAAGCCTGATGAGTTTCATTTTCCACCTCTGTGCACATCTCGACACACGTTAGGATAATCAAAGCGTTTGAGTTTCTTTCTCTTGATTCTACAAATAGCTCAGAATTAGCCGCAGCCTTGTCATTCAGAAACGTTAGCATTAGCCGTGAGCTTCTATTTCCCCTGTTCTGGGAGTTCTTCACCGGAGACTCGAGGCCGTCGGCTCTCCTCTCCGTTGAGATGCCGTTACGTTACAGCCGCCGCCGGTGGAACACCAAGACGAAGTTCTCAGCGGGTTGGAGTTTAAATTAAACGCAACGGATTCACGTAGCACCTGAGAAAAACAAGAAGTTCTGGACCGAAGCGTTTGGGTCCGATCCACGCTGGATGTCAGAGAGATGTGAATCTAAAAGTACTGTCCAATCGTTTTTGTTCGTCGTCGTCTTCTTCGTCGTCCCGTCGTCGGAGCTTTGTTTTCTCACTTCGTTTATATTCCCAACTCTCCGAAAGCGCATCCTGTTCGGAGACGACTTGATGAAATGTCACGGTAGTAAAAGCCTCCCATGCACGTTTATCTCCTCCTAAAAATGCAGCGAGACTTTCACCCGTCTAACTCCCAGGAGGAGGTGTGATGGTGACCAGACCTCCCTCCTGTCCCTCTCTCGCCCCCCCGTCGAGCGAGCCGACATGGCGTCCCCAGGTTGCGACAGGCCTAATTAAAATGTCCTTTCCTCATTATCATCGATTGCCCCGCGCATTTTGGAAAACAACTGCAGCGCCGAGTTCTGGCAGCAGCGGCGACGGCCGCCAAATATAGACATGTGACGGTGGTCTTTAGCCCCCGTCAGATGGTCCCCGGTCGGACATGAGAGCGAGGAAAGTGGGGCAGCAGCCGAGCCTCCCCAGCGGACGCTGGACGGCGGCGCACAAACACACACTTAAACACACACACTAGAGCGCAGATGGCCGGTGCCCCATTCCAGGGTTCATCAGCCACTAGAAGACAAACAAAACTTCCAGTCATTATGGGATGATTTATTCATTAACCAGCGTGTGCTGTCACCAAGTTTGTCACTCAGACAATCTGTGACAAGATTTCTGGGCGCTCTGCAGAATGCAACCACAGATCCCAACTCCAGTTGGTCTGGGTTCCAGTCCCGTCGTCCTGCTGGGATCCCCCTTAGAGTCTCCTCAGACCTCCTCCCGGGTCAGGTCGGGGTCGCTGGCCTCTGGAGTTTGGCAGCAAGAATTCCACTTCCTGTTTTGCTGCTTCACGTTTAGTTGGACCGATCCGATCGGAATTTATCGACTTCTGCCGATTGCATTAAGCTCCATCCTCGTCCTCCTCCTCTTTCCTGGGTCGTCGTGTGGAGAAATATTCCTCCTCCGATTCCGATGGCCTGTCATTGACCTGAAGGCATAGTTTTAATGTATCTCAGGACCGGCAAAAGGCTCCAACATGTTGGCATCAATCATTCATCAGCCAATGTGGGCACAGAAACACTGTCGGCCCATAAATGATTCATGGGAACATATTGCCTCCATGAACCTTTTCTCCCTTCTTTTAGACATTATTTTCGAGGATCCTGCACAGTTCATGCTGCAAGGAGGCCCCCGTCAATTCAGGTTTGTGTTTGACGGACAGATGGACGGACGAATGGACAGACCGAGTCGGCTGGCGATGGAGGACGGAGGGGAGCATCTGCCGGCCGGTTTTTAGGAGCAGCCATGGTTTCTGCGTCCCCCGACGCCGTCGCCGTGCCAACGGGTCACAGACGGTTCAGTGTATCATCACGTAAAAGAGGCGTGAACATCCTCCAAAGAGCCCGAGTTAACGTCGCCGTCTCTCCTCTCTGGCGTGTCGTCTTGACGATGATGCTGATGATGACGATGCTCACGCTTTAAACTCATTTTCACCGAGGACCAGCATAATTGCTGTCCTCAAAGGGCCAGAGGTAACTCATAAATGTAACTAAATGTAACTCACTGTAATGTAACATAATTGTAAATGACATGTAACTACTCCTTAATGTTACATAACTCTGTTATAACATAAATCCTTTTATTAAACACACAGAACTCCATCAGTAAAGGATCAAACTATCCATGTGAATAAAGAAAAATAACTTCAAACACAAGTTAGTACATCAACTTTGTTCAAAATGTTTTTGTCAGAGTTAAAATGGGCTGAATTGCTGCATTGTGGGAAATGTAGTTTTTGGCCAAAGCACACTTTTGACCTATTTATTTTTAGACACTGCCCGTTTATGCGCTAGTGGGCCACATATTATGATGTGGCGGGCCACAATTGGCCCCCGGGCCTTGAGTTTGAGTACCTGTCCGATGTCACCTGTCCACAAAACGGATGTTAGGATTAGTGTCATGTAAACGTAACGGAGGTGAACCTCCAGTAAATACTACTCTTGTGGTTCTCACAAAGCGTTTCCTGACTCCCCTTCAACACGGGGGCTGATTAGAAACGGGCCTTTAGGGGTGAGAGCGGCGCCCCAGCCAGCGTCTCCCCCTCCCTCCCTGCTGGTTATCTACAGAGAGCCAAAGAAACCAGAGCAGCGCAGCCCGTTTGACCACGGGGGGGGCCTGTCAATGGCCCAGATAGTTCTGCTCATTTCCCCCTGTTGACTGTGCTGCTGATGCCTTTTACATATTCAGAGAGGGGAATGGAATATGAAGGGACTCCCTTTGTTCCGCCAGCGCGTGCCAGATCGGGGGCAAGGGGCCGCGTTCCCCCCCCCTCTTTCGCCGACTCGCCTTGAAGTCCGAAGGTATACGCCTGAAACACCGCGGAGAGAAGAGCAAAACAGGATCAGCGTTATCGGACACACGTGTAAAGGAATGCGAGCTGGCGGTACTGAGCCCGACGGAACAATAACGCTATCCTGTCGCTATCGGATACGGTTCCGCTCGGACCGCGAAGAGTGTAAAGAAGCGTTTTCTTAATCGGAGCAGTCAAGCGTGATTCTGAATGAATGATAATTGACCTAAATGCTCCTCTTTCGCGGAGGCGGTGACGACGGCTCATAACGCCGCAGAGGCGCCGACGCTTCAAGTCCCACCAAACAGGCCATCAGTTAGAATAAAAAAATTTAAAAAAAAACATCAGCGAGATGAGCGTCTCTCCCCCCGCGGCGCGTGAAGAATGGACGTGATTTTCCGAAACTTGTTTCCGCGTGTTTTCTGAATCAAACCCCCTCCCCCTTCCCCTTAAATACAGGCGGGCGGATGGCGCTTATTTAAAAAACATCATCTCCTCCACGCCGAGTTTCAGGAAGTTGATTTATAGACGGTGCTCGTGGAGTTAATTGCGGTGCGCGACACCAATCAGTCTTTAGGGAGATTTGTAAGGCGAGCGCAGATTAAATCGACCCCCAGCACAAACAAACAAACAAACATATTCATATCTCCCGTATTTATTTGTCAATGTTTTAGATTGCGGGCCCTGCCTCTGAGATTGCCCTTTTTTCTTTTTCTTTTTTTTTTGCTACCGCAGATTCAATAAGTTGACAGAAACATTGTCAACGCCGGGGTTGTCGCTTTATATCCACGCCGCCAACAAATCTGTCTTTGAGAAAATGGAAATGTATGTGTTAAGCACACCCGAGTGACGCACCCCCCCCCCCACCTCACAGCGCCCGTCCTCGTCGGATGGAGAGTCGCTCCTCCGCCCAAATGATGGCGGAGGAGCTCGGAAGCATTCGTCTTGATTATAGAGACAGAAATGCTTTGATAATGATCTGCAGGAGACGAGGAGTCGTCACAAGTTTGTCAAAAAACACTAAATGTCAAATCCCCGTTGGTGGTATCTAACTATCTGGTGTTGTGACACAGGCTGTCACACACACACACACACACACACACACATGCACACGCACACACACACACACACAAGCACTCCCCGCCCCTCCCAGGCTCGGCCAATGAGACGGATGCCTCTTGTTGCCTCCTCACGGTGTTGTACAGAGAGATGGAATGGAGAGCATGCAGCTGCAGACCAACAACAGCAGCAGTGTGTGTGTGTGTGTGTGTGTGTGTGTGTGTGTGTGTGTGTGTGTGTGTGTGTGTGTGTGTGTGTGTGTGTGTGTGTGTGCAGTAAAATGGAAAACAGGATTCAGATCATTTGTTTCGAAGCTGTCAGCTGTTTGTGTCGTAAACGGTCACGTCTGCTTAACGCGTTCCTGTCAGAGGTTTGAAGTCGTCGGCCATTATGGGATGGATTCCTTTGTTTATTTGTTTGTTTGTGTGGATTACACAATAACAGCCAATTAGATTATTATGAAACCTCCATCTTTCCTGGAGGGATCCTGTAAAAGTTCCGTGCGGACGGGGATAAAAGGGGCGGATCCCGTTTACATCATCGTGATGACATCACTGCGTCACATCAACCTCTTGCCAAATGATGTCATCCCACCGCCGTCAAGAAGTCCAGTTGAAGGACTTGAAATCAACCTTTAATTATATCTCAACGATGACAACACTGCTGCGCCTCACTGTGATTGGCCCATTTATCTGTCATATGGAAACATTTACCTGATCCCAAACACACACACACACACACACACACACACACACACACACACACACACAGGTATCTGTTGGTTCAGGAGTCGATGGCGCTCTTAAATGCGGGTTGGCAGGTACTAAACGGTGGGGGAGTGGCTTCCCCTTTGAAATGCTAATGAGTGTGAAGCGAGTGTGTGAACGGATGCGGTTCACAGCCGAGCGGACGCCGCGTGTTGGTGTTGGTGTTGGTGTTGGTGTGCGGCGCTCTAAATCAACCGCCGGCTGACCTTTTAAAGGTGCCGACACCATTTACAGGATCCAGTTCATTACTGGGCAGCGGAAGCGTTTGGTTTGGACACGTCGGATCATAACAGGAGGACGAGGAGGAGGAGGAGGAGGAGGAGGAGGAGTCACTCTCCTCACATATGGCCGGACGATCCATCCGCCGCCGCCACCACCGCCGCTGTCAGCCTTCCCCGGCCTCCCCGCAGAGCGGGAGGCGGGAACGTGGACGGAGGCTCCGTTTGGCTGACGTCCAACGTCTGTCTGGAGTCTTCTGGGAGAACAAGAGGAGAAATGGAACAACTGGTTTTAATGAAACAATTACAAGACACTAATTATTATGTTAATGTTTTGCTACTATCATCAGCCACCGCTAACAGCCTCCTGCACCTAGAGGTTCAGAGCTGTGTGTGTGTGTGTGTGTGTGTGTGTGTGTGTGTGTGTGTGTGTGTGTGTTCTCAGCTAGGTAGGAAGGACATTTTTCAGTAGGCAGCTGTGTGTACGGCAGGAGAGTGCTGAAATGTAAAAAGGCCCACAAAGCGCCGGCTGTTGTCATTGAATGTCAGGTACATTAATTCCCATAATGCTCAGCGCAAATAAATTAGCAGCAGGGTTGCCAGTGATTCAAAGCCATCAGTTTTAGGTGTGTGTGTGTGTGTGTGTGTGTGTGTGGGAGGTGGGTGTGAGGAGGTAGGGGGGGGGGGACTCAGGGGACAGGCCTGGAGGCGAGAACACACACACACACACACACACGTGGAACACACACACATACACACACAAGCAAATAAACACATGCATCACGCAGACGCATGAGCACACACATGTAAACACATGCATCACGGGGGCTGCTGTGCCTACACACACACACACACACACACACACACACACACACACACACACACACACACACACACACACACACACACAGGCCTTTGTTAAAGCTGCTGTTGTTCATTGAACGGGGGATTCCACCTTTCTAGTGAAGCAAACAAGTTTGATGCTACCGCTAACGCTAACTGGGCGGTTCTCTTTTCTGACCTTTATTTCCTATTGGTCGGATCTTTATTTAGACTGAAACCAGGACAATATAATTTATCAAAATGAAATATGTTTAGTTTTGGATGAGAAAAATAAGACATTTCATCTTGGACATTTTCTTGGTCACAGTTTTATCTCATAATTGATTGATTCAAAAATTTGTGTCGTGGGAACATGTTAAAACATGTTCTCGAAAAATTCTTCTATTAGTTAAGCAGAAAATCTTCTTTCGTTGAGCTTTCAAATGAACCTGTTTCCTGTAAATATCAACCTTGTGCTTTGAGACCAGAATAAAATCATGAAAAATTAAATTCAAGAAATAAGGTTAATTTTCATCAGAACAGTTTATGATCAGTTTCTCTTTTATCTTTGATGATATAACCAAATTTCTTAATGAGCAGAACATTTAAGAATCATTTGATTTGATTATATCTGTGTCTCTGATGCATTCATTTAAATAAAGACTTTATTGATAAAGCCCGACAGAACACAGGATCAGATCTCCAGGTCTCTTTGCGGGGGCGTTGACCCCCAGCGTTAGCTTTAGCTCTTGTTTGCCTGCCGTTTGTGGCCGTCCTGCTTTCAGGCAGGTCTGTCTTTGTCCCGGTTCTCGGTGGGACTACCTGCCTGAATGATGGCTCAAAGGAAGCGCCCACAATGTTCAGGACTTCTGCCATAAGTCAGTGAAAGAGGTGATTCATCAGCAGTGGGCACGAGGTCTTGGCTCGCGCTCTTTGATTGAAACCTGTTTAGCGACAACGGCTAATTTCATTACATGGTGTCAGCACACACTGAGCGGCTCCTAAAGGGCCCGCTTTGAACTCTCAGGGCCCCAACAATGGCACGGGCCTGTCAGGGGGGCCTGATGGGAGTGTGACGGGTCGGCGGCGGGAGCAAAGACAAAAAGAAAAAGGACGTTGAAGTCTGTCAAATATTTTGATATGCCCCACACACCATGGTGCAGCTCCTCCTGGGCGTTCTGCTTTCAGCGGTGGAAACAATCGACTTTCTTCACCATCGAGTCGTTCGCCTCCCCGCCTCCGGGAAACCTTTCATGAGCAGCCATGGCTTGCCGCTGCAGCTGTTGGGCTAGAGTTCTTCCCATGGACATCGGGGATAAAAACTCTTTGAGGAAGCCTCTTCAGTTTGTGGCCTTGCAGGTTACCAAAACTTGGCACACGGGAAGTTTTTTTTTCTGCGTTGGGGTGTTTAATCTATCTTTGTGACGATTAACCAGCTAGCGGAAGGCCCGGTCATCTTCATCTACCAGTGAGGAGCGTTAATCGACTTTGGGAAGCGGACATTTCTTCTTCTGTTTCCCAGTAAGACTGGTAGATTTCCAGAATATGCACCATGAAGGTAACTTTGCAAAGTTCACTGCGGTTGGAGAAGGCGTATGAATATTCATGAAAAATTAGCCGAGCTCAGCGCGCCTGATAGCGGTCCTTTCTGCCGCGGTATTAGGCCTGTAAAAGAGATGAAAGGCTCGCGAACCGTCCCCACTTCCTTGGCCTTATACTAGGACACAATGGCCAACCAGCCGCTCAATTAGTCTGCCATCTTAGACGGACTGTTTGACAGGTCTAGCTAATTGTTAATCCCGCCATAACTGTTGCTCGGAGTAATTAATCATGTAACAAAAGGGCTCTCGGCGAGGCGAGCCCACCAGCGAGGACGTGTGTCAAACCGGCAAACGAGAGCCGAGAGAGGGGAAGCAACGGTAAAGGTTGATCAACAAATATTTAATCTTCATTTGCCGCACCTTAGCGCTGGCATCCTTCCTCCCTGGATGTAAACAAGCGAGTGCGTGAGATCTCCTGGCTTATGTAAATGCGACTCCATTTGAGTCCCACAGGAGCGGGATCCAGAGGTCAAGTACCATTCATCATGAGATGGAGTGTCATTTTCTCCACTTCATACGCCGGCAGCTGCTCAAGAGGAGCAAGAGAAAAGGAGGTATTCTTTGAGGGGGGAAAGAAAAGGCAGAGCCGAGCACAATCCGGGCTTCAGAGGGGAGATCCCGGGGAGGTGAGGGGTGAATAAGAACACAAGGTGCCACTGTGCTAGAATTCAAATGTGAGCGCAAACGGTGATGTCATTCACCTCCTCAACCCCACCTCCAGTCATAAGACGAGCTGAATTCTTGGGAACAGGAAACAGGCACAAAGAGCCGCCGTGTTTTGCAGTTTTGCATTACTGACTCGTTCCATTGTGACCTATAAGTCCTTGGTGTGTCCAAATGATGATTAATATCTGTTTTCTATCTCCGAGTGGCCACAGCAGCAAACAACAGCACCTCTTGTTCGGGCGAGGAAGGAATTCAAGGCTCCCAGGCTTTGAGACCTCATAAAGACCAAATTGGATAATGTGAGGGAAATGGACAGAGGTCATATCTCAGCTCCATCTTTTAGATTTGGAGATTTAAAGATAGTCACGCAAGAGATTTGGTGTCTTTGTGAGGCTTGCAGTCCGTTCTGTGCTGCCAAGAGACTTGAATGAGCCTGACCACATGGACCACCAGGCCCTGCTCTTCAGAATCTTCATCTTCACCTTCGTTTCTTCCCTCAGGTAAGACTCAACAAAAGGACTAGTCGAGAGCTGCGTTCCCGCTTCGCCGTCAACAAATCAAACGCCTCCGGAGAGCCACTGGGTGACCCGCCGGTTGACCCGTCTCCATTGGTCCCAAACACAAGCGCACACAACCCAACAATAAACAGAAACAGTAGGACTCCTCCTCTAATTTGACTCGCTCCACAGGTGGCCACCAGCTGCTGAAACAGGTTACCAGGGCCCCGATGGAGGAGCGCGGATTTTCATTTCAAGCCCAAGAATGGGCAACCGCTCAGGTCCCAGAACCAGGAGCGCTTTCTCTTTTCATTTTTTATTTTCTTGGCAGTGCCTGGAGGTAATTCGCAATTCCACGGTGGCAGACAGTGAAGGCTTTTGTTTCTACGTCCGTGCACCAAGATGGGGGCTATCAGAAAGTCCCTGTCTTCGTTCACATGACTCAATGAGAGCCCTGTGTGTCTGTCCGGCTGTTCTCTTCTTGTCTATTCATGTTGTACACCGGAGGGAAAGACCCGACTGGTGGCTGGAGGCCTGCTTTTACTCATCCGAGGAGACAACAAACTCGGCACAATCCGATTAACTACTAATTACACAGCTCTTCATGCTAAACGATGCTTCAGTTAGGCCGGGATGCTTCAAATGTCATTGATTTGCAATCCTTAAGATTTCCACTTGAAGTGAAACCCGTTGCTTTTGGATTAATCCTATTTTCTCTGCAACATCAACCAAAGATCAAGATAAGGCCATGAAAAGATCTTTTGTCTTTGGATGCAAAGAAAATCACGTGGTCGGAGCGTCCCGACTGGATCGGATCGATATAAACTGAGAAACCAACGACAGTTAACGTCAGTGTTGTGAGATTCATAGAAGCAAAACGTCTGTTTAAGAATAGTGGGGAAAAAATATTGGAAAAGAACATGATCATATCTAAATGGCTTTAAGCTTCCCCCGGCATCAGGACCTATGGGGCCCATCAAGCATTGCTCATCTGCATTCAGGACAGAGAAACCTTGAGCTCCTGAATTGTCCTGGAACGTTTCCCTGCCGGCTCATCCCAGAATTCCTCTGCTTTAACCCCAGTCAGGGCGATCAGCCGCCGCTCTCCGTGGCCTTAACTAAAACTTCCTCATCTTCGTATCCTGAACTGGCCTCGCGTCCCTTCGTTTAAATTGGCACAGCTGTTGATGTTGGCTGTGAACAAGCGCTGTCAGAGAGGATAAAGAAAGGTTACCTGGTGGCTGAGAGCGAGACGCTCTCCACCAGCAGATTTATCCACACTGATGTTTTCATGTCACCAACCGGCTCCTCCGGGCGCTTTGCTGTTGTAACGAACCAAACCCCAATCAAATCTTTGAAGTAGTCATGTATGCATAAACGCCGTCTACCTTAATGCTAAATAATTAGCAAGCGAGCGCATGGCTCACTGGGATTGCTACCTCAGGGCTCAACTTGCTTTTCCAGCTTTGATCATTACGTTAATTAAATCTGGCTCCCTTGACAGGTCGGGGGCTAAAAAACAGGTAGGTGTCATGGGCACCTCGGCGCCAATAGAAGCACCTGGTGTGTGAGTGCTCCAGCTGTCAGTGGCGATGCCTTAAGAGCCTGATGGCGGTGGTGTTAATTCGAGCTGATGTCCCAAAAGGGGAGGGGAACGGACGGGAACAACTCAATTGTGAGACACCCCGATTCTCCGGTCTGTAGGCAGGCGAGGCTTCGTCTTGGCGGCAGCTTTGGCCAGAGGAGGAAAGAAGTCATGTTGTCAGACCTCAGTGTCATCCCGCGTCATAACCAGCGCCTCAGGGACAAATTAGAAGTGTGTTTCCAGAGATGTGTCAGAAGTGTTCTTGGTCCACATCACAGCAGAGAAATCGTGCAAAGAGCGACTTAAAGCAAAGTCAAACGCCGACGGCAGTCAGAGGAGGGACTCACCTAGGATTTGTTGAAATCAGAACGGCTTCAAACGGCAAACACTTACACAAGAGTGTGTTCGTGTTTGGTCCTTCCATGTAAGAGGTGAATTTGAGGCGAAACACCAGCACAGATGGGCAGGTCCTGGTTCCTCAACGGAACCCAGTTAGGGATTTTCTGCTTTCTATTTTTATTGAATGCATGAGCTAGAGTCCAATAGGAGGAGAAAAGAAGCAAACCTGACCAAAGTCAAAGCTTCCCTCCAATAGAATCTCTCCATCTGTGCAAACAGAGCTTTAAAGACATTGTTTGGAGCGATTTCACCAAATCTAACTTCAAGTAAGATATAGTCCGATGCCAATTAGCATGACCATCAGCTTTAGTCGTATCAATCCAAGCTGGAGAACCATAAAAACATATCGTTTCAAAGTAAAAGTCTTTCAAGAAGTGTTTATCTTCCCTTAACCCTCGTCTTAAAGTAGGTCTCCGCTCCACAGAAGCTGACATCTCCCTGTCCATGACGGAAACAAGGCAAATGACATTAATTCCTTCTGAAATAATCTAGATTGTTTTCGTTGGATAGTCTCGCATTCAGAAATGTCTTTCTGCTCGAGCCCGGCGGCCTCTCCTCCACATCCTCCTCCAGCGCACCACACCACAGAGCGGCCAGCAGCAATTAGCGTCTTCAATATGTTGAACCGTCCCACATACCTGTTTCATCAAACCGGTTTCTGGGCACGTATTCAACCTTCAAAAGCAGCGTTTGAAAAGGACTCGCGAAAACACAAAAGCGACTCGTCTGAGAGGTTTCTTTTGATCTAGATCATTAACGTTTTGGAATCAGAAGTTGACATAAGGCCCGGTTTTGTTGCCGCACTCCTGGATCCGTTTCTGTGCGGTGGAAGTTGAAGATGTTTGGAAAATTGCTCAGATTATAGTGTTCATGTGCCATTTGATACCGGTTCCAAGAACAAGGGGAGCCGCAGCCAAACTAGACTACACCAATAAGAGCTGGCGGAACTGGCCGTCCTTTCATAGACCACATGGTCTCTGTACAGAGTGGACATTTTATTATTATGGCGATGGACTTTGTAATGACCCCACCCTGCTTCTCTTACAATGGAAAGATCTCAACCCCAATTAAAGGCGAGGACGGAGGAGCAAAGAGCAACGAACTGCAGGTTTGTTGGATTTCAGATGAACTCTTGAAGCAGCTGAAGAGCAACAACGACACACATCGCCTCAACGTTTGGCTCCATACATCAAACGGGGAATCTATGGTGGAAAGTTGTCGCCGGCCTTCAAAGAACAGCCGACGTCTTCATCGCTGTCCAGCAGGAACATCAAATGACGACACAATACGTTTTTGGATGTGGCCAATAAAAAGAGACGGGCCTCCCGTGCCGAAACTCGCTCCGTCTCCAAACCTTTCAAGCCTCGTCTTCCTCCGACCTCGAAACCGCATCCAACCCGTAAAGTGTTCATCATCACATCAACTGACTCTCCTGTCTATTTCTGTCTCCAGCCTCCGAGCGGCGACGCCTGCACCCACGGGCAGCATTTCTGAAAAATCACAAGAAATTCATTTCCTGCCTGGATGGAAAACAACAAAAGCATTCCTCATGGCCGGCCCCTCTTCCTGTCATCTGCAGGCCACAAGTCAACTGATCTATTAATAGAAGCCCCCCCTCCTCCTCTTTCCTGCTTTATCACAACCAGACTGCACAACTCTCATCAGGTGATTCCATTTATGAATCACAGATGGAGGCAGGCGGAAAGGTAAAAACAGTACGAGGCAAAATGCAGCAGCACACCCCATTAAATATGCAGTTTGATCGCTCTTCACTCGGTGGCAGATTCTGACCTAGTTCAGAGTAATTAGGTTTACACTGTTCAGCCATTTCAGTAAACAAGGATATTTTCCTGATGAGATAAGTTTGCGGCGGCTCCCGGTGCCTCGGCGGGGATTATCTTCCATCTGAAGGAGATACCTATCTGCCGCGTTGATGTTTCAGTGCTCCGTCCCACGGGGTGGGAAGACGCCACTCCCAGTCAGCCCATCAGGTGTGTGTTTCCTCAAGACACGCCCCCTGTAACCACACGCCGACATCATCCGAGCAGCAAGAGGCTGCATCCATCGCCGTCAGCGTGCAAACGGTCCGTCCATCCATCCGTCGTACGCTAATATCTCGGGGCATCAGCAGCTATTCCAGAAGCAGAACTAACAAGTTAAGCCCAAACATTGGGTTTGCATGAAGGTGGGGGTGTGGGGGTGGGGGTGGAAGGGGTTTATCAAACAGAGCCGGTCGGTCAATATTGGGGTATGGAGAATCAGCACACGCTCACGCTCAGACATCACAGTGCCAGTCGCCGGGCCTGAGCGTTTCCCGAGGCCCGGATCGCCATTTCTCATTTGTTGCATTAGCAGGAGGAACGGCGCACAAATAAAATTTCCCTGAGCAAAGGAAGGATCTTTGCATACAAAACAAGGCTGTGTGTAATTTCCAGCGGGGCGAGAGGGGAAATGAAAGAGTACGAGGGTGGAGAAATATGCGCCGCCATCAGCGCGGCGGACGCAGTCGGAAAAACACATTTAGGAAATTAGCATTTTGGAAGTCGAGTATTTTAAGAGGCAAACATTTTCCTATGCGAGCGGGGAGCGTGAGGGTTAAAGAGATGAAGGTGGACTCGGACACGTAATGGGATTAATTGGATGGGTTTTACCTCTATGGGCTCACCTGGGGGCAGGATTGTTCACGTTCCTGCTCGGCGGAAAGTTCTTTTACGATAAACGCGGAACGTCCGCAGCAGCTTGTGCCATTCATTATTAAGGAGGCCGATAAAACTCCAGCCATTTCCGTCCAAAGACAGACTCCACTTTTACTCTGCACTTCATTTTTAGAAGCCCAGTTGAGCTTTATTGGCCATTTCACTTCAAAATATCAGCGTCTGTGCTGATGGCCGCCACCTGCATTATCGCACGGGCTAGCAAACAGATGCAGGGGAACGACTTGAGCGTTCAAATCGCAGCTGAGACGTAGCGTGAAATCTGGCAAAGTGCTGTAAGAATCTGTTTGAGCGGCGGCGCGAAGAATCCAGCGCCGAGCAGCAGCGGAAAAATATCCCGTCTTTTACCACAAAAGACAGAAGTCACCTACGACCACAGCGCGTGGTCGCCCGCTAACTACCACACTGCTACTCCACATGGAGTATTTTTGGTGTGGGTTGGGATGGGAACCTTCTGGAGGAGGTTCTCCGTGACGCCATCGGTTATCTCCAATTCCGAGCGTGGGTCTGGATCGCCTGAGGTGTGAGCCGTACCGTCAGTCCACCTTTAATCGAATGTGGAACATTAAACATTTATCTTTAGTTATTGCGACGTCATCTTTTGCTGACGGCGGCTCAAACAACACGTGAAACGTCTCCAGGGATACAAATGCCGTCATAGGCCCCGCCTCTTTCCGGTGATCGTTCGTGTTAAAAGTCGTTAAGTAAGTGCGTCGGTGTGACGTCTTCTGCACAAAATAAATTGACAACAAGCTGCCTGATCGATCAGTTACGATCCTAAAAGATCATTATTTCCATTGATTGATCTCCGAAAGGTTGAACACATATTCAAACAGTATCCTCAAGGTCAACACATGCTGGTGGCGGCGGCTGATGATGCTGCCGAGCTGATGAGAAATGAAGTGTCTCATCAGCTCATCGGGGGACGAGTGATGCTATTGGTCAGAGGTGATCAGCTGACAGGCTGGTGTAGGTCCAGTAGTGACCTGTTGGGTCACGTGACAGCCATTCCTCCAGGTGTTGTCACCTGTGCCTGAGCTTTCTTCTTCTGTGGTGTCGACTGGGTGTGTCTTCATCCATCCTCCACGGGAGGAGCAGCAGCTGACTGGCATATGACAAATCAGCCGTAAACTACTAAACTACTTCAAAAACATTCCAACTCAGACATCATGTGACTTTGAAATGAGCGCATCACTTCCTGTCGGGCTCAGAAATGAACATATTGTCCCCTTCAAGCATTTATATCCATTTATAACAAGTAAGAGAGATCATTTAATGAGACTCAAACACTTTTCTGTGTTTCTTTACTTGAGGAATTTATAGTCCTTTTCTCTTTTAAGTGACTTAAAATAAAAAGTGACTTACTGTGTGGATTCATGCCGCACCGCCGCCCGTTTGAAAGGCTGCACGCCGCCATCAGCGAGCGCTCCCTCCACCTCTCCCTCTTGTCATGCCAAATTGTGTTTTACAGCATCTGTTCATTATAGATGGCCGACATGATGGATACGGTCATAATATTAATGTAAGACTGACACAGCAGAGACATGAATCATGGCCGACTTTATTTCAAAGCCGGCGTTTCATTGGCCGACCACTAAAAAGTGATATATAAATGTCAGCGAATGGCAGCCGTAAAGCAGTATGAAGTACATTTGATGGTGCGTTTCCAGCGTTATCAACCCGCTGTTATTTACTAATGCGTCTTCTTGGTGTGACGGCTGCCGCAGACGTCCGTGTCGGCCTCGCCTCGCGCTCGCCAGACGCCACCTTTGGTCCCGTTCAGGTGCAGATCACAGCCGGCGTGGAACGGAACGCCAGGCAGGAAAAGGATGTTCTCATATGTCCCGCTGGCCTTTGGCTACGGAAGCCCAGGGAGGACTAGAAATTGAAAGCATTCAATCAAATTGAAATTTAATTTCCCATATGTGTGTATGATGTATGATGAGGCTTTATTATTCTTCTCAGGACGTGAAAGAACTGGTTGTTAAAAAAAATAATAAAAAAAAACTTTGGAAAGCTTTAACATTTAACCCTTTATTATTTTCTGTTTAATTCATTTTGTCTGCTATCAACACAACACGTTTAAAAATAAACACGAAGCAAACATATGTTTGTGGAAAAATAAAATCTTTACTGGCATTTTATTTGCGGAAATATTGGCATAATTCAAATTTTAATGTACATTTTTAGCTACACAATATGTTTCAATTTAACGACATGAATGCAGTGAGTTTATTTTATTTTATTAAATCGTTTTTCATATATTGGTTTAATTTGTCGCCTCTGGGCTTCTGTATTCAGCCGTCAGCGGAGTCCTTCTGTTAGCAGCAGCTCCCAAAAACCATTTATTCATTTCCTGAAGCACTGTGGGGGGTAGGCCATGTGACCAGGAAGAACCAATCAGGTCTCTAGTTGATCCCAACAGGGGGTCGGATCAGGTTCTGCAGAGATTGACGAGGAACTTGAAACAGGAAGGATCCACTCAGGAGAACAGGAAGTGTTCCAGGTGGATTGACAGGTGGAGATCAGCTGCTTTCGTCCTTTAAATAATCAATAATTAATAATAATCAGAAATTGTTTTCAATAGCCACAAATAAAATGATTTTCTGTATATAAACACACAAACCGGCTGCTGCTGAAAGGAAGTCAAGAACTTCCTCTCTTCACTTCCTTCAGCTGATTGGCTGTGATGTCATCAACGCCCAGCTTGCGCTGTGATTGGCTGATCGCTGGTTGAAGGTTCACTCAGTTAATGACATAATCTGTCATTTGTGTGTGTGTGTGTGTGTGTGTGTGTGTGTGTGCGTGTGCGTGTGCGTGTGCGTGTGCGTGTGCGTGTGTGTGTGTGTGTGTGTGTGTGTGTGTATTAAAACAGTTTAATATTTTCTTTCTCAGTAATGTTATATGAAATTAGGACAGGTGATGATATGTAGTGTGTGATTACACTTCCTCTTCCTCCTCCTCCTCCTCTACCTCCTCCTCTTCCTCAGCGAGCGCTCCTGACTCTCGCTCCTCCTCATCTCCTCCTGTTAGGAAGGCGACTGCTGCACCCTACAGTTTAAACCCCGTCTCTCTCTGCAGCGAGCTCCACTCTGACCCTCCACCTAAACCTCCACCGCCTTTTAATATCAGGAGGCGTCACCGTGGCGACAGGAATTTTAACATTATTAAAAAAAACTATCTTCATTTTGCTTTTCTTCATTTCTGCCCTAAATGTTGCATAAAGATTTAAACTATATGGCTGAGCATGAAAATTATCAACACTCATGAAAAAATTATTTTAGGTACTCACAATTTTATTTTGATAAAGATTTTTGCTTTTCGTGATAAAACAAATATTTTAAAACTCAAGTGTAAAAAATTCTTGCTTCTCTGTATTTTTTTTATTTTATCGAAATATGATGCAGTAAATGCACACATATAAATTTAATGAAGACACACTTGATACACACCAGAAATTTAACACAATAAACATGAACACAGGGAAAAAAATATGAAATTTAATTCAAATTTAATCCAAATTTTATTTCCTGCTTTCCTTTATTTCCTTACTTTGGAAGATTTATTTCAATTTATACCCCCCCAAAAAAAGTTGACTGCATCTCTTGATGTAAAACGCTTACAGTTTGTTGAAGTTATGAATGCTTACAATAAAAGTGAGAAATGACTTCATCCATCACCATCGACTTCATCACTCCTCCTGCCAAACCTCAGCTCGCAGACGGATGGCCTGCGTTTGTGTTTACTTGATAAAGTGTGATGAAATAATTTAATATGTGTTTGTCACGACGCGGCGCCGACGTTTGTCTTCAGTGATGAAAATATTGTGTTGGTGTTTTTGAATCTGAATCACCTGATCGTCCCCTTTCAGCTCCAATAAAAACAGATCGATCGATTGTGACTGGTCCGGTTTAACGGTGTGAACACACACAGCCCAATCTGGATTCCACCCAGCATTCCAAGCATCCGTACCGCTTTTCCTTGTAAATCCACTTGAGGTCATTGTCTCTGGATGGCCGTTACCGTAGTGATAGACCATCAGAATGTAAATACCGCAGAGAGGAACCCTCAAAATTTTAGGTTTTTTTTTTTAACTTTTTTATTTTTATTCTTAGACTGAAGCTGCAGATTAGATATCAGAGTCTAATAATCAATAGATTGATTTCAGTTTAACTGTTCGGCTCCGTCATAAAATGAGCTCATCGATCACTCATCAATGACGGAATGTAAACAGTTTTAAAATCAATCAATCATCAATGATTCCATCTGAACATTCCTATAATCTGTTACTGTAGGAGCTGGTAGATAAAGGCATCTTCATCTTCATCTTCATCGTCATCATCGTCACATTGCACCACAAACCTTCACTGTTTAATTAGATGGAGCGTCTTTAATCCCTGAATGCTAATGAGCTCATTATCATATAATCAATAGCCGATACGTTTGTTTAGATGATCCTGCAGCACTCAGTGATGATGTGTGTGTTTGTGCTGGTAGTCCGGTTTAATCCGGTCCCGCTCCGTGGGGTTTGGGCCTTTCTGGACCTTGTAGTGCTCCTGTTGTTGTTAGTGTGGATGACAAACACAGATTAGGGTAAAATAATCCACACAGATTATCTGTGACACGTCCTTGAGATTACCTGTCACATTTAATCCAGCTTTAGCATCAAACCGGGTCCGGTTCAGACACGCCGCCATCTCTCTGAAGGAGACAGCAAGCAGTCGTCTCACCCTGCCCCCCCACCCCCACCCCCACCCCCCTCCTTTAATCTGATTGGGCGCGTTGCCCCAAATGGGGGGCAGCGCCAGAACAAAAGATCACCAATCAGATAGCGGCGCTGCCTCTGAACTTGGCGTGCTCTGAATGCTTCGCCCTCTCATGTGCGCTCGTATCTCGCGGCGAGATTCCCCGTGTCGCCTTTATGTGTTAATCGTCGCCGCTCAGAGAGACCATTGTACCGCCGCAACGCCGGGGGAGGGGCCCCAATGACAGTGGGGGAGGGGTCTGTGGGGGTGTACGGATTGCCAGCACAGTTTCACACGAGCACAGAATCGCCTCATCGCCCCGTTGATGAAGGTCCAAGAGTGCAATGTGGAGCAACGGGCCGCTCTGATTGGTGGAGGGAGATGAAGGAGGGGAGGGAGAGGGGGGGGCGACTCACCTGGTGGTCTTCATCACAGAGACTCACTTGGACGGAAGGCGGGACCAGAATCGAACCGTTGAGGCCTCTTTGAGGCCCCTGAAGCCCTGCTAGAGGGCCCGTAGTGTGTGCTGGTGTTCTGGCTCCTCCTACAGATGCTAACGCTTTTAGCATAAAGGCTACAGGAAGTTAAATAAGTCAACTAAAAAAAAAAAAAAATCACCAATTTACTTTTTTCACTTTAAAACAACAAATCTTTTTTATTTCCTGATTAAAACTCTTAGAATAAAATAAACTTAATTTCCTGTTTTTTTTATGTCTCTAGAGCTTTTTTTAAAAAATTTATTTAACCTCTCGTCTGTTTTATTGTGAAAGTTTTGGGCCTGAATTTTATCCGATGAATTTTGACGCGTTTTGACAGATTTATGACGGATCAGAGGTCACATTCTTAAAAAAAAATGCCTAACCCTACAAATCCCATAATGCAATTCCAGGAGGGTGTTTGTGTGGAACGCTGATGATGTTTTCTAACAAACCAGAGACGAAGATTTTTATTTTTTTTGTAGCTGCATCAGTTTTTCTGAAGGATTTGATTCTGCTGCTTCAGAAAAGAACAAACACACCGAGAAGCTGCTGCCACGCTGCTCTGCATGCTAATATACGTGTGTGTGTGTGTGTGTGTGTGTGTGTGTGTGTGTGTGTGTGTGTGTGTGTGTGTGTGTGTGTGTGTGTGTGAGTGTGTGTGTGTGTGTGTGTGTGTGTGTTCTGCTGATCTCGGTCCACATCCATCCCTCTACATCCCAAAAAATCTCCCGGCAGCCAGTCGTCTCTCCTCGGTCAGGAGGGTCGATCTCGTCGCCGCCGCCGCCGACCGACAAACATCTGCCCGCCAAAAAACAAACATCAACAGTCGTCAGTGTTGCCGTGCCGACCGTCAACAACTTCCTGTGATCTGTGGGTGAGTGCAAAAGGAGAAACATATAGACGTGTCATATGGAAGGAAATTAAATGACAACTAGAATTTTTTAAAAAAACAGGAAGAAATCCAAAATCAGAACGATAAAGTTCTTTGCTGCTGTTTCTTCCTCAGTAACGAAATGAAATATACATTTTACAAACTTTTAAAGGAAAATTGATGCTAATGTTGTAAGAACAGAGCCCTTTCACCCCTTTCTGCTGTGTTTGTAAAACCTAATGATCATCCGCTTCTCCGCAAACACCATGGAGTTTTGGAAATGAGCTCCAAGAGCGCGTTAGCCGCCGCCGAACAAAGCCAAGTTTGGAGAGGTGTAAAGGTTGCGTGGACTTTTGGGGGTGGGGGTGGGGCGACTCGTTAAGATCTCGTTTGCAGATGAGGAGCGCCCCCAAGGTTTAAAGGTCGCCGACGGCGAGCGGCGAACCTCCAATACGGTCGATACCGGAGGCTTTAATGGTCAAACGAATGCATATTCCCTGCTCCGGTCGTCCCGCTTTGATGGAGCTCAAATACATCACTCGAAGGGGGGGGGGGGGGTGGGGGTTGGTGGGGGGGGGTCGGGGATGGAGAACAGAAGTTGGGTTTTGCCACGGTGCAGAGCAGTTATTTTATTGACGTGGGAAGACACAGGAAACGAGCTGCTTCCACTCGTGCATGTCAGGTCCTTCTGTTGGCGCGCCAATCCAAAACCGTTCCACGTTCAGAGGATGCAGTGGGGGGGGAGGGGGGCAGCTGGCATTCCCGCCCCCGCCTCCGCCCCCGCCGCCGCACAGCCCTTTCAGCAACCCTATCTGCACCAGCAGAGGCGCCGCCGCACCTTCAACTGGGGCGAAAGAGGGAGGAGCGTGAGCCGGAAGGGGGTGTGGCATGGTGTGGCGGCTTTTGATGGGGGGGTTGAGAGGGGGGGGGGCGTGGCTCTGGACCCTTAGCGGCGGCGAGAAGCGAACATGTTGTCGCTCGTGTCGAACATCTGACCTGGCTGGAACCCGCGGCGAGCGGCGCAGCTGAACAGGAGGCCGTCTGGATGGGAGAGGGGACGGGGGGGGGGGGGCGGGGGGAGGCTTGGCTGCACACGCTTGGCGCCGCGCCCCCGTCCCATTGACCAGACAGCTGAACTCACGGGGGGGGGGCGAGGGAGGCAGGGGGGAGGAGAAGGAGACGGTGGCACTGAGCGCCTTTTAAATACGGCGGGAAATAAAGTGAAGCTGACCTCAGGTATGGCTCCACCCACCTGGCCCCGCCTGGCCCCGCCCCTCACAGGTGTGCAGCTTACACCCGGGCATCAATGCCAAAGCGACAGCCTGTGAGTGGCGTGCACAAAACCCTCGCCGGAGCCGAGACGCGTCCATGTCTACGTCCGCTTCCAGCCAGTCGCGTGCTGGCGTGTGGGAACAGGACAGGTGGTCACCTGACCGGGACAACTGGCCCCACCCACAAGGGTCACAGTCAGCAGATGAAGGGTATGACATCATCACGCAAAGGATGATGGGACAGGAGGTGGGGATTGAACCTATTCACAACGACACACTCCAACACACTCCAACACACTCCAACACACTCCAACACACACCAACACACACCAACACACTCCAACACACACCAACACACTCCAACACACACCAACACACACCAACACACTCCAACACACACCAACACACACCAACACACACCAACAAACTCCAACACACTCCAACACACTCCAACACACACCAACACACACCAACACACTCCAACACACTCCAACACACTCCAACACACTCCAACACAATCCAACACACACCAACACACTCCAACACAGTCCAACACACTCCAACACACTCCAACACACTCCAACACACACCAACACACACCAACACACTCCAACACACTCCAACACACACCAACACACTCCAACACACTCTAACACACTCCAACACACACCAACAAACTCCAACGCACTCCAACACACACCAACACACTCCAACACACTCCAACACACACCAACACACTCCAACACACTCCAACACACTCCAACACACTCCAACACACTCCAACACACACCAACACACACCAACACACTCCAACACACTCCAACACACACCAACACACTCCAACACACTCCAACACACTCCAACACACTCCAACACACTCCAACACACACCAACACACTCCAACACACTCCAACACAGTCCAACACACTCCAACACACTCCAACACACACCAACACACTCCAACACACTCCAACACACTCCAACACACACCAACACACTCCAACACACTCCAACACAGTCCAACACACACCAACAAACTCCAACACACTCCAACACACTCCAACACACACCAACACACACCAACACACTCCAACACACTCCAACACACACCAACACACACCAACACACTCCAACACACTCCAACACAGTCCAACACACTCCAACACACTCCAACACACACCAACACACTCCAACACACTCCAACACAGTCCAACACACACCAACAAACTCCAACACACTCCAACACACTCCAACACACTCCAACACACTCCAACACACACCAACACACTCCAACACACACCAACACACTCCAACACACTCCAACACAACACACCAACACACACCAACAAACTCCAACGCACTCCAACACACCAACACACACCAACACACTCCAACACACACCAACACACTCCAACACACTCCAACACACCAACACAGCAACACACAGCAACACACTCCAACACACTCCAACACACTCCAACACACCAACACAGCAACACACACCACTACTCTAATACCCCCCCTTGGGGGAGGTTGGAGGCCTACCGCCCCCCCTGTAGAGGAGTCTAATCATCATGCACTCTAGAATCCACAAGATCTGTGATGTCATGACCCAGGTCAGCTCTGATTTGACGAAGAGAAGGCGCTGGTCCAGTCATGGTGCAACTTGAGAGGATGGCCATGCCCTTCAGTCCATATATGGTGTTCAGGACGGTGGATCCTTATTGATTATTGGTTGGTTGATGGTGTCAATCAAAGCGTTTGTTGAACATCTTCTGAAGGTGGACTCCAGGACTCCTCCGTCCTGCTCCAGGGCTCCGCCCCTTATCAAAGTCTCCTCCCCAGGACTGATTCTGAGTGGAGGGGGCGTTCTGGTTCTCCCGCCTAGAGGCTAATGCTCTCTGATTGGCTGGTTTGATCTGGTCTCAGGCCGGTCCTGGACTCAGACTCCACCCCCCGTCCCTTCTCACCTGCCTACTGACTGCTCAGATGCGCCCCCCCTCTAAACCCTGTTGTAATCCCGCGTTCAGCCAGCAGGACCTGTAATTGAAGTCGTCCCCGCCGCTGGGGGGGGGCGGCGCCGCCCCGCCCTGCAGCCGGGGGCCAGTTTGTGATGGTCCAGTTTAACCCACTGTGTGACTCTGACCTTTCCCCCGCCGCTCGCTGGGACCATCTGAACCCGTCCAGCACGGACATCTGGTGGGACGCTGGGGGGGCCTTTGATCTGGCTGGACGGTCCCAGAGGCCTGCAGACCCAGACTTACTGTACATGTGCTTGGGGGTGCTGGGGGGGGGATAGGGGGTGGACGAGGTAACAAATCAGGAAGAGGAGTTCTAGTCATGATTTTTTTGCCCACATTTCAGATGAAATAATTTAACGAAAATGTGCAACAAATCAACTTTTATATGATTTTAACTGTTTTTTTTTCATTAGCATTTTGATTTAAATTAGCAGCATGCTAAATAAATAAGCAGAAAATCAATTAAATATGATTTTAAAAAGATTTTTTTTTAAATGAAAATGAAAGGAAAAAATATCCATGCTACACAGATTGAGTGAATTAATCTTATGTTGTGGCGTTCGAGGCTCCCCGACACCCCCAGACATGAATCTGAGCTGATAAACTGAGAGTCGGGACAACAGGGCGGCCGTGGCAGCGACACATTGTCTGTTTGAGCGCGTTTTAAACATCCCGGCATGTTTAAAGTGTCGTGTTTATAGAACGGTGAGTTACGGGTGTGTGTGTGTGTGTGTGTGTGTGTGTGTGTGTGTGTGTGTGTGTGTGTGTGTGTGTGTGTGTGTGTGTGTGTGTGTGTCGCTGTTTAGGGATTCATCCAGCCACTGGATCCAGAGCAGCAGATTAACATCTGCAGCCATTTACTGCTGCTGACACCGGCTAATAACAGTGTGTGTGTGTGTGTGTGTGTGTGTGTGTGTGTGTGTGTGTGTGTGTGTGTGTGTGTGTGTGTGTGTGTGTGTGTGTGTGTGTGTGTGTGAGTGTGTGTGGGGACCAGCCAACAGGAGCAGCTGAAAGGTGTCACCGAGGCTCCTCCGCCTCCTCTAACTGATTCAGGGAGCGCTTGTTTTATTTTTTTGTTTCCTCCTTCCCTTTCAAGCTGCCTCCTTCAAAGCGACACGGGTTCCGTGTGTTTTGACACGCACACGCTTGTTTCCCCGCACCGCTCGCCGGCTGTAATGGCGGCAATCAAACGCCTCAGAAGGTCAAGGCCGCCACCGCCTCCGATGCCGCCAGAGGGACCAGCTCCCGGCGTCCGGAGGTGAAGGAGGGCGGAGCGCTTGATGCGTGCAGACGGACAGGATGGGCGGAGTTAAGACCAAAATAAAAAATTTCTGATTGTCATCTCAAATTATTGATCTTTTACAAACAATTTTTAAGGTATCTTAATTACTCGCTAAAGAAGCGGCGCCTTGGCTGGCGGACAACACAAATAAGTTAATTTGCATTTCTGTGTTGTGAGTGTTTTGGCAGGCGCAGCGCCGGTCCAGATTGTAACCCCTATTTCTGCCTCCAAAAACCTGCCTTGGAGGAGCGTCCACGGAGGGATTAGGGATTTAGTGGGGAAGGTAAGTGTGACTACAAGCTTTGGCTCGCCATCTGCTCCCCAGCAGAGTTGAGGCCAACCTGTGCAGCCTGCAGCAAAGACCTGGGCACTGTGCTAACTGTGGTTAGCGCCAACCTGGCCCCCGCGGCCCCAATCACCAACAGTCTGCTGATTAGTTGTAAGAAGCGCTCCATATGCAGCAAAGTTTCCGTCTCCTTCCCTTCCTGCCTCTCTCTCCTCCTCAGCAATCCTCATGAAATAAAGATGGATGTATGGAATCTTCTTTAAGGAAATAGCTGCCAGCTCCTCTTCCTCTCACCTCTGACAGAGGCCAGGAGAGGAAGAAGAAGAGGAAGGAGAAGGAGAAGAAGAAGAAGAAATGCTGGCTGTCCTCCCCTTCTTCTCCTCCTCCTGCCCTCGTTCTCCTGGCATCGCCGGGAGACAGATGACAAGGGTTTGTGTCCGTCTGATCACCCCTGGGCGGGGTTTTTTTTTTTTTTTTTTATTTTATTTACAGGCAGTTTATTAAAGAAAGAGATGAAGATGAAGAAGGACGAGCGACGGACGCCTCCATGGCCGGGGCGAGTGGAGGAAGAACCAACAAAGAAGAAGAAGATGAAGAAGAAGTGGAGGAGGAGGATGGCGGGACTCCCCTGGCGGATACCCAGAGAAGATCAAACGGGGTAGAGGGGAGAAAACATGGCGCTCGTGATGAAAGCGCCGCCGCTCCTCTTCCTCGCCATTAATTATTCAGATTTTATTCCAGTAATCCAATACTCAGGTGAGCGCCGCCCGTGATAGAGCGCGTCATTTCCGAGCTTAATGGCAGCGGCGCGGCCCGAGCTGGGATTAGCGGCGCCGCATCCATCACCGGCGGCTGCACGCGCGAATCCGTCTTGCTTTGTGTTTGCCGGTGCTTCATCGTCGCCGTCGCTCCGAGGGAAACGCTTCGCCCGCGACCTTTCTGCACCACCTGGGGGTAGGGAGGGAGAAATATTACGTACCCGGGCGCAACCGGGCGCCGTCACGTCCTGATTTGTCTCAACAGACGCCATCGCTTAGCTATGATCCGATTAGCCGTCCTCTCCTCTTCGTCACCTTCGTCGTGGTAATAACTGTTTATGAACCGGCAGGACTTCGGTCAACATTATAAACGCGCAATGTCTTCGTCAATCTGACTGTAAGACCTCCCCTACCCCCCCACGCCACCCCCGGGCGGTTTGATTTGACGCTGGCGCATAAATGTCTGTTACACGCTCTTTACATCCCATAACATCCCTTCAAACACACATGAAGAAGAAGAGTCGTGTTTACGACTTCCTGTCCACCGGCGTCACGTCTGAAGTTTCCCATGTCGGCTCTCCAAGCCGCCGCCGATGGGGCGTGGCGAGGCGCAGGTGAGGCGTTGAATATTCACGCGAGTCGCCGCTCCTCCTGCAAATTTGGGCTAAAAAACGGAAAAGGTCAGCGGCGTCCGTCAGATTTCACTCGACAAATTCTAAGAAGGCCTCGCCGGTCACACCGAATGTATCCCCTGCAACATAATTAGCCCTTCAATTCCCCGTCGCGGTTGCCTACCGGGTGTCTCCAAAGCCCCGCCCGTCCCCCCCCCACCAAAAATCCCTTTCACCTCTATCTACACCCCCCTCTCCCCTCCCCGCCGCTCTATCACACATTGTTGCTCTAAACTTGCTGCAGATGCGGTCGGATGACGCATAAATTAGTCATCAACATTAGCATTAGCCGGCGCGTGGCACCCGGTGCCAACTGCTCTCCGAACGGCCATAAAAGGTCATGTTTTGATGACTGAATGCCACACAGGCACCTTGGCTCCCCGGAGAAGGGTTCCCCAGGTGCACGTGAAAGGTTAAAAATTACCTTCCCGCCGCCGCCTGTCGCTGCTGAAGGAAATAATTAGGGGGTTTTTAGGGAGCGGCAGAATGCCTCGCTGTCAGATGACAGAGCGTTACCTAATGGTCGTATCTGGGGAAGAGTCAAGCGGCCTGTCATTCTCTTGACAGGACAAATGAGCATAATGGTGGCAGGGAAATGGGCGCCTGTTCCCCCTCTTCCAGCCAGGGGTGGTGGGGGGGAAATGGGGGGGGGGGTTGAAATGGCAGCGCCTGAGCAGAATAACACAAGGACGTTAACCTTTTCCATAAATCTGTTAACACGTGTACGAGTGCTGTTTAAGAGTGGGACTCCACGCTCCGTCCTCCTGGAGCGCCGTTCAGGCTGCCGGCGGACATTTTTATCCTGAAAAAAGGGGGCGCCGATCACATGACGGGACGGCGGCAAAGGAAACCAGCATCCACCTCCTCAGCTCACCTGTAGGTTTCCCTCAGTCATCGTTGGTGATTACGGTCACATCCCACTTCAAAGCGGTGATGAATTGTAATTGTAAGCGTTGGTGTGTTCGTCCGTCCGTTAGTTAGTCCACCAAATACCTCCACAACCGTTGCAGATAGAAAGATGAAACAAAAAGCACGTGACTCGGGCGGCAGAGGGGATAAAAATGAGATGATGACCTTGACCTTGAGAAAACTAGGTCAAGGTCAAATTTCAACTTTTTTACACTCGGGAACTGGATAAGATGGAAAGACAAGGGAGAAGGCCAGTGTGAGTAAGACCACAGATCAAAGCTACTGCTTTGATCAATGATAGTAGGTCAGAGCGCTAGCTTTGATCTTTGACCGAGGGTGAAATTTTAAATTCAGGGGTGTCGCGGGATGTTGAAGTCTCCGACAGCATTGGTTCTTGTTTATCGATTGACCCGGCGGCGCTCCGGGCGAGGACGCGGGGCTGGTTTCGGTTTCGCACTTCAAGTCCGTTGCGGTGCAGTTGGGCTCTTCCTGCGCCACTTCCTGCATGCTAACAGAGGGGTTATTAACATAACAAACTTAAATGCCCTATATAAATAATACGTTCACACAAACGCCGCCCGGCTCAGCTGACACTGTTTAGGCAGCGCCTCCAACATCTGTTTATGAGCACTTTGCCTAATGATATCATCCGATATCATTAACTGTGGCAGTGTGTGCCGCAGCAGCAGGTGCAGCTGTTTATCTACCCCCACCCCAACACCCCCTCACCCCCATACACACACACACACGCACGCACACACACACACACTCTTGAAGAGGCTTCCTCTGTCTCCTCCAGCACCAACCCTTCCCTCCCTTCCACCCCGCGAATCGCCAAACCGCTCATTAGGACGATTCTGCCCAACCAGAACGCGGCCCCTGTGATTTCAATCTGCGGATCACCTGTAATTGTAGTTTTTATCCCCGTCCTGATTCCATACATTTATCCGAGTAAACTCCGGCTGCGGTGCGGCGCTGGAAGCACGCCTCTCCCAGGCCGCCAGCTGCACAGGCTGTTTTTAGATGGCGGCTCTCATTGGCCCCTGTGAGTGTGTTTTCTAGGGGGGTGAGGAAGGTGGAGGCGGGGCTTGGCGACCCCCGTTGGATTTGGTGACTTTTTTTTTTTTTTTTTTCTGTTTTTAGATGCCGGAAAATTATTGAAATGATTGTTTCTGGCAGCAACGATGAGGCCGCCTCCGCTTCCTGACCGGAAGGCCACGCGGCGAGTCGTCGGCGGGCCTCCAGAGCCGGCTGATGGTTCGCCGCTGTAATTAGTCAGATGGTCCATTTGGATGTTGTGCCACACGGAGCGTTGTGTTGCTGTGGAAGTGGACCCGAGGCGGTCTCGGCGTTCTGACGCCCAAAACAAACAACGCGAGCGGGCGATGGAGATGGCAGATCTTCTGGAAATGCGTTTGAAATCCACCTGAAGACCCAGAGGACGACTTGGATTCACGAGTGAATACGAGGAATCGAATTAACGTTTGATGGGTCCGCCTCCATCGCTGCCTTGACTCCTCGGGATCGGCGTCTCCTGTCCTCTGCTCGTCGTTGGCCCGGCGCCACGGAGGGGCTTCGCTTTCACTCGAAGACTCCTCCTAATGGGGGAAGAGGAAGGAGACCCGCGCCGCCGCCCGAGGCGAGATGCGAGCCGGCGTTCATCCTAATGATGGCGCCGCAGTCAGAGAGCAGAGAGACCGTCCAACTCAACTCCCAATGCCAGCGTCAGCCAATCAGAAGGACCCACTCCTAGTTCTGACATCATCAGACGGCGATGGAGGGTCAATCTGAGCTCCACTAGACCCACGTCTGTGAACTGATCCAGGATCGGTGCTTTCTGTGCGTTCCAACATTAACAACCACTCCCACTTCCTGTTTGGGAAGGGAAGCGAGGTGACACACCTGAGGAAACATCCACAAGGCGACGCCGTGTGATTCTACAGCGATGAGGAGCGGCGGCTTTGTTTTCCTCTTTCACAAGTAAATGACACGTTTAGGATTTATTAAGACAAGAAACAATCTTCACGCGGTGGATGTGCCGCCGCCTCGGCGGAGACGAGCTCATTACTCTGTAGCCTCGGGCCTTCTCCTCCACCTTCCAGAGCGTCCCTTCCCTCCTCTCCCCTCTGTCTGTTTTGGCGGCGCCGCCTGATGCTGTAATGTCACAGCGGTTTGTTCAAAGCTGCGACGATGATTTGGGCTCCCAGCAGGTGCCGCCCCGATGTCTGTTCAATTATTAAAGCGGGGGCCACGTGGATGCTTTACAGCCACAGCACCCATTAGAAAAAGAGAAGCGCCGCCGCCGCCGCCGCCGCCTTTCTTCTGCCGTCGTTTTTTGTTTTATTCATCACCCTTCTTATATTTCTCTTTGGCTGCGTGGAAATATTAAAGAGCCATTTGTTCCCTTTCAGTGTTGTGGGCACAAGAGCTATCGTGATCTTTTTGATTCCCCCCCCCCCCCCCCTCCCTGCCCCCTCCCTTTATCAATCCGGGGGCACGTCTGCTCCTTCAAGCTCCCTCCATTCGTTTTAACTTCCCGCCGGCGGCCCCCCCGTCGGCCCCAATCTAACCATGAAAAAAAAAAAAAAAAACGGCGGCGTGTCGATAAATAAATCATGGCGGGTGGACACAAAGTTTAAAACCTCGACACAATCGCTTCCAACAGCCGTCTTCGCTCCTTCCTCCTCCATCGCCGTCGTCGTCGGCGTCAGATGTCGGCGCTTTCAAGTCCCGACTGATCGATGTCATCGGACGCTTTTAGGTTATCTCTGATTTCTTCTTCTTTTCCTCAGCGCGCAATTTCTCCTCTAACCTTATTTATTTCTTCTTCTTTTCTTTTTTCTTTTTTCTTTTAAAATCAAACGTAGCATCGGCGGTGATGTCATCAAACAAAATAAAATAGAAACTTCATTCTTTTGTTCAAAAATGAGGGGTTTTTTTTTGGGGGGGGGGGGTTTCATGCTTTTCAAACTTTTTCTTTTAAGGTGAAGACAAAAAGTAGTAGCGACGCATCAGGGCACACATGCTACTCTTCACTCCCACACCAAAACGCCCCAACCTCTCCTCCTCCTCCTCCTCCTCCTTTTGATTCTTCGCTGTGTTCTGCACATGCCAACAAAATCCTAATTGCACCCACCACTCTTGTCTTCCTCCGATTCTGCGTGCCTCGTGCCACCAAATTCCTTGTGTGCTAATTAGGCACGCAACCGCGGTGGATGCACTCCTGACAGGTGCTGCTGGCCTGCCGGGGTCACACACACACACACACACACACACACACACACACACGAAACCAAAAGACGTAGAGACGCTCCTGCTCACAGCATTAAAAATAAATGGAGAGAAGAGAATAACGAGAGAGGCAAAGACGTGTTAATTTCTATCTTCCATCTGTTATTACATAAGCACTGCCAACAACAAACGTCTCTGGAAGAACGGCGGAACGAGTGAAAGAAAAGAACGAATCCAGAACCTGCATTGGATTGGGAAAATAAAATAAAATAAAATAAAAAATAACAAAAAAAAAGGCGTCCCTCAGGGGAGGAAATGGTGGACGACGGAGGAAAAGTAAACTTCGAGATGATTCGGCTTCACTTTCTCTCCTTCGGTGGTCGCACCTGAGGATGAGGAGGGTCATGCGTGTCGGTGTGACGAAGGTGTTAGCGTAGCCTAGCTCCGAACAGAGGTAAGCCCCGCCCACGAATCCCCCGAAAAGCCGAGGACAAGCAGACCTCTATTTTTATCCTGTTCCGATCCTGAGGTGACTTCTCCTACATTTTCCAGCAGCTCTTCCCCCCCCCACCGCCCCCCGCGATGGCCGCCCTGTCAAAATAATCCGACCACAGAGAAGACACCGTTTGTCATCTCTGAAAACAGCCCATCGCCTGAGGAACAACGGGACGAGCAGGAACAAAAGAGCCGCGAGGAGCGACGAGCACCTCGCCGGGGGCCGGGCGGCGGCGGCGCCGCTGATATCTGTTGGCTTCCTGTCAGCCGGCGGATCGGGAACGACCCGAAGCTGGAATCCGCTCACTCTCGGCGCGCCGCCGCGTTTTTTTAATTGTTTGTTCAATTATTTTTCTTGGACGCCACACCTGCATTTCACCAGCGAACTCCCGAGAAACCCACCAGCAATTAAAGGCCTGCAGAGCGGCGCTGACGCCTGTTTAAACGGCGGGGAGGGAGTCAGATAAATACCTTTTTAGCGCTCAAGGTAACAAGCGGAGGGTGGCAGCGAGAGGGCTCGCAGGGAGCAATTTCCTATTTATTTGTCTTCTAATTTGACCTCTCTTTTGACAGGGTTCCGGGGCTTATTACCGTATCTGTCCTGCGCTCTAATCAAGCCCCATTACAAATGTTCAGCAGGCTGGAAGGACCCAGATGTGGGCGAAGGTTTCGAAAATTTCACGGATAAGTAGCTCGGATGTTTGCAGGAATGTGAGATTGTGTTTCCTGACCTCCGCTTTCCGTTTTAATGAGATTTTTTTTTTTTTTGCAAAGTGAAGTGCAGAGGTGTGAATCCGAGGAAGACTTTACGCTTTCTGTGAGGAAGACGAGTCCAGTTATTAAAACGTGAAGTGAAACCAGACGCTCATCAGACGGTCTCACTTCCTGGTTCAGTCTTCATTCCCCGACTCTTCCACGCTCCCCCCGTCGGACGTCTCCTTTGCATTCACGGCGCTCTCCCTCCCTGGCATTTAGCTCGTCCCTATTTTACCGTCTTCTATTGCCCCAGCCATGCATACCCCCTCTGAACGCTAACAGCCCCCCCACCCCCCACCCACCCCCATGCATTATTCACAGCCGCATTAAAGATGCCGGCCCGGGGTGAGAGCTGCATGCTAAGGCAGCCGGATCGTCACAACAGCTGAAAGTGTCCGTCACAGAGTTCTAACTTTTCTTTACCCATAGTTCCCGGCAGTGCAGCTGCCTAAATGAGAGGGATTAAGTTAACTCCCCGCTCAGAGGAAGAGCGGGCCTGGATTAGGGCACCGGGCATGGACACAGGGAGCGTTCAAGCAGGAGCTACAGCGTTTTAAAGAGGAGGCGCAGGGGGAGCGAGGAAGCAGCGGCGCACGGCACTGGTGTAGCGCCGCGCCGCCACACAGAAGGGGAGCGCCGGCGGTCACGCCGACAATCACACGTGTTCGTTCCGCTCATCCCTCCGAGCGCCGATTCAAACCCATCCAACTTTTATGTTTTTACTGTTTTCACACAAACGCACAAATAAAAAAAAAATTTTTTTAAAAAAGAGTCAAATCATCCTCAGAGAAAGAACGCGGCGTCCTTTGAACGCGCCGCGAGCTTCGCTGACCTCAGCGGTGACATCATCCTCGTCCGACGTGCTTGGTCGGAAGATGATGCAAGAAAACTGTCTTTCCAAGGAGCTACAGCTGAAATAGAACATAAATTTGGCCTTGTTCTCCTGCTAATCCTTACAAAAATGTAAAAACGGATCCCTTCCTCCTCCTCCTCCTCTTCCTAACACCGTATCACCTGGTAGTCAAAGCTAAATATAAGCAGGTTGGGGGGAGTGGAGATGAGAACAGGTGGTGGAACAGTGTGAGAACCAGGGAGGAGGAAAACAACGACACCTGCTCCTGAAGCCAACCTGGTACCTCCAGCAGGGTTCCTCCCATGAGGAACGCCGGCGACGCTGCTGTACATCTGCGGCGGCGGCAACGGCGGCGTCAAGACGCTGCTTCACCTGTGCCTCCATCAGAAGACGCCCTTGAGACGTCGTCGCGAATCGTTCCGCCCCTCGTTTCGGGGACGGGAACCGTGACTCGCGTCGGATCCGTGAAATTAAGGCGACCGTGACGCCGACGCAAACCGGCGCCGACTTCAGCAGTCAGGACGGATCGCCACGGCGACGGACGAGTGTAATTACACCGAAGGGTGACACGTCTGTGGACAGAGACTACATTACCCATCAGCCTCTCTGCTTCCTGCAGAAATAAAACAACCAATCCAGAGTGGGTTAAACATATTTTCCAAAAATTGGATCTGTGATGATCATTTGCTGCAGAAACACCTGTGTGGGCGTGGTTTCTGATGCTTTCATTGATGATTGGACGTCTTGACGAGGATCCTTCTGAAACAGGAAGTGGAAGTCTCATCGGTTTTTTTTTGTTTTGTTTTGGGTTTTTTTTTTGCTCGACAAACTTTAGCCAGTTGATGATTAACGCCCCGTCAGTCAGAGCGCCGCCGTTCTCCATCGACTCCCTGGTTGTTTGTTAGCGGTGGACGGCGTCCCCTCTCACATCTCTGCCCCGGCGCCGCCTCCCTCACATCTGATCCGCTGGAGATCCTTCTGGGCCCTCCCCTTCCTTTAATCGGAGCAGAAGGCCCGCGGGCCGGCACCCATGGGAGAGAGGGAGAAGCTCCGATTTGTCAGAGCTTTCCATCGTCGCTTCTCATCAACGGTGGAGGCGGTCGGGGGGAGGCGGCGGGAGCTCTAATGTACCCGCGCCGTCTTTCTCCCCGCTTGAGTGTTTTCTGTTTGGCTGCTGTCACTGACACAAGACACATAAGTACTGGTTGTGTGTCTTTTCACACACTTTCTGTCTGAAACGCACAAACGCGATGTTCTCTGCGGGGCAGGCGAGCCTCCCTCTTCGTCTTTATCTGCTGGTAAATGTTGACAGACCAGTGAACCTTGATGTCGGACTGTGACAGGCGGAGCTGTTTGTAAAGAAGCGTGGCGAGAAAAAGAGGAAACAAAGGAGGCCTCTGGTGTGGTGGTTAGCCATCGTGGACCTCTATCGCCGCTGCCGCTGCCGCCGACGACCCCGGCGCTCGGCTGCGCTCGGGTCGGCCGGCTCGCACGCCGTTAAGGGAAATGGCTTGAAGGAGTTCTGGTGCAACGCTCAGATTAATGAGGGTATCGTCAGCGTATCGGGGACGTTGGGCGAGACGAGGAGGTCCCACACGGTCCTGGAAGGAGAACGCTCAACACCAGACTCAGATTGTTGTCCGTGGCCTAGTTTGGGAGGGGGCTGTAAACTTTTAGTTTGTTAACTTCACTCGTGTGTGTGTGTGTGTGTGGGGGGGGGGGCAAGAGGAGGCGTCCAAACCGACGCTGACCTCATCCTTTCTCCTTCCCGTCGTTTTCCTTTCCAGTCTGTCCGTTTGTCTCTCTCGCACCCCCCACCCCCCACCCCGCCGCCTCCCTCTCTCTCTCCCCGTCTCAGGGAATTCACTTCTCTTTAATTGTTTGACAGTCTCTTCCTGCCTCGATGCCACGGCCACAGAAGGTGGAAGGATTTCTCCTCCTTTTTGAGGCATTAATAACATTCCGCTCTGCTGATTCCCGGGGGCAGAACCTCATTATGGCTCATAGGCAGGAGAAACAAACGGCAGCGTCTTCCTTCCCCCCCCTCCCACCCCCACCCCCCCAGGAACGACGTCTCGGTGTAAAGAACTGAAACACATGTAAAGGGTGTTATCTGTTTCCATGGCGAGCGGACGTCTGCTGTTGACGCCGGTTTGCACTGGGGGGCAGCACTGGGGGGGGGGGCAGACCCGACTGATGTCGGGCGGATCCTGATCTGCATTTTCCTGTCGACTTTTAACGTTTTTTAAACTTCCCGAGACGTGAATCTTCGCCCAGCAGCATCGCAATTCTCCTCCCCTCCGGTTTATCCAAGCTGGACGCCGGCCAGTCGGCTGCGGTCGGACGCGCAGCAGCCCGAGGTCGAGTGCGCCGATGTCGGGGCGAGCGGGCGATGTCGGCGGACGGCGCCCAAGGCCCACCCCCGTCCACATGGGGGCAGAGTGCGTTGGTCTCACATTAGAGGGGCCAGACGAGCGTCCGGCCAACAACGTTCGGACTTTTAAAACCTCACCTCCGTGACTCCTTCGCCGACCCGCCGACCTCCGACCCGCCCTCCTGCCGGGGGGCCCGCATCTTCGTTTAGAGATTAAACTAGACCGCCCCTCCTCTTCCAGGACGCTTCTTTTCGGTGCTCCTCATCCATCCGGTTTGTTCTCCATCATTGGTGAATTGGGGCGGGACACTCCAAGCCCCGCCTTCATTTTCCTCCGACGGACTGATCCGATTCCGAAAGCGCCGGTTCGTCCTGAATCACTTAACGGTTAACGGTTCCTCCTGCCGATCGGATGCACGAACGTCAAGGGGGGGGGGGGGGGTGACTGAGGCTCCTCCCCTCAGCCCTACCCTCCCTGAGGCTCCTCCCCTCCCCCTCACTGAGTGAAGGCTGGTAATTACAGGCAGGTTCACGTCAATGAACGCCGTCATTTAGCGGGAGACGCTTTACATAATCCCTTAAAACACACACGAGGGCCCGTCTGGGGGGGGGGGGGACGTCTAAATGAATGGGAACGCTAATGGACATGTTGATGGCATTTGGGCTAACCTCATAAGAATTGATCCCCCCCCCCACGCCCCACAACCCCCCATGCTTTACATGTGTAATGAACCTGCCTGAGCATTGATCAAAAAACAAAAATTGAGGAGTAAATCTGCTTAAAACGCCCGTCTCCCCTCCCCTCCCCTGCGCCTCCCCTCGCCCTCCCCCCCATCTGCGTGGGCTTTCTCCTGCAAAGGCTGTCCAGCACTTACAGAGGTGCTATATGTCTCTTAAATTACCAAACTGCCCCCCTCGCCCCCCAGATGATTTTGCAGGGCATTAGTCGAAAGTTTTTTCCCGCAAATATTTAATCCCTGCTGTGACTGACAATGTTGTCAGACCTCCGGACGGGTTTTACGCCGTTATTACAAGCGCTCCTCCGTCCGTGGCACTTTGGATTATTCAAGATTATGTTGTAATCCCTTTAATCCTCATTGCATTAAGATTTCAGTCAAAATACGGCAACAGTAAAGTAGCACTCAGACGCGATGAGGTCTTAAGCAGGCGTCATGATTGGCCAGCGCCTCCATTTCCTCCCGTTCTCCCTTTATTTACTCTCCTCACTGTCAATAAGCTGAGCAACACATTCATATTTGCTCCTCCGTGATTTATTCCGGGCGGTGAAACCCAATCACCGCCGAGGAAAACACATATTTACCAGCTCGCCGCGTCGAGGCGAGGCTACGGCGAACCCGGGGCGAGGTGCGTTCACAGGCGCTCCGAGCATCCCACTCCGTCCTGATGAAATGTTTGTCTCCGGCGGAGCGTCCCGCGGTTTCCTGTTCAACAATTCCTCCCCCCCCAGTAGCACCTCGCTTGACTCCCCCCGTCTGAGGCCGCATGAATAAAACAGCCTCCATCTTTAAGTCGGAGGGGCCTCGTCTCGTCTTCATGTATCTTTAAAAGCAAATCACGCCGCTTGACAGGAAGTAAATCCGTGCAAATATTTTTGTGGAATCTGATGGAATATTCATCGATGACTTCCTGAGGTCTGATTGTCACTTTGCCAAGTTAGTTTTCATCGTTTTCGAGAGCGGCATGTAAATAAAAATACATTTTAAAAAAAAGTTCCGTCTGGTGGCGCCGAGGCTTCTTGAAAGAAACTTCAATCAGACAGAGATAACATACTCGAGTATAAATACTCGTACTCACTTCTAAGATCCAAAACCGACTTGGAGGTGACGGTTGGGGTTGTTCTGCAGCTGGAAGCGCTGACCGGTTGGCGGCGAGCGGGTGTTTTATCTGCGTTGACGTGGAGGAGCTGCGAGGCTCCAAAAAAAAAAAAAACAAGTCTGATGGGGTCTGAGGAGCATCAGAAGCTCCGTCCTTAATGTGATCACTGATGCTCCGCTGATCCTCACCACCAGAAGCCTCCTCCCCGCCTCCCGCTTGATCTGGAAGATACTTGACAATTTGGTTGCTTTGCTTCCGGAGGTGGTGGTGGTGGTGGTGGGGGGGGGGTGGAAACGCTGGGAGGTGAACCGGGCGGCGGGTGGACTTCAAACCCTCTAAGATCTGCGGCGCCTCGGAGTGGGATGCAGCCCGGCGGAGGAGGAGGAGGAGGAGGAGGAGCAGCTCCGATTAGAGCCTCATCCAGGTCGACGTGTTCTCATTGATCATCTGTCCTCAGGCGGGACGGCTCTGGAGGAAAGGTGCATTATGGGACGTGAAGCTGTAATCCAGAAGTCAAACTACTGGCTGCTTGTTTTCCGACGTTCCCTCACAAAAACTCTTTCCAACTCCACACGATTTTAGCAGCAGTTATGCAGATGATGTTGGACTGTAAGCCTGAGGGACGGCAGCCACCCACACCTCGACCAGTGGCACTCTGGGAACTCAGATGCCCCAAAGTTTGAGAACCACCTCTTCTCTCTTCTGCCCTTTTGACTTTGCAGCGCACCAACCGTCAGGAGTGGAGTGTGTGTCCGGATGTGTGTTGTGGTGTGTGTGTGGGGGTGAAAGTAGGTTACAGTTTGCTTTTAGGACATATAGCTAACCCCGTGACCCCGGCCGGGCTCCTGCTCACAGATCCCTTCAGCAGCAACAAACGCTCTCCTCCCTGACGGTCGGGGGCCTCCAGGACTTGGCTGGCGGTGTCAAAGTGCACGATCCGCCCGCAGAAGCTTTCACATAGCGGCAGCCCTCAAAACAGCCCCCCTCCCTCCCTCTCCCCTTGACCGGACCGCCGCCCTACAGACGCGTTCTTCTCCGGCGTGTCCCCGAACGCCAGGCCTGGTAGCGACCGATCATCGTCATCCCGGCTCGTCGCCGGTTGAGGCTGAAGAGGTTTGAGTTTGGTTGAGTCAGAGCGGCGGCGAAGCGTCCGACGGGGGCCTGACTTCAGATGACCCCCCCGCCTCGCGTTGTCAAAAACTACCACCGAGTCGCGCCGCTAACGTCCCCGCCGTCTGGCTCGGGGCTCGTCTGACATCAAGACGGCTCGTGTGTTAGCATTCGTTAGCGTCAGCCGCGTCCTTCCACATCGATTATCTAATATCTGGACTGAACCAGGTGACGACCCCGGCTGGAATCTAATCCGATCTGGTCGCTGGTTGTTTTTTGGCTTCGCTTGTTTTTTCCCCAGACCGGAGCAGAAACAGGAAATCACAGGTGGTCAGTGTTTCTGGAGCCGGGATCCTGGACAGCTTTCCAGGGAGCACTTAGGTGAAATGGGCGAGATGTTCAGCGTTCCTGTCCCAGTTTATACGAGTCCCAGTATACACATGCCATAACACAGAAATATTTTGTCAATAGGCGTATACAGAGCTCTGTCGCGGCCGCAGGAGAGCCATGAGAGCTCCAATGTTTTCAAGAGCTCCATTCTGTCTTAAAAACAATGGGCAGTAAAAAAAAAAAAAAAAAAATCCTTCGCCGGGAGGAAAATGGCCACTTTCGCCGCGGCTCCCAGGATGAGTGTTTACACATGCTCAGCTGGATCCGTCGACCCCACCTCGTGGCCGACCTGCCCGCCGTACAAATAAACAGGAAGGCCGCGAGCGCCTGGACGAAGGCCACGCTCATAAGTCACCCAACAGCAGCGGTTTCAGCTCCGGCAGCAGAGACCTGGATGGAGATTGTTCATATTAATGGCATAATAAAGGCGCAATAAAGGCATAATAAAGGCGTAATAAAGGCGTGATAAAGACGCCGATGTTCGGAAGGCGTCAGCCCTGCGCTCAAAAGTCACTCACAGCAGCAGGGACGAATGCCTCGCCGGTCATGTGAGGTTGTTCATATTAATGGTGTAATAAAGGCGTAATAAAGGCATTATAAAGGTGTAATAAAGGTGCCGGTGTTCAGACGGCGTCAGCCCCACGCTCATAGGTCACCCACAGCAGCAAGGACAAACGCTTTCCCCGGTCATGTGAGTTTGTTCAGATTAATGGTGTAATAAAGGCGTAATAAAGGCATTATAAAGGTGTAATAAAGGTGCCGGTGTTCAGACGGCGTCAGCCCCACGCTCATAGGTCACCCACAGCAGCAAGGACAAACGCTTTCCCCGGTCATGTGAGTTTGTTCAGATTAATGGTGTAATAAAGGCGTAATAAAGACGCAGTAAAGGCGCCGATGTTCAGACAGCGTCAGCCCAACGCTCCGCCACTCTAATTGACAGAAAGTGTTTATCGCGTTAGCGTCAAACAATCGCAGGAAAATTGCCTCCGTTTTCAGATGCTTCAAATTCCCTCGGAGACGAGCGAATTCCTTTTTTTTTTTTTTTAAGAAGCGCGCCACAAAAGAGTCCAGATCTTGTGTGCGACAACTCAGACAACATGAAAGGCATCTTCACAAGCTATCTTTATCCCCCCGCAGTGTGAAGAGCTGGAATTAAAGTTGCGTATGGATGGCGGAGAGGCGACGAGATTAACCACAACACGCCGCATCTGCGCGTCGCCGGGACGTGTGTGCGTCGCCTGACAGCGGTCGACACATCCACGCAGATCAGGACGCGATAATCTCAAATTAGCTCTTTTCACTGGTCTCTAAGTCCAGAAAGTCCCAGCGGGGGCGACAGAATCGTCCCGCCAGTCAGAATCAGGCAAGATTGGGAGGAACGGCGAGGAGGGAGATGGAAGTTTGAGTTTAACGGCGTTAAAAGATGATTTCTGAAAGGTTTGCGAGCAGAAGGAAAAGCGTTCAGCTTTAACGTGAGGTCAAGTGATCAACTAGCTTGTTAATCTGATTGGCGCTGCTTCATCCAGCACACGTTTAACACGATGATTCTCTTCTCAGGGAAGAAGAGCTGATTATTCCCCCCCGTCAGGAAGCCCCTGAATGCACCACCTCTGGTGAACCTGTAAAGAAATAACCGCATTAAACGTATAAATTCTTCAAAAATGAAAGCGTGGATTGGATCCAGTCAGTTAAAACTACCATGATTAAATACTGAGAAAAGATAAATATGAGCTAAAGCTGTAATATTCCTGAGTAATGGGATCACTTCATGCTTACAAGACCCCGAATTTGTCCCGTTACCGATGTAAAATTCAGATTTATTATCCACTAATGAATCTATAACTCATGACTCATGAGTCCGCCCTATCAGGCCGTCGCACCAAATGTTCCAACATATGAATTCCACAGCTGAAGGTGCATTGTGGGATTTATTAGGGCGTCAGGACGAGGCAGCAGGAAATATTTCACAATAAAATACACAGCAGGACCAAGGGGGTGGGGGGGGGCAGAGGAAGGGCTTGCAAAATACACCTCTTTTGCAATCTAAACAGGGATTTTATCTAAATTGTGTACAATAGTTCAGCTGGAGCGCCTCAGGTCTGAGCTCACTAATATGGCAGGCAGCATCCATATCACTCACGCCGACCCCAAAGTAAATACACGCCGGCGATTCATCCAAGGTAACAATTGAGGTTGTGTACGATATGACGGAGCGCACAAAGCCCCCCCATTAAACGCTAGCTTTAAATATTTAGATTTCTTTTTGGTATAAATATAACAGAAAGTTTCACAGTTCTGGCGTTGTTTGGAAGGACAGGGGAGGCGGCGTTATAAATGAGGGCCGGGGTGACAGGTGGCGATGCAAAAAATGAAGAGCGGCGGGGGCCCGAAGGTAAACACAGTGCTGCAACAATGCCGAGCGGCGGCGACGGCCGATGCGATGCCCCGGTCAGGAGGTCCGCCCCGCCGAGGGGAAAGGCGAGCGCTTCCTGGATGGATTTATTCCCACCGCCGTCTTCACATTTAAACATCTCCAGGGGGGGATGAATGTGTGGATCGCACACACACAGACACACACACACACACACATGCTGGTGAACCCAAACCCGGGTCACATCTGAACCCAGCACACCCCCCCCGCCCCCAAATGGAAGCTCGCCTGTGCAGAGGGAATGGAGGAGGAGAAGGCAGGAAAGTTTAACGCCGGCCTGAAGAGGCCCGACAGGCCGAGGTGTGACGTCAGCTAACGGATCGATTGGGGGTCGGCGTCTCGGTGTCAGCCGCCATCGACCCCCCCCCCCCCCCCTCTCTCACCTTACAATGGGAGGCGGCGGGCGGATCCAATCACAGCCGGGAATTCCTCGCTCCTCTTCTGGTCCGCTTCTTTCTGGGAAGGGAATCGTAACGGATCGTGAGCGCAGTCGGTGACTGTAACGGTTCGGGCTATTGATCCACCTGGTGACGCACACACACACCTCAAACACACACACACACACACACACACACACACACACACACACACACACACACCTGGAGTTGATAATGATGTTTAAAAATATCTCAAATAATCCATCATTTATCAATTTGAGTCCTCGTTTTGCTTGTAATTGATGCAGGAAGGTCCCCAGTGTGTCACCGTAGATCCTACATTACCCATAATGCATCTCAGCAGCACAGCATCAGTAGATCCTTTTTGATTAGACCTTTTATGACCTTTGGTTTCAGACGTTTTTCGGTGAAACCAGACATATTTTAACACCGCCGCCCCCCATACACAAACATACCCCCCCCCCGGTGACCTCTGCTTTTTCACACCTCCCTCCTGAAGGCTCCGCCTTCATGCACGCCTGCACACAGCGCATATGCATTTTCTCCAAACAAACTCCAACACCCGGAGCGAGCGTGTTGTTAGGTGACAACGCTGGCCCCCCCCCCCGTACAAAAATAAAAACAGCCAGCGAGGTGGAGGGTGTCTGTGTGCGTGGGGGGGGGGGGCGATCCGTCGCTCTCAGCGGGGGTTATTGATTGTGACGTGCGCTCGCAGTGCACCTTCCCAGTCGCCTGTCAGCCAGATGCGTCCTGGCAGGTCCGGCCTCCCCCCCCCACCACCGTTGACAGCTCCGCGGCGAGGGGGTGGGTTTGGTTTGGGGGGGGGGGGTGATGGTGTTGTTGTCAAAGAGCAAAACGAGAGGGAGAAAAACAGCTGGCGGGGCCCCGGCTCCTGGTTTCTCCCCGCAGAAGGTGAACCCCCGACCTCTGACCCCGCCCGTGTTTGTGTCACTGCCGCTACAAGGTGGGCGGAGCTGCCGCCGCCGGTTAGCTTCCATTGGAGGACACCCAGGTCTGTCACGGCGTGTTTCTTTCACCCCAGACGCCCCACACACACACACACACACACACACACACACACCAACCCCCCCAGGATGCAAATGAACCGTTTCACTCCGTGTTCTGCTTCACCGTCGCTTTTCGCCGCCGCGTTTAGCACGACAAGCCCTCCCCCCAATCCCGTGCGAGAGTGTGAAATCACCTGACACGTCAGGTGCCCCCCCACGGAGAGACGGAACATACGCTCCGGTATACACGCCGTGACCCGGAGCGTGGGCGTGTCAGCCGCAGGTGAAGGAAAGGACCCAGAACCAATCGGATTGTAAATAATGATCACGCAGCGCCGCAGATAATAACCCCGCCCCCTCCACCCCCCCCCAGCCCCCCCCAGTATCTCAATCCATTTGTCTTGAAAAGGAAATTACTAAATCCAATACAGTTGGATAAAAATCTGGCCCGTCTGGATCGGCTGCAGGAGGATACCGCCGCCTGATAACGGCGCTCGTTTCCGGGCCGGCCCCATCCGTCATCCGGGGGTCGCTCCTCTGGTCAAACTGTCTGAGGTTCCGTTAGATGGGAGGGGCTGGCGTGCGCCTGCGTCTGATTGGCTCTGATCAACACCTGAGATGTCACATGACGGACGGCGATGCCTCATCGCTCGTGTGGAAACGGGACGGAGGAATGACGGCTAATGGTCTATTAGCATGCAGATGTGCTGAGTAGCTTGTCGGCGTGGCGTGGGGGGGTGGGGGGGGGGGCAGGAAGTGTCGTCTTTTACTTCAGGTGGCGCCTGACCTCACAGCGACCCGCCATTAAACCGGGACAAATGTCGCTGCTGTTAATGAGCGAGGAGCAGCGGCGCTCGTAAAGGGGGGTAAATATTGGGACAGCGGCGCAGAGGCAGCGGCGCTGTAAAGGGAAGAGGGGCAGAGGAGGAGGAAGACGAACAAAGGAGGAGGTCTGCTTCAAACAGGAAGTTGTCATCAATCAAACATTTTCGCCCCTGGACGTGTCCCTCATGCTCTTTATTTAATGCCACCTGTGCCTCAGACCCCACCCCCCCAGGGGCTAGATAATATAACACGCCGTCATTGTAGGCGTTCCACACAGATACGTGTTCGTATCTGTGTGGAAACGAGAAAACAGGGAAAGAAATTTCAGCTTCAGAACAGAAAAAAATTACTAGAAATAATAACGATGATGATGATGATGATGATGATGATGATGATGATGATGATGATGATGATGATGAGTCATTACAACAATAATATTAAGTATAATAGTCATTATAATAATAATACGTATTGTAGTTCACCTCCAAAGTGTTGGTGTGGCGTACGATCGGAGAGGCGGGGCCTCTGTGGTCGCCGCCCACCTCCCCAGGCTGACGGTCTGGATTCGCCCCACGTCCTGCTGCAGCGTTTCTGAAGACACTTCATTTCGTACTTGTTTACGTCCCTCCAGAGGTCTGACGTTCAGAGTCGCCGTGTTTTTTAATTCCAAATTAAGCCGAGGAAGAGGGGGGGGGGGGGCACTCCGGCACGTTTTGACAAACATGACCTCCCCTCGCCGGGTGGGGGGGTGGGGATTACGGAGAACAAACGCCGGCCCTCTCGCCGTACCAGGGCTTAAGGCTACTGGGGGGGGGGGCAGATTAGAATATCTTCCACCCTCTGAAGCTGATAAGAGGCGCGGCCATCGTAATGAACTGGTGATCTCCTCACAGCACATGTGAAGTTTAAATCTCCAGAGCAGGAGAGCACGTTCTTCCTCCTCCTCCTCCTCCTCCTCCTCCTCATGCTAACCTGATCCAGGCCTCCTCCTGTTGTCTCCTCCTCTTTCTCCGCTCTTGTTGCTTCTTCTTATCCCACATAATTACCAACATGTCCGACGTGTCGCCGTGTGACGTCTGCTGACGCCGCCGCCATGTGCCTCACCCGCCCTCACCCTCTCCGCTCTCTATTAGCTCCCCCGCGCTCCAGGTTAATGGAACTTTTGATTGGGGGAAAACTGGTGTTTCCTGGACGCAGCCTTCTCATAGAGGGCAGGGGGGGTGGGGGGTCGACCCCGTCCTTATCAGCTGCAGCAGGGAGACGAGTTCCTCCGTTTCACTTCACCTCCGAGTCGCCCCCAGTTCACTTTGTTCTGTTACGATGAGAGAAACAAAAACAGTTTGACTGCAATAAATGTAATGAAATGTAACAAAACAACCGAGTTAATCTAACAAATGTAACAAAACGTGACAAAAACAACAGATTTATTTTTTTTTAAATGTAATAAAACGTAACATAAAAACAAATTTTATTTAGCAAATTACACAAAAACTAACAAATGTTAACAAAACACAAGACAAACTAATATAGTTCGACAAAAACAACAAATTTATTGAAATAAAACGCAGAAAGAACTGATAATTTGAACAGAAGTTAACAAAATGTAACAAAAAGCAACACATTGAAAATTCATGTAAATTAAATTCATGTAAAAATTCATGTAAAAAAATGATCGAAAATCATCGAATGAAATTTAATAAAATGTTTAAAGAAAAAAAAGGATGTTTATAGAATTAATGAGATGAAACTGGTGGAAGAAACTCTCAAGAGGCTTCATGTCCTCCAACTGATGAAAATGATGGTTCATGTGTTTCACTTCCTGTCACATGTTATTCATTGGTGTCACATGACACCATTTCCCATCAACCGCGAGCGAATTTAACTGAACAGGAGGAGGAAGAGGAGGCTGCTGTGTCCACCAGAAAACTGATCATCTTGATCGATAGCTGGGATTGATGACTGCTGGAGATTTCAGGTTGCGTTGTTCTCCAGTGATGTGATGATCCGGTTTAAACTGAGCCCTTAGTGTGGAGGAGGTTCTCTGGTTGGACTCCCTCTCAGCTCCTCGGTGAGCCTCCTCGTCCTCCTCCTCCTCCTCACCGGCTGGACATGAACATGGAGGTCAGAGATTACCGGACTCACAGTCAGTCCAGCGTTCAGCACACCTCCTCCGGCCAAATCAGATCCCTACCAGCGCATGATACCGAAAAACAGCCCACCGGGCATCCCCTTCCTCCTCCTCCTCCTCTTCCTCCTCCTCCGCCTCCGTCTTTTCTTCCTCCTTCCTCCACCACTCTGAACTGAGGTTCATTCCGGAATGTTGGAGGCGAGGTGACGAGAGACATTTCTGTAATTTCATGAAAGAGCTGCTGGTTGGAACCTCGCCTCCTGCCTCCCCTTCCTTCCCCTCAGTTTACCTGACCCACCCAAAAAAAAAAACAGAGGAGGGGGCTTTTTTTTTTTCCTCCACAAACACAAACACACACCAGCCTCCTGAGGAATGGCTGGCGAGCAGAGAAGAGATGCGCCCTGACAACCTCCCCTTCCCTCTGGCGGCAGGATGCCAGAAAGGAGCGCTGCTTCTTCTGAGATCTTTAACGGAGATGCCAGGGATGAAGAAAGAACGACTGCAGGACACTTCTGTGTCACCCGGCATTAAACATCCCTAAACTCCCCGTTATCAGATACTCTCACAAAATAGGTCAGAACTGGGCACAAACAGGAAAGAGACGTTTGAGTTATAGAAACAACATGTAAAAAAAAAAAAAAACCACGACGTTGAGAAATAAGATGCTCCCAAACGACGTACAAATACAAATGTTCAGGAACATTGTTCAAAAGCAATGTTCAGTTACGGCATAAAAAAAAACATATTCTCAGGAACAACCTAAATATGTTCAAGAAGTTTAAAAAAAATGTTGAGAAAGCAAATGTTTAGGAGCAATATTAAAAAAAAATTAGTAACAATGTGGAAAAAAATGTTCAGAAACAAAGGAAAAAAAAAAATTTTTTTCAGGAACAACCTAAAAAATGTTTAAGAACAATAAAAAAAAAAGAAAATGTGCAGAAATAACGTCAAAAAACAAATGTTTAGGAATAATATTTTAAAAAATTCTGTACCAATATAAAAAAAAATGTTCAGGAACATTTAAAAAAAACAAGAGTCAGAAACAATGAAAGAAAATATGGGAATGTAAAGAAAAAATAATGCTCACGGACAACTTGAGAAAATAAAAATGTTCAGGAACGACGTACAGAAACACGACGTTCACATTAATGTAAATCAGAGGCCGTTTTATTTCAAAGAGGGAAGATGAATAGAAATCTAAAATCACTGCTGGAATAAAATCCAATGAGTTTTACGTGTGTTTCTGACACCAGAGTTAATTTAGATTTTATTGTATTTATGCTGGAAACTGGAGTCAAGGTGAGTTAAAAAGATTTAGTCACTCTGAAGGTTTCTCCTGATCCATATTTAAATAAAACATAAAGATTCCGTGTCAGTGATCAAAAATTACCAGAACATTTTCCACATGAATGGGTTTTAATGACACCAAAAATGTAATTGTAAAACCCTTGATTTGTGTTTATTCCACCATTAAATTAAGTTTTCTGATGCTGCTGCTTTAACTTTATTACTTGGAGTGATATTTCATGTAAATATAAAACGTTTTAAAGGATTCCTCCTGAGCGCTGGTTCAAACAGGAGGCTCCAGCTTTCTTCTTCTTCTGCTCTCAGAATCCGGTTCTGGACGAAGCGGTTCTGTTGGACCGGTCGGTTTCATCCTTAAAAACATCCATCGATGCTTTTCTGGCCAATGTTTCCTAAATTCTTTGTCGTCTTTTTGGCGGCGTGGGTGAATAATTCAGCGGCTGCCTGGTCGAACGCAAACAAACAGAATTAAACATCGATAGTTATGAAGCATGAATACGAACAAACAGCATTCGGAAGCATATCGGAAGCTCGGAGAGTCGGACTCCGGAGCGACAGATGAGGACAGTGTGTTTGACGGAATGGTCGGAGCCGTTACCCCCCCCCCTCCTCCTGCCCCCTCAAATCTTATTGCTCCCCCCTTTTCTAATGATGTGTGGCCTGTCAGAGAGACGCCGCCAAATTACACTCAGGACTACAAAGCCTGCGTCCGAGGATTTCTCTTTCTGAGCAGCGCTCTGCAAAACAATAACTGGGATTCAGCTGCAGCAAATTGCACTAAAATTTCCCATTCTGCGTCTGTGAATTATTAATGAGCGCCGGACCGAGAAGACAAAAAGAAGGGAGAAATATCTCCGGCAAGCCGAGCACTGGAGGACGCTATAAAGCCATAATTATGCCGGAGAATGAGGGATGGAACAAAGTTGTTGGAAGCAGAAAAAGCAAAGAGTGAAACTAAGAGCTGCACATTTAGAGGCTTTTTTAAAAAAATATATTTTATTAGAGATGCACAACATCTGCAGTGGCAACTCCTCTGCCGGGTCACAAAGACCACCAGGACCCGCCAGGACCCGGAGACCTCCGTCTGCACGACGAGACGCAACCGCAAATACAAAAACGCAGAATAAATCACAGCAGCATCAGATGGAGATGGGTTCAGTGTTTCCCTGTGATGAGTTAAAAATGTAGGATTTACTGTAAATTATTAGATGTGATCCAGAACCACACACACACACACACACACACACACACACACTCACACACACACACACACACACTAGCGAGGGCCTGGCACAGATCCTCTGCTCGCAGGAGGCAGTGGCGTCCCTCAGGGATCCATAACCAACCAAACAGCCCAGAGAGAGAGAGCAGCTCGCTCACCCAGCTGGGCTTCAGTGTGTGTGTGTGTGTGTGTGTGTGTGTGTCACCTGATCAAGAGCTTGTAGAATGAGGTACCATGTGCGGCCAGAAGTATGGGGACACGTGTGACCTTCTCATGTCGTGTGTAGATAGAAATCCTAGTCTGTGTGTGTGTGTGTGTGTGTGTGTGTGTGTGTGTGTGTGTGTGTGTGTGTGTGTGTGTGTGTGTGTGTGTGTGTGTGTGTGTGTGTGTGTGTGTGTGTGTGTGTGTGTGTGTGTGTGTGTGTGTGTTTCATCAGGAACACACTGATGATGTCATCATGATGATGTCCCCTAATTGGAGTCGTCTGGATCCATCGGTGTTTTTATGGAGTCAAATGTGATTGGAGTCGGACCCCTCCCACCGATCACTACGTCACGTATTGACATGTGTCACACGCACACACACACACACCACATTAAACACACACACTGAAAACGTGTCGACACGTTTTTGAGTTCATCAAACATGTTTTAGAGTGTCTACATATTTTTGGACAGGTGACCTGAAGGCTTTATTTTATTATTCTGGGTCGTCTTTAGGTAATTGTATTTTCTTTTGGAGGAAGCAGGCTGTTCTGTCGGGCAGGTCAAAGGTCACGGGGGAGACTGATTGACCTGTGCGGTTCCTTTCAGACACACGCCTGTGTTTCCTGGTGCTGCCCTGCCCTCTGCTGGCCGCTCAGAGGAAGTGTCTCCAGCAGGAGACAAAGAAGACGGGAAGATGGAGAGAATAAAACAATTGGAGTCATCCTGGTCCTGATCCTGGTCCTGATCCTGATCCTGATCCTGGTCCTGATCCTGGTCCTGATCCTGTTTCTGATCCTGTTTCTGGTCCTGGTTCTGATCCAATCAGGAACTTGATTACTGATAGATTTATCACTTTTAAGTTGTTTTGTCACAGAACCGGACTCAGTGGTTCTGTTTCCACCTCTGGGGGGGCCGTGGGAGGGGTTAATTGGGACACCTGTCCAATCTCAGGTGACCTGATGCCCCCCTCCCCTCAGAGGTCGTCTCAAACAATGGCTGTAAGCTGGGAGCCATAAGACCCCCCTCCCAGACCCCTGAGCATCCTGCTAGATAATTACCCCCCCCCCCTCCTGTCTGGAGACACGGGCCGGTGGCCATGAGGGGGGGGGGCCATCTTTCTGACAAATGTCTCGTCTCATAATGAGCTCTGAAGCAACACGGCGACAATCCAAACATTTCATTTGTTGTCAATTATTCATAAGTTGATCTTCTGGCGGCTCATTAATATGCAAATGAGCTGCGATGCTAACAGGGTTAGCTTCTGAGTGCTAGCAGCCTGTTGTTTTTGATCACTCAGCAGAAATCTGATTGTTCATTGTGATGATGTCATGATTGTCTCTCGGCAGGACGTCGTCTCCACCGCCTCGACCCAAGGGACCCCCAATATAAACAATGATTAAAGGCTTATATATGCTAACATCATACATAACCCTTGTTCTCTTTAAATTGTGTTTGTATATCGAGCAGCTCCGAGCTCATGGGAGGATGACATCATCGTGACATCATCAGAGAGAAACGTGGCTTGCCAGATTAAAACTCCACTTTTATTTTTACAAGTTTGTTTTCACGTTATTTTTGCTCTTATTGTGAAACAACCGTAAATTTAACGGCAGCCTTTACGACTGATCTGTAAAACAGAAGTTCCTCATTTGAGGGAGTAATAAAGGGACATTTCGGACCACAAACTGCTCCACCTTAATTTTTTTAAGACGGTAGAAGTTGGTATACAATCTTCCAAACACAACCTTTACAGGTTTTGAACTCGTGGGTTTAAGGGACAGCATTTTTTAAATCAGAAGAGTAAAACTCAAGAAGTTTGAGATTCAAACTTCTTACTAAAATCTTTGAATTTTGAAAGATCTTCTGCTAGTCCTTTTTTTTTTTTTTTAATCAATCAAAATTAAGGGGGTCAAACTTTTTCATATGACTATATTTCACTTCCAAATGCTTCTAGCTAAAGAGGTTTGGGATCACTGAATGTAAAGACTACGAAGAGGGAAAATAACAGCAGATGGAAGAAAAGAACATTGTTCAGAGAAAAAGATGACAGACAGGACGTTTGAGTTCATGATCTTTCATACAAAGTTATTGAAAATTCTTGAGTCTGAGTGATAAACTACTTTAACCCGAGAGAACCCACGGTGACAGCAGGTAATTTCAAACACATTTGACAGGTTTAATTCTTTGATAACATGTTCTATATTACTTTCAACCCGGTCTTACCATATATATGTCACATATATGTTAGCCTTAAAATAAAAATGAAAAATCCACCAATGAATTGAGCTGTATTAATTACATTAAGTTGAAATATTTTGTGTTGGTCAATTTAAAGTGCCTAAGATGGTGGGTGTTGGAGTTCCACATGATGTTTGCAGTGATCAAATCGCACATTGGCCTGTCAAATGTGACAAGCATTTAATTCCTAGTTTTTTTGCACAATTTACATTTTAGATCTGTTGTAGGTATGGTAACTTATTGCAAATGTCCCCAAATAGGCAGTGTTATTTATTTTTGATGCAGTTTGCATATTTTGTGTTGCAAAGCATTATCAAATGGGGAATCTTACATTAGACCTTGCTATTGGTCAAAATTTTTGATATATGTTATGGAAATGCGAATTAAAAGTGAAAGTTTTGTCTTAGCAAACGGTAAAACCTGTCAGGTTTATTTATGTTCAAATAAGGAATTTGTTTTACCACTTAGCCCAATGTAGTTTATATGTACCAAAATAAATCTTTGGCAATAAAAAGTTTAATTCTAGGGAGGGGGGTGGGCTTTAGAAACGGGTTCTTTGTGGTAACTTATAACCCACATTCTTAAGGGGAAACGGTTGGTTTTAGTATAAACACTGGACCTCAAAGCCAAAGGCAATTTCCACCAATCAGCGCCTGAACAGCGTTTCTTTATTTAGTGATAAATATGAGTCAAGTCTGGGGGGCTTTCATATCGATCGCATCTCATCCGACACAACAGAGGCCTGATAACAACTAGAAAGACTTCAAGTATGACACGAAGAAAAGGCACGAAGAATCCAACTGGACGTAAAAGTAAGTAGAGCGAAGTGTTCGGAGTAGAATAAAAAAAACCCCGCAGGTGTGATTTTAGTTTTAAAAAAAAAACAGATCGTTTTTATCATGTTTTTAATAATTTATTAAATTTCATATTTTATATTATTGGAGGTAAAAACGAAACGTCCGTCAGGTTTGGAGGACAATTAGTTCATTTGGAGCTCCGGTTCCGAACAGGTCGCATCGACGTCTGCGGGCTCGTCAGTGTTTGTTCGCCCAGCAGGGGGCGCCGTTCTGTCATCGTCAATATGAACGAACATTCCCGAGTTTAGCCGAGCCGAGTGGTGATCCGGTGTTTCATGAAGTGTGGCTCCTCTGAAACAAGCCGCGATGACGGTGGTTCCGTTCGCTGACGTCACCAGATAATAAAGCAGGTGGATTTCTGGATCCAGCGCAAGTTGGAGTTTAGTGAGCCGGAGAAAATGGACCGGAAGCGTCTTGGTGGCCGGAAACCAGGAAATACCTGGAAAAATACGGCGGAAGATTTAACGTGAAGCGGTTTTGGGAGAAAAAGTGTTTTAACAGGTAGCTCACACGTAGCGTACAGCTAACAGTTAACATGTTGTAAAGAGGTAGCTAAGAAGTAGCTAACAGGTAGCAGATAGGAAGCTGTCAGGTAGCTAACAGATAGCTGACATGTAGCTAACAGGTAGCAGATAGGAAGCTAACATATAGCTGACATGTAGCTAACAGGTAGCAGATAGGAAGCTGTCAGGTAGCTAACAGATAGCTGACATGTAGCTAACAGGTAGCAGATAGGTAGCTAACAGATAGCTGACATGTAGCTAACAGGTAGCAGATAGGAAGCTAACCGATAGCTGACATGTAGCTAACGGGTAGCAGCGGATCAGCCATCGTTAGCCTCCCTTAGCTAGCTTGTTTTAGCAGCCGTCCGGACTTCCGTCCCAAACTCGGTGACTTCCGGTCGGAGAACGACCCGCCGTTCGGTCTCTACTTAGCCTCCGCTTTGGGGACTCGACTTAACCCCCCAAGACTTATTAAAGTGGCCCCACACATTACCTAATCGGGTCACAAAAGGGCTGAGTATTAAAAAAAAAAAAATGTAATACAGAAATATTTTTTTCTTTCAATGCATCAGATCTTTTCCATTACTTCAAACCTATCCATAGATATAAAGTTTTTTTTTAAAATTATTATTAATATATATTTTTATATGGAATTTGCCATTAGAACCCTGTTTTTCTTAAAAATGGGAAAAACACAAAATGTGGAATATTTCCAAGTTAGTGCACACTTTAATACTTCTGATAAAGATATTACAACTATTGGATGAATGTTACCCAGACACAATGGGTCTGTGTATGGGTTGTGGGGTGATTTTGGGGTCATTGTCTTGCTGCAGACAATGAAGATCATGTTTCATTATAACATGTCAGCATTATTGTACGTAGTAAAAAAAAATATATATATATATATATATATATATGCTTATGGTACATGAAAAATATGTGGTTATAATGGGAGTCAGTTGGAGCATTTTTGACTATACCACTTTTTGACTATACCATTTTTGAAAATCTGCTCTTCTATACACTTCCAATGACAGGCAATAAGGAATTTAGAAAATACAGATGAAAGAAAATGACTGGCAAAATTTCATATATTAGCCTTTAACTGACAGATTTATTGGGAGAGAAACAACAAAAATGTCCCTTTGGGCCCAAACAGTGCCCAAGGGTTAAATCAGACATTTTAAAGCTGAAGCCAGTTCTGCGTTTGTTTGGGTCTTCAGGGATATGAAGAACTTTTTTGCAGTGGTTACACATGCTGGTAAAACTTACTGCAATGTGGTTGTCCTGCTGAGTCCCTCACATCTTTGTGTTACATTACATTTCCATATTCAAGCTGGGTTTGAGTCCTGTCAGTGTTTGTCTCTCAGTTAGAATGAACAAGAATGCACCGTTGCTGGTTAAACACACACATTTAAAGGTCTTCTCTCCATCTTCTCTCACCACAGATGATAAACCCGTAGAGATCCGGAATGGCTATTGTCTGTACCGAAACGACGCTCGCTACGCTGTGCAAAGGATTCTGGGTAAAGGAACCTTTGGTACAGTGCGCTTGTGCACAAATATGGACACGCAGGAGAAGCTGGCGATGAGGATCGTCAGAGATGAAGAAGGAAAAAGACGTCTTCAGTGGGAGGTAGAGCTTTGGACGCCAGTTATTTGGACTGGAATGTGTCCTCCATCAGAACACCGTCTCCTGTCTCTGTTTTGTCCATAGTTCCAAATGTTGACGCTCATGAAGACCCTGAACCCGGATCAATCAAACATCCTCAGGTTCATCGATCAGTTTGAACACAGAGGTAATTCCTGTCAAGTGTTTGAGCTGCTGGACAAACCCTTGAGCACCCACCTGAAAGAACGTAGATGGAAGTCGCTGTCCTTGAACGAGATCCAGCCGATTGCTCAGCAGGTGGGTGTTGATATGTAATCAATCATGTATTGATTAGCTTTTCATCAGTGAAACCACAATCCTGCCCACAGAACACAGAAAACCCAGCCCCTCTTTTCTGGTCCTTTCTTTGTCCTTGCAGCTGCTGGTGGCATTGGACTCCATGAGGAGTGTTGCTGTCGTCCATGCAGACATCAGACCAGAGAACATCATGCTGGTCAACAGTGAGGTACGGCCCCTGAGGGTCAAGCTAGTCAACTTCGGGAAAGCCTGCAGTGTCTCCCGAGTCCAACCGGGGATGATGTTGCAGACGTGTGGATTCAGGTAACCTGGGAGGGTCGGTGGTTTTACTGGAGATCCGTGTCGTCCAGCAGGAGTCTCACCTCTGGCTCTCGTCCCCCACCTCAGGGCCCCAGAAGTGTCCCTCGGCCTGCCCTTCAACGAGGCCATCGACGTGTGGGGGGTCGGATGCGTCCTGGCGAGCCTCTACCTCGGTCAGGGTCTGTTTTCAACCCGCTGCCCGTTTCAAATGGTGAGTCGGATGACGTCACAAGACAGGACGGACGAGTGGAGACGGGTTCACGCTGGAGTCTGATGGGCTTCTGTTTGAGGTTCCAGATGAAGGACATGGTGGTCCTGCTGGGTCAGCCGGACGACGAGCTGCTGTCTGCTGGGATGTACACCAGGTCCTACTTCATGGAGGTGCAGGACGCTGAGTCAGCCAAATGGAAGCTAATGGTATGAGGAGCGTCGCTTATATGAATCCATGTGATTCTGTTTGCTTTAAATGAGTCTCACCAACATGTTTTCCCATCAGACCCAGGGGCAGTACAAGGAGGCTAACGGCATTGAGGAGATGCAGCAGGACAGGCGGAAAAGGGTTCTGGAGTCTCTCGACGGTCTGGTGGATGTAAGCAGTCTTTACTGTCTGAGTGTTGGTAGCTGTCGATCTGCCTCAGAGACCAGTGTCCAGTCAGCTGACCCGAATCTGTTTTTGAATCAGTTCTACCTGAGAGACGACGACTCCGACCTGGAGAACCGGCGGGCGTTCCTCCACCTCCTGAGAAGCCTGCTTCGCCTGGAAGGCACCCAGAGGATGAGTCCCCGTGAGGCTCTGCATCACCCGTTTGTCTCCAGGGCCTACCTGACCCACAAACCTCCAATCAGAGCACAGTAAGTAGGCATGTGTGTGGGAGGAGCCAGACATCCGGCCCACAACTTCCTGAAAACATGTGTTAAAGGTCCTATATTATGCCAGATGTCCAACTACACTCTATTTGAAATGTCCATAAAGGCTGAGGCTGTTTATGAGCAGTGTGGATATACGCAGGTGTGTTCGCTATGACGATGAGGATACGCCTTTAGGGAACACGCACATGACTGAAGGGAAGCTAACTAGTTAGCTGACTTCAACAGTTTGTGAAGAACCTTCAGTGTGTAGCTACCATAGCCTGAACGAACTCCCTCCTCGGGGATGGCCACGCCCTTGGGCATGTCAACCAATCAATATTATCAATCACTCTGTCCAATAACAGAGCGCAATTTGTGACGTCACACATTGGGCACTAGCAAAATCCGATCATTTTGATTTGATCAGGGCCATGAATTCCTAAAATTCCATATATTTATTGATGCCGGAAGTGTTTTTTTTACCAGATTCTAGGAGTTGGTTGGGTTAGGGAGGACCACTATGTATATGTAGAGACCTGTGTTTTTCATAATAGGGCTCACTGATCAATTCGCTGATTGATTCAGTGATCCATTCACTGATGGATTCAGTGATCGATTCACTGATTGATGGTCATGTTTGTTGCAGTCTGACTGCTGCTCGGACCAAGACGGACAGCTCAGCTTCCAATCCGGAACGAGGGGCTACAGTTACAGAAGCTCCTCCCAAACCAGAAGCTCCTCCAACCCCTGAGCCTCCTCTGACCACAGAGGCTCCTCCCACCACAGAGGCCCCTCCCACCACAGAGGCTCCTCCCACCACAGAGGCTCCTCCCACCACAGACGCTCTTCCCACCCACAAAGCTCCCCCCACCACAGAGGCTCCTCCCACCAAGGAGGCTTGTCCTGTCACAGAGACTACTCCCATCACAGAGGCTCCTCCTGTCTCAGACGCTTCCCCCGCCCTTGAGCCTCCTCCAGCCACAGAGACTCCCCCCACCACCAAAAGCTTCAGGAAAAGGATGATGAAAACTTTCCGTCAGTTTGTCAATTTACCAGACGTTTGTTCAGTTGCTGCAGTAAATAGACTGGATAATTAATTTTTTAATAGATATTTGACTTGAAATTTTCATTGTTCTGTTGTTATAATAAAATTCTGTTAATACTTTCTGGTGTTTTATCTATTTATCGCATTAAAAATACTTCTTTCAATGACCCCCATTTTTAGCACAAGTCCAGCAACCTCCCGTCCAGGTGCAGAGCTCCATCCTCAGGCCTCCTGTAACAGGCCTCCTCCTGTATATGCAGACCATCATTTATTCTCGTCTCGTGCAGGACATCGATCTCCAAGGAAAGACAACGCAGCTGTTTTAAAATGATTTATTCTCACATCACAACAAAGATGACAAATGTTAATTGTGGTCCGTCCCCCAGCTGGGTGTCCAAATGCTTGTTAGTTTTAAGGAAGGTTAATCCATTTACGTTTTGCATATTGATGCCAATTATGTCTAATGGAGGAGGAGCAACCGTCACGGTGATAGTGCATAAACACGAGCAGGGCGAGAGGGCGGAGTCAGGACGCTCATAAAGTCGGTGTTAATTGGTGAAGGGAGGACTGTCGCCAACTCATGTGTGTAATGTACAGGAGAGGGAGGAAGAAGGGGGATGGGCGGTCACATTTTAGGAATTGTGTCATATGAAAACCTCATGCTGTGAGCAGAGTGGGCGTCGCCCACAAAGGAAGTGAGATGTGATTGGACAATAGGCTGTTTTGTTTTCTGCATCTTTGATGCCCTGTGGTGACTTTAATGTTGCTGACCACTAAATCTATAATCAATAACCCAGTGGTGGTTTTCACCACAGCTGCTCAGGCCTTCTCTGATTGGCTGCTGGCAGCCAGGACCGCCCCCAGAGTTTGGATGAAGCGGTGAATGTCCGTGAAGGAGTTGTATAGCGGTACCGGGCAGATCCTCAACACGCTGGGCTCCCTCAGGTCGCACTGAACAACATGGACAGAATTAACACGCCAACTAGTAGGGGTCTTAGCACATACATGTGGAACCCGTGTTGTCTACTTACTGCCACGCCTCTCTTCTCCAGCTGCTGGAATACCTCCCTGATGTGGATGGAGAAGCTGAGCGACAGCTGGCAACCCCGCTGCTCGGGGTCGGAGGGCGTGATGATGCGGATGTAGGGTTTGTGGGGCTGGGCGGGGTCCTGGGAGAAGAGAAGGTGGATCAGGTGCTCCAGGTAGCCGGTCAGGAGGATGGACTTCCTGCGCAGCGCCTGCATGCTGGTCATGGAGAATATCTGGAGAAAGAGTGGAGCAGAAACTGTTAGCATCTTCATCATGCAGCCTCCTCTTCCTGCAGGCAGCATGTAGGGTTCATTAGCTCACGTTTATGACCGGAGCAGCGATTAGCCCTACGCTAACTGGGCTTGCACTAGGAGCTAGTATGACTAAGCCGCTGTGGCTCAGTGAAAAAGAATTGAGCAAGCCACAAAAAGCCACACTCTGTGTCCAAGACAGTGGTGTAGCACACGGACAACCAACGCTTGTTGCGGGAGGGAAACCCCTACACACACACTGAGGCGTCCGGGGGGCCTCCCCCAGAAAATTTTTTAGAAAATGGGGTTGTTTTCCTGCATTCTGGTGCATTCTGAGGGCAAAATCTTCTGTTCAGTTTACCTACAAAAATACACTTAAGTCAACATGTAAGCTGAACTATCTTTATTTCTGTCCTACTTTATGCAGGTATAAATGTGAGATTCAGCAATTGAAAACTTGCATTCACTATGTGAAGATAAGTCATACAAAATATTACTCAATGTTTACTTGTAAGTTATACTTAGACTACAAGACATTTTAACTTTGACCACCACCAACCCCATTGGTGTTGCACCAGCTGCACCAGCAGAGGGTGTGTGTTTGTGTGCTAAACTTTGTGTAACGTTTGCGTCTACCTCCAGGCTGGCCTGCAGAGAACACACCAGCAGAATGGGCTGGTTGGACAGCCTGAAGCCGCTGATGCCGGGTCGTAGGTCCATCACTGGGACAGGAGACAGAACGGGGACACAGGTTCAGGTTCAGGTTCAATGTGACTGGGTGTAACCCCCGGTGCTGCCACCAGGGGGCAGCACAGGGCAGAGCAGAGACATCATAGAAGAAGAAGAAGTATACTTTATTCATCCCCGCAGGGAAATTACATAGTCACTCAGGTGTACATGTAGTTGTGTTAGTTTTTTTAACAATCAGTGTGTATACAGGCCCCCTGAAACACAGCATACAAGGGGGGCCTGCAAGCATGCAGTTAGTACACATCAAACAACATACATCAGGGAGGCAGAGTGACGGGCAGCGGCTTCTGGAACGCGCCCCAATTGAGCGCCTCAATTGAGCAGCTTGTACGGGGGGACGGCGCCTTGCTCAAGGGCGCCTCGGCAGTGGCTGGGAGGTGAGCTGACACCTCCCACCGTCAGCTCACACTCCTGGTGACATCCTGACGGGAGTGGGATTCGATTCACCGATGGCTGGGGGGATCTGTCTACAAGACGTCTGCTCTACCGCTGAGCCACTGCCGCCCCAAAGGGCAAAAAGCATGAAGAAAGGCGTCCCCTCTTACCATTATCCATGGTGAATCGGGTCTTAATTTTGTGCCCCCACCATCCTGTCAGCCTGGAGGAAACCACAGCATGTTCACTCATTATCATCATCATCATATCAAAGTTTAAAACAAGAAAGTCCAGTGTTCTTCAAGACCTACGGTTGAAAAAAAATGGGCGGGGCACTCACGCGGGTTTGATGCTGTCTCTGTGCTTCTGGTGGATGAACGCTCCGGCCAAACCGCCGGCGCCAGAGTTCAGATACTGTGTGGGAGGAAGCCACAGTCAGTCACACACACGGTCAGCCTGACCCTCAACAGGATGTCAGCTGACCTTGTAGGAGCACCAGCAGGCGAAATCCACCCCCCAGTCGTGCAGCTTCAGCTCAGCGTTCCCCACGGCGTGGGCGAGGTCGAAGCCCACGTAGCAGCCCTGGAGAGGCGGGACGGGGTCGCGTTTGAATCATGTACAGCTGGCGAGTTCAAGCGTGTGTGAAGTGAAGAGAGCATCACCTTCCTCTGCCCCGCCTCAGTGATGGCGGCCATGTTGAACAGCTGACCGGTGTAATACTGAACCCCACTGAACATCACCACGGCGATGGAGTCGCCCTCCTTCTCGATGACGTCCAGGATGTCCTCCGTCCTCAGAGTCTCCTCCCCCTGAACAGCAGCAGTGATCTCAGTTAGACTTGACCTTTAACCTCATGAAACAGGAAGTCAACTGGGACCAGTACCGGTCTGGGGGACAGCATCAGCATGCTCTCCTCCGGGTCGAACCCTCGCAGTCGGATCTGGGACTCCACGGCGTACTGGAGACACCAGAGAAGAAGAATTTGGTTAGTTCTTCGGCCGTCGCCTCACCCCCACACAGGCCGCTCCTATTGGCCCACCTCAGAGGGAGGGACTCTGACCCCGGCATTTACTCACGTGGTCGGAGGGGAAGGCTTTGCTCTCCAGCAGGACTTTGTGTCGCGCCGCCGTGGGTTTGTAGAAGGACAGCTGCAGAAAACACAAACAGACTGAGTGTCCTGAAGGTCTGTAGCGAGGAGGAGGAGGAGGAGGTCAGGAGCTCACCATGAGGAGATGCAAGTTCACCGTCAGGCCGTTCATCAGCGCCACCTCCTCCAGCGTCGCCCCTGTGAGGAACAGCAGCCACGGTGAAGCAGCGATTTGATTGGCTCCTGTGCAGATGTTTGCGTCACCTCCCTACCCCCCCCCCCGATCTCACCAACAATCCCCGCCATCGCCTCCTCCAGTTCTTCCTCAGCCAACACCCAGGGTCGAGGTCCTTCCATGTGACCTTGGACGCCTCTGTGAAGGGTGGAATATGTTAGCTCACCTGAGTCCAGGTGAAGAGGAAGAGCATCGACGCTCACTTACAGCTTGGCCCACTTCTGCAGCTGCTCCTCGACGTACCCCCTGACGGCTCGGGGCTGAAGTCCCAGCGAGTTCCCCACCAGGTAAATGCACTCCTCAGTGCCGTCCACCAGCGAGGGATCAGCTGGAGGAAGAGGAGGAGCCAGCATTCAGAATAAAACCCACAAGCGGCGATTAGAACCCAAGTTTGGGACTCACAAGAAGACAAATCTGCCTTTTTGGGGATGTAGAACTTCTCCCTGAAAGGTCTGAGCTCGTCGTGTTGGTCCAGGTATTCAGCCACCTTGATGGAGGCAGGGCTGCAGCCCAGCTGGGCCGACACCCGCCTCAGAGTCTCTGCCGTGGTCAAGCCCTGGAACAGTTCCATGATGGCCAGGCTGCAGAGAAGAACTCTGTTTAGATCAGTCTGAAGTCCACCAGTCTGAGACCAGCAGAACCCCCCATTATCAAAGCAACAACCGCCTGACCACCTTTGGACCTGGGGGGGTTAAGTAGGGTTCAACTTGAAGTTGGAGCTGAAATAACATTATAAAGACTGGAGATGAATGACTTTACAAACTAAGATCAAAGACACAATTATGTTATTAAAACAATTAGTTAATTACTGTTTGTTTGGTTATTAATAAAGAGGACCAGGAAAAAAAAAATCAATGAAACACGACATACTCCTGAATTTGAACCATCGTTTTTTTTTTTTCACAAAACTTTATTTATACGTGTCGTAAACAACACCTGAAAGGACGCTTTTACTTTATTTTAAAGTTTTAATTTTTGTAGTGCGTTCGTCTTCTGTCAATGAACTCACTCACCAGTGAGCGCCTTCGTAGGTTATCGATTAACAGTGATCAATGAAACGTTAATCTCCGGCAGGAACAAATAAGCTTTATGCGAAGTTAATTTCGATCATATCGATAAAAAAAAAAAAAACAACCTTTCGTGAATTCTTCCTGACTTCATTCGCTGCGGTTTTATTTTCTAATTTAACTTTTTTTTATTTTTGATTCGCTGCTTTATCGATGAGGACACCGGATGTTCTTCTTTCGCCCATAGAAATAAAAGCGTCCTTGTGAGTTTTAATGTGAAAAGCTCGACTTACAGATGCAGGTGGTCCAATTCACAGTTCCGTTCCAGCGGAGTTGGGGGTGGGGGGGGGGAAGGGGGTCGTTTCTGCTCGCCGTCCGAACCGGAGAGTTCAACTCCACCAGTCCGTCTGGAAACACAGCCGGTCGACGCTCTGACGTCACACCGGACATGGGCGGGCCTCAGCAGTCAGACGCTATTTCATTAGTTAATTATTACTTTATTTTTGGTCACGTGTTTTGACGGATGCACGTGACCAATCCTATCTGTACGCACAAAAAGAAAAAAAAAACGCATTTACGTCAGAGATGGCCCATCCGGAACATGACTTGTGACGTCATCAGAACCGCCCTCAGGTGCGGGGGATAAAATAACAACGTTCTGAGCGAACTGGTTTTCCCTCCCCTGAGTGTTCAGAACGGCATCGACCACGTGACGTCACATTAAAGCGACAGGACACAGGAAGCTATGTGTGTGTGTGTGTGTGTGTGTGTGTGTGTGTGTGTGTGTGTGTGTGTGTGTCAGCTCCTCACACCAATAAGAGCTAAATGCTTGGGTAAATGGTAAGTGCTGTGACGTCATTGATGACATCACAGGGTCATCACGGCGACCTGTGTAAATAAAACTCCCCATCGTTTTCTCACAGCAGAGGAGGATGGGTTTGGTGGCGTCTGGAAGCACTCAGGAGGAAGGACCCCCCCCCACACCCCCTCCACGGTGACTCAGGGCCCACACTTCAAAAGAGATGTCAGAGCCACCACCGCCACAGTAGTCTGACACCCAGAGGGGTCAGGAGGTCAGCGGGGGTGTGAAGAGTATGACACAGCTCCTGAACACATGCAGGACAGGTGTGAGGAAGAGGACGAGGAGGAAGAGGAGGAGGAGGAGGAAGAGGGGCAAGAAGAGGAGGAACAGGAAGAAGGGGAATGGGGGAGGAAGAGGAGGAGGAGGAAGAGGTGGTGGAGGAGGAGGGGGAAGAAGAAGAGGAGGAGGCTCTTCTTCTCTGAATCTGGGGGGGAGGATCCGGACACCTGCTGCTCCTCTCAGGTCTCTATTTAGCGGAAGGTATGTTTACTGTGTGCCGCCCCCACCACCTGATTTTTTCTCGGGGGGGGAAGTGGGGGGGGGTATCTTCACTGACTTCAAACACGTGAAAGATTTAAATTCAATTCTCTTTACGCACGTGACTTTACCTTTAATTCAAACTACAAACCGACCAATCAGAGGCTCGGTGGACACAAACTGATTTAATCCACACACCCCCCCCACACACACACACACACACCTCTACAACAAACTGTGTCTCATCACTAAAATGGTCGAATAATCGATCACACATTTAAAAGTGCGCCAGTAATTTCGCTTCGACAAATCACGAACTATGTATTGATCTGCGTCACGTGACTCTGACGTAGCGCTCGTGTTCGGGTCGTCTGGGGCCTCCCCCCTCCTCGCCCCCAGCAGGACGGCGGAGCGGAGCTCAGAGCGAGCCCCCACTGTCTGGTGATCAGACCGGAGCGGGACTGGAGCGCAGTCCGGACGCGTCCACTCCGTTCCTGCGAGCTCTGATGGGACCAGCCTGAGACAACCCCCCCCCCCTGAGCCGAACCCGAACCACAGACATGGACCGTTGCGCATTTGGAGCGTTGCGCCAGATGTTCCCTGGATGTTTGCGCATCTTGTTCCTGTGGATCGTGCAGCTGGGAGCGTTTGCACAGAACGGTAGGTCCACGGAACACTTAGAACCGAACTCCTCTTATTTCCACAACCAGATGATGACTCCAGAGTCGCGCGTAAAGAACACCCAGATTGCGTAAAGCTCCAGGTGCGGAGGACAGACCCAGATGAAGACCCAGGCCCCAGCCTGACAGCGTGTGTCTGTTGTGGATTCTTTTAGACTTTTGGAGCCAAACTGGACCGAAGAGCCGCCACAGTCTTCCTCAGAGGTTCTGACGGTGTGAACGGGTTTGGTCCAGATAACCAGCATCTGGTTCGGTTAAAGACGCACAAACAGGTTTTATTCTTATAAGAGGTCAAACAAATATTTAGATAGCAGGATCCGTCACACACACACACACACACACACACACACACACACACACACACACATCACATGTCTCCAGGGTGTTTAACGACACAACAAAACTTGCCGTTGTAAACCTGTAGATGGGGCCGTCATAAAATCTGGGTCATCTGGGAGTTCTGTTACAAGAATACCTGAAGCGCCCCCCCCATTGACCCCACCGACCCCCCCCCCCCACATACACACACACTGGGTCCCGGACTAGAAGCCATGAGGAGGAACTGACTGACCAAACCCACTCTTCCTCGGACTCCTCTTTTATTGATTGAAATGATTTTGTGTGTCAGATCTTCATCACACCTGAACCCCCCCTTCCTAATTTGCCACTCCCCACCGGAGAGGAGACCCTTTAACGCCATGTTCCCTAACTCTATTTCCTGATTGACTCTGGAAGTCCATGCACATCTGTGCTCCCCCCGAGGGGAACGCTTCATTACAGCCCCCCCCCCCAGCTCTATAAACTCATTAAGTCACCAATTGCAGTAGTTAACCAGCAGCTACAACGTTAGTTAGTTTGTCTTCCTGCCTGAAACCTGTTGTTTGGACAGCCTGTAACCTGGAATCTTCTTGGGGGGGTCCAAATGGGTGTTCAAACAGGAGTTTTTGGGTTCCTGTCATCGTGAAGTAAAGCTATGGGATCGCTGGTGTAACGTCACCTCGTCCATTCAAGGCCTTCAAGACATCCTTAAATGTGTTCCTCCAGCGCTGGAGGGGTTCTGTTAAACGTTCTGTTAAAATCGTTCCCCACTCGTTTCCGCCTCCAGCTGTCGGCGGCGTTCAGAGGATGGTCATGGGTTTAGAACCCTATCCCGGAGCGAGTGCAGCAAGGCGAGAGGCTCACAGGAATGTCTGTTATTCTTAGCAATTTAGACGACCTCCGGGGGTGAAATGATCCTCCTCACCTCCCCAGCGCCGGTGGGTTGGTCTCCTCTGTCATTCAGCCGATGCTAATGCTAACTGCTGAGCTAACATCTCAATGCATCTGGATAGCATTCGCTAAACAAGTGTTTCGGATCGGGATCATGATTAGGGAAGAACCGGTCGGATCACCTGTGTCTTCCTCTTGCTCCCAGATGGAACCAAATCCAAAACTAAACTTTCTGCTTGTAAGTAAAGCCTTGATTTGGTGGGGGGATGGGGGGGGGGTTCCCATGACACCAAGGTTGTCTGGTCACGGCCTTTCATTTCCTGTTGAATCCGAACCTTTTCAGAGAGGCTAACTCGTAGCGTCTGGTCATCAGCCAGAAACGCTATGAGAGACCTTGACCTCCTCCTTATCCCGCTGTCCTCCCCCCAGCTCAAGAGTGTTACCCAGGAGGCCACCAGACGTTATCCAATCCCTATCGCAGCATCAACTTTGACTCCACCGAGATCCAGAACACGGCCATCCAGGACCTGATCTGCGACCACTCTCTGGCGCCGGGCTGGTACCGATTCCAGATCAACAACAAACCGGCAGAGATGCCAACCACCTGCGTGGAGGTAGTAGTCCGTCTCCAGCTTCCAGCAGATTTAATAAGTACCTCCAGTCCAACTTGGGGGAGTGTAATAGTCGCCTGGTGGGTAATGACTGTTTGCGTCTCCTCAGATGAACCGCTGTGGCACTCAGGCTCCGGTGTGGCTGTCCCTGAAGGAGGCCTCGCTGCCGCGGCCTGGCGAGGTGCGCCGGCTCTCCGCCTGCGCCACCTGGCAGTTCTTCCATGGCAGTGCCAAAGACTGCTGCCTGTTCCGTATTCCCGTCACGGTGCGCAACTGTGGTCAGTTCCTGATCTACTACCTGCAGCCGACGCAGGGCTGCATGGGATACTGTGCCAAAGGTGAGTGGTGAGACTATTCAACTAGGATCACGTCAAACAGTTTCATCTCTGAGACTTTTCCTCATCAACGTTTCTGATGAAACTTTGTTTTAGTTGCTCCAGATGTTGGACCCAGACTCTGCCCGCCAGGCGAGGTCGAAGTCAACGGGCGGTGCCGAGGTGAGAATGTTTCCAGTCCTCCCCCCACAATCCGTTCACTCCAAACATCTTTTTTACTCCTCTATTTGTCTCGATAGCTGCCATCCCGTCCCTGCCGTCCCGGCCGGTGATTACACCGGAGTTGATTGGCCAGAGCGTCCACCTGAGGTGCTCCTTCCTCCCGCCGCCGTGGAGCCAGCCGCTGGGCTTCCAGGTGGTCTGGGCCAGACACATCGGCCTCAGCATGAAGGCCGAGATCAGGCAGGAAGCCACGCTGAAGCCCTTCTCTCTGGCGGAGATGGATGGCGTTCACTTCAGGCTCGGGGAAAAGGTAATTCTTGTCAGACCAGACTTCCAAGAACACATGTGGAGAGTGTGACCCCTTGAGCGGGCATCATAAGCTTCGGATCATGCCGACCCGTTTTGGCATGGGTCCAGCATGTGTCAGATCCCATTAAGCAGAGGCATAAGGTGCTAAACCACTACATGCTTCACGTTCAGGCCGTTTTGTTAAAATACTGACGGGGAACTCCAGGATTCACCTCTGACAATCCGCTGAGCCTGACTTTGTTCTCGGATCGTGTCCTGAATGTTACACAACCCAAAATGTGCTTTAGATTAGATTTTCTCCTCATTTGTCCTTAAAGACAGGCATGAACGTCTGAGTGGCGCCCACCATTAACCATCATTTAACATCTGTGGCCGTTCGCTGCTTTTTGTTCTTGTCTTTATGATGAATGAATTCTGACTTCAGATCAGTTCATCTCTCTGATGTGCAAATGTTGCCGTTCAGATGGCGGTGTTCTTTCACCGGGAGACATTTGGCGATACGCATCATCCGTCAGCATTTCTTTGCGTTCGGTTTCATGTGTCGGGACCATTTATCTCCGGCCGATGGATGAAGGTTGGAGGTGGGAGGTGGACAGCATCCTGCGGTGATCGCGGCTCTGATTGAACAAGGAGTGCTTTTTTTTTTTTGTCTTGAATTCTAATCAGAGGTGACAGTTCAATTCTAAAGGAGCTGCCGCCACAAACACTAAGTTGACAACTTGTTGCTGATCACACCCACTTCCTGCAGAGACTTGTTGTTCCCAGCAAACGGAGAGTAACTAGATACCAAACATGACGACACTTCAGTCCATCGCTCGGCCCTTGTACAGCTGTGGACCAGTGCACTGCCAAATATGGCCATCTGGTCCGCGTTAGCTTTATCTGGAACATGTTGAGGAGGACCATCTTTAACATGTGTTGATGTAGCAGCTGAGTCGTGTCAAAGGTCGTCTCCGTGTTGTTTAAACCCTGAGAGTGAGTTAAGTGTTGGGGCTGTTCTGGATCAGAGAAATGCTGCATGAGGACGTGTTTCACTTCATCATCCCTGCGCCATCAGACATCCTCAGGACTCTTGTCTCCGCCGCTGCCTTTCTTCCACATGTGTGTGTGTTGGATTGAAACAAACGTTAAATGATGTTCTTCCCGCAGTACTCCTGCAGCGTGTCAACATTCCGAGCCAACTCCAGCCACAGCCAATCCACTCCAAAGGAAAGTGAAAGCTTCTACGCTGGACTGAAGGTGAACCGTCCTCAACTCAAGACCGTTTCACTGCCGGGGTTTAGCAGCGCTCACCGTTTCTCCTCTTCCTCTTTAGTTTTCTCCAGACTCGCTCCACATAGCAGAAGACAGTGAACATCACGAGGTGACGGTCCACAGCACCGTGCCCATCCCCTGCTCCGGACCGGGACCAGACTACGGGCACCAATGTGGCGTCCCTCTGGGCCTGAGTGTCCACGACCCAGGTGAGACCTGCAGGTAGACAGGAACTGGTGTTGTCATCCGTTCTTACCTGTAATGATGCTTGAACATCCATTCACAAGGTGCTGCTGCTATGTTCTGACTGTCCTTGTCCATTATGTGATAAAAGTCTGGGAGCACTTGCTAACAGTTCTGCTGGCTTGGTGTCTCCAGACAGTCTTGGACGCGAGGCCTCTAATGTGGCGCTGTCCACCTGCCAGGTGATGCTCCACCCTCATACCTGCAGCCATGGCAGCTGTGGCCGTGCTGCCGTTATTCTCACTGCCGTCACTGATTTCACCCGTGATGGGAACCGACCCAGCCTTATCAGCATTTTGCCTGGATCCAGCGCACCAAGACTCTGGAGAAGCTATATTCCGAAGCCCATGAAAGTGAGTCAAAGTCCGCTGGGTGTGCAGTGGCAGTGGAGCTTCTAGATGTTTCAGAAGTAATGAAGCATCATGGACTTGATTAGAGGGTCACGGTTTCAGGATCACAGGCGTCCTGGAGTCCTGGAGGGGTATCGGTATGTGATAAGAAGATCAAATATGACTTTAATTAGAGGCCCATGAGAAGCACAGGTGTTTACAGATGCATACAGTTCATAAAGTCTGGGGGGGATGTTTAAAGAAGCCTTTGTGTCCACACAAGCCATTATGTTATGTAAGACGGGATGTCAGCCCTCCAGACAGGGTGTCTCTGGGAGGCTGGTGTAGGAGCTGCTCCATCTGTGTTGAGTGAAGACATCAAAGCTGGAGGTCACCGGGTGGAGCCCCGCCCTGTAATCTATGCTCTCTTAACCTCTGCCCCCAGGTCACGGTCCAGGACGTTCCCACTTCCATCTGCTATTCTCTGACTGACCCACATGTCATCACCTTGGATGGAAGGTAATTGACTTCCTAATCAGATTCAGACGGCGTCAAACGGGACATTTCAAGTGTTGTGTTTGAACTCCATAGTAACTTAGACCTTTCTTTGTGTACAGACGTTACGAAAATCACCAAACCGGCACGTTTGTCCTTTACCGGAGCCTCGTCAGGGACTTTGAAGTCCACTCTCGCCAGTGGGACTGTGGCAGCCGACACTACTCCGTCGCTTGCAACTGTGGCGTTGCAGCACGAGAAGGGAACGAGATTGCCATCTTTGACATGTGCAACGGCCAGCCGCAGGAAACAAGACCACAGCTCACCCTGAAGAACTTGGGTGATCAGCTTGGCAGCCAAGTGAGGGTCCTGGAATCCCACCAGGGGAAGAAGGTCACCGTAGGTATCCTGACAATCTTTTGTGAACATCAGCTGCAGTGTTAGAGCGCTAATCGCATCAGTGAAATGACGCAGAGATGGTGAGGAGTTCTGTTAACTGGCTGTTGGATGTGACTCTCCTTTTGTAGTTGATCTTTCCCTCCGGGGCCTTTGTTAGGGCTGATGTTGGTGATTGGGGGATGAGCCTGTCCGTCCGGGCGCCCAGCGTCGACTACAGCAACACACAAGGCCTCTGTGGCACCTTCGACCGCAACGCGCACAATGACTTTCACGACTCTGACGGCGACGCCTTTGGCCCACAGAACCTACACAGCTTCATCGAGCACTGGAGGTCAGAGTTCAACAGCAGTTTAGACCGTCGTAAACTAAAAGCTTGATTTGCTCAACCTGTTACCTCTCCGTGTGCTAGGATAAATCCTGGTGAGAGCTTTTTTGACAAGACGCCCCCGGTGAGCCTTCAGAAGATCAGGAGGCCCTTTTGCCAGTGCCAGAAAGGATACAGCACCTCTCATCACGATGGTGGAGGGATGAGGAGCTTCTACAATCCCTCTGCCCATTCGGAATGCTTAGCTTCTGATAATGTGGATTACACATCAGTCTTCCCCTCCATGGACACGACCGTGGAATACATCAGAAAGAGTTCAGGAGGAGAGGAAACGTCTGACTTCAGCAGTCATCCCCTGGAGAGGAGGCACCTCCAGTTTCCTGGCAAGGACATTGGTCTCCAACTGGATGGGGAGTTCAGAGAGGACCTTCTGTCTCCAGCCAACAGACCTAGGAGACAGGTGTCATTTGAATTTCAGCCGGTTTTTGCTGCTCAGAGCTTCAGCCAAGCCGATTTGGAGAACGTAGCCTACTTCTTCCCTGAGGATCATCTGGCGGAAGCCCGGCCAGAGGTGCAACCCCAGTGGCCCACACCAAGTGGCTTGACCTCAGCCAAAGCTTTGGAGATCTGCCAGGTAGCTTTGGCTAACTCCACTGTTGGTGCAGTGTGCCGGGGGCTGCTGGGACGTCGCCTGGAAGAGGCAGTGGATCTCTGCATTCTGGACCTGCAGCTCAAAGACGACCTGGGCTGGGAGGAGGAGCTGCTGCCCTACCTGGAGAACGAGTGCGAGAGGAGATTGTTGGAAAACCGGACCCACAGAGCCTCTGAGGTGAACGGTCCACCAGGAACTTCCAAAGAGGTGGTGACAGCGCTACGCTGCCCCAACTTTTGCAATGGAAATGGAGAATGCACAGAGTGGGGGTGTCAGTGTTACCCCACCCACAGCTTCTACGACTGCAGCCTGGCCATCAGTGAGTATCCAGAGACAGCTAATGTGATGCTTCATGAGTCCAAACTTAAGAGGCTAATTGTGGTTGGCTTCCAAATGTAGGTAAGTCAGATCACTCATGAACATCCAACCACTTCTCTGACAGGTCAACCAGTGGAGCTGACAGATCTGGAAAACGGTGGACTGTGTGACATTCGATCCTTCAACTGCCGCAACATCCGCGTCTTTGGCATCGGCTTCATTGACTCTCCCGACCTCAGCTGCCATGCAACACGACTGAAGGTGAGGCAAGTCGAATCAGGTCAGATCAAATCTAGAACCGTTCCTCTAAACCAACCTACCTCCACAGCACATAAATGGCGTTTGGGTTCCGGGGGAGAAGCAGAGAACCAAAGCCGCCTTCCTCAGCTCCAAGGCTTTAGACTGCGCCGTCCCGTCTCTGAGCAACGCCGCCGTTAACACGGAAGACTTCATGATGGACGACAAGCCCTATGCACGCTGGGAGATTAAAGTAACATCTCTGAAATCACTCTAAAGAGTCTTTTGGTTAGTTAGGCGTGTCTTCACTCAGCTCCTTGGCCCCTCAGGTCACCAATGATGGCTCTCAGTACAGCCGGGCCCGGGTGCTGACCATCTACGATGGCGTTTGCCAGGTCTGTGAAGCCTCACGCTCAGGACTCTGTAAGTTAAAGGTAACTCACATACAACAGTGTTTGTCTCTATGTTTCTATGTCGAGGCAGGGAAAAACTTTCCTTCGTGAGTTTGTTTGAGTGCAGTATGTGGTTCAACGTGGAGCACAGCAAAATAATTTTATTTGCCTTGTTAGGGCAGCAGATTCCCAACTTGTAGCTGGATGAATGACTAAACCAGAGACAGAGCGATTTCCCATCCTCCCACCATGTAGCATCTGGCTAATTTAAATACAAGAGCAGACGCAGAGGTGTTGTTGTTACTGGAACCGGTTTTATGGACAGGAGACCTCGTGTCAGGTCATGAACAGCCTGGAGAGAACATGTTCGCATGTGTGTGCCAACACTGCAGTAAACTGAGTTAACCTGAGCAGACGGCGTGTTTGGAGCTGATGTTCCCTGACCTACCTGAGAAACGGGGGGATCTGTTGTCGTGATGCTATACAGTAAATGTGAGTGCACAAACAAACCTCCTCTCTTTTGGCGCTGTCAGGAGAGGACGTGTAACATCGATGGCATGTGTTTCACGGTGGGGGACTCCAATCCCAGCAGCCCGTGTCTCCTCTGTGACCCAGACACTTCCAAATTCAGCTGGTCCGTGAACCAAGGTATGAAATGTCTTACCTGGGAAAGCAGAACACAACCATCACGATTACAAAGAGCACACTGGTATGTGTTCCCTTCTGGGGGGGTGGGGGGTGGGGGGTTAGCTTCAGCTTTCTGTCCTGTAATTGTGAATACCCGGGAAAACAGTATTTATCTTCAAGCGGCGGTCCTGGTAGTCCGCCGTCACTGTGGTAGCCGTCCAGTTTGTCACGATCAGCAGATGAAAGCAGCGGACGCTTGAGTTTCCCAGCATGCCCTGACCTGTCATTTAACCGCACCAAGAGAGCGAGGTGGGGGGGTCACATGACTGATTAGCACCGTTTACCATCCTCACTCACACTCAACAAAGTCAGCATAACTGTCTCACATTCAGTCTGCAGACCTGAAAGTCCTTGCTGCAACAAATGCATTGAATTTCTTTGAATTATCATCCAAATGAGATGAAATTATTCCGTTTCCACAAAGTGCCAAAAGTAATTACATCATGAAAAGAGCAGTATTCTATGAAAACCTTAAAACAGCTTGATTTCTGTTGGATTCAAGTGGAATTATCTCACCGCACCACCAGACAGTTGGGTTAGGAGTTCAGCAATAATCCTCTTAATCAGCAAGCGCTCCCTTGTCTTAACATATGACCATCCTGCTGAGCAGGTGTTTCCTGAGATTATCATCACTTTCTTGCCTTTCAAACATCCCTGGGGAGGCGTGATCTCAGTAGTGGATGCGATGTGATCCCGCTTAAATGGCTGTTGAGGGGTCTGCTTGGAAAGAAAAGACGCAAACCCATCCAACCGGAGATAAAATGATTTTCCGGGAACAGCCAGGAGGATGTTTTTGCCAAACGGTGCTCACATGTTCAGACTTTGTATCATGACAGGATGTTCCTCAAAGATGAAGATACTATTTGTGTTTCCTCGTCTTCAGTCAACAAGCCTCCGGCCTTCCACCGTCCTCAGAGTGACTTGCAAACATTCGCTGGTGAGAACTTTGTGTACCAATTTGCTGCGTCAGACCCCGAGGGCTCGGCGCTCCTCTTCCAGCTTGAGGAAGGACCAGATGGAGCGGTCCTCTCCCCTGCAGGTCTCCTCATCTGGAGGGTCCCATTCCTCCCCAAAGAGGGCGGACACCAGTCACGCCATGGCTTCCGCTTCACTCTGTCAGATGAGTGTAACGCTCAGAGCACCGTCACTGTGGAGGTAGAGTCGAGTCACCGAGTGTATCCTTGATGATTCAAGTCGTGGTCGCTCAGGCGCCGTCTCTCTACAGATTGACGTGGTTCCATGTGGATGCCAGAACGGAGGTTCTTGCGTGACGGATGTCGAGTTCCCTGCTGGCAGTGGGAAGCACCTGTGCCTCTGTCCCGAGGGGAAACGTGGCGACCTCTGCGACCAGGACGTTGACCAATGTTCGTCAGACCCTTGCGTTGTTGGGAAGTGCATCAACACCGCCGGGGGATACCGATGCGAGTGTCCTGCCGGATTGAAAGGTGAGTCCTTCAAATGTGAGCTTGTGGGAAACAGAGCTGCTAATGCTAACCTGTGGCTCTGGTGTCTATGATTCTGGCAGGTGGGACATGCTTGGAAGACTTCAACGAGTGTGAGGACAAGCCTTGCCACCCAGGAGTCCTGTGCTTCAACAGTTTTGGCTCTTTCAGATGCGGCTCGTGCCCCAAAGGCATGCTGGGAAATGGGACGACGTGTACAGGTAAGCAGGGAAAAGCGAGTTGTTGTATTTTCATGATTACATTTATATCAGGACAACAGTTAAGAAAATATCCACAAAGGTCTAAGATTTTAAGGGTGCATGAAACAGGAGTGTCACTGGGGGGAAGTCAGGAATACGCTAACATGCTAACAACATGTAAGACTCCTGGACATGATGACATAGCTCTGAGAGGTGGAGCCAGTTATAGTTCATCAGACGCTGCTGTTTAACGTTGTGCAGCCATTGTTAGGGGAGCTCATGTAAAAACATTGAGCAGTCGTCCAACACTCGTACGATCATCTGGAGGCTGCAGCTTCTTTTCAACGCTTTGTCACGCAAATCCGATTCATCTGCTAGAACCCCGTCCAGGACGTGAAGGTGCGTCTCTGAGGAACCCTCAGCAGACATGCAGCTCTGCGTCGAATGGAAACCAGATGTCTGATGGCAGCTGATGCTCACGCCTCCCTCCATGTGCGGCTAGCTGGAGTTAATGCTCTGAAAACACTGGGAGGAAAACCTGCTTCCTCATTCGGGTTTGATGGAACTCAGAGCAGATCAGTCGTTACTGCCTCCACCAGGGAGGTTCTGCTTCTGTCTGTCAGCAAGGACACCCAGGATCAAACCAGATCAGTACCGACCCATCAGTGGAAATTGTTGTTTTTCTACCAATAGAGGGCATCTGCCACCGAGCTCCATTACAGCTGAGTGTAGAAAAACATTGTGTGCCACAGGGAAACGTAGATTTCATTTGTGTTGCATAAAAAAGCACCAGAAGGTCACGCATTACTAGAGGAAGGCATTTTCCTACATAGGGATGATTCTCAGAGGAACTCCAGAATTCTGTCCGGATGGATCCTCTTCCGTTCAAATGTAGATTCCTGTTTCTTCTTTTGGCGTGAAATAAGAATGAAATCATGTCTAATGGGAGAACTGGCGAAGCAGACAACATAAATCAGTTATGTACATTTTGGATTTTACAGGATTTTGTAAGAGCAGACTCTTGAGGACAGTACTGTGGGTTTCCTCAGAAAGGAGGAAGGTTTCCTGGATGGTGTTAGATCAAAGATGTTCCATAGGTGGAGGCTGATGTTGGTTAAACTGGAGTCGTGTCTGAAGTCCTTCCTGCCACGCATGTGGCTTGTAAATGTGCCAACGGCCTCTGAGGGGTAATTAAGCCTCATTTAGATCTTTGTTCCCGTCTTATCTGCTGCGGGGCATCTGAAAGTACACAAACAAGCCTTTGAAACAACCACAACCCGTCACCTCACTGGTTGATCAAACCGTTCAGTGGGAAGCTGACGAAGGCTCAAATTTAATATCTATCTTTCTCCATTCAGCAGTCAGGCTGGTCCCCACCTCCACCACATCTGCTCCTCGTACCACTGTCTACAAAACACCAGATGTTCTGATGCAACCACACAAAACAAAGACACACTCTTTCCAGAAGAGCGCGACTGGAACGTCGTCCCAGACAAGGGCCGTGGTGAGCAGGATTGATCCAGACCAGTCAAAACTTGAGACCGGTGTTTGGAGGCCGACTCAAGGAGTGAACAGGAGCCTCACAGCAGTTCCACCCATAGTGTCCCAGACCCACGCTAATCAATCCAACCCATCCACAACCAGCGTATACACACTCAGCATCTCAGGAATGATGACACAAGTCAAGCCCGATCCACGGAAAACTAACAAGACATCCGCCGCCACCCCGTCAGGTAAGCAACCATCTCTACCTGCTGGAGATAGAGGTCCGATGTGGTTCTGGTAGATTCTGATTGATCTCTATCTCAGGATCTGGTCATGTGACTGTGTCAGCCACGTGTACCAGTAGGCCCTGCTTCCCTGGGGTTCAATGCATCAACCGTAGGCCGCCACACGTGGGCTATGTCTGTGGTCGCTGCCCACCAGGCCTCTATGGCAATGGACGCATCTGCATGAAGGATGCCAAAGCCGGTAGGGGATTATTCTTCTTCTGCTTTAGTGGTGACCCGACCGTCACTGTTGGAGGAAGTAGTTCTCAAAGTAAGCGAAGACCTCGTCTCTCCCCAGCGTCCAATCACCTCCCCCAGCAGCGGCCAGCAGGGAAGACCAATCGACAGCCTCCAGGAAGAAGCAGCAAAGTCTCCCAGCTCCACCTGCCCAACCTTCCCATCAGACACCTGTCTCTGCCCAGTGCCAGAGCCAACCGGGACAATACCCCACGCCAGGTCCCACCTTCCAGGAGGGGAGGCGGGACAGGGAGGAGAGAGGCGGTCACTCCTTCAAAAGATGTTGCTAGAACATCAGTCAGGACTCATCATGTCACGCCAGACACGGCCAGGACATACATGACGATCAGCAGGGATGTCACGGTTGCTCAGGTGACCGTCTCCAAGGTGAGCTCACCTGTTCTGTACTCATGATAATGATGTGTCAGGGCATGAACATCCAATCAATTTCACCCTTTCACTCAGCTTGACCACACCCCGTCCAGAGTGACTCCATCAGGACCTCACCGAGTCACCCAGCCTGGCAGAATGACGCCGTCCAAGCAGACAAGCGATGCCCACATCGGCCACCTGGGCTCCACCCGAGACATGCCCTGGCCCCGCCCTGGGCTGACAGCAGCCCTCACCTCCCTGTCGTTCTCCCTGTCTGAGTCAGAGTTCTCTGCAGATGGAGACGAGTCTGGAGGCGAAGGCCCGGATATGGCGCCCGCCGCATCTTCATCAACCTTCACCTCACAGGACAAGGTCGCCTACAGCAGCCGCCTGCCACTAAGAGCTAGCGCCCTACAGGTGGGAGAAGGGAGTGCTACGAGGGCGGGGCTACATGAGATAACCTGCACCGACCGGCCATGTTTTCCTGGCGTCGCGTGCGAACCAGCCGTGGATGGGGGTTTCCATTGTGGGAGGTGTCCTGTTGGGTACACGGGAGATGGGCGGGTCTGTCGAGGTAACTCCTAACTCCTGTGTGTGTGTATGTGTGTGTCTTACCAAACAGCTGACTTGCGTCTGTTTCCAAGCTGTTTGCAGACATACATGTGGCAGAAACATGGCCTGTGCTGCCCCCAACACCTGCCGCTGCAAACCGGGGTACACTGGACTGAACTGTGGCACAGGTGAATAAATGAAGCGCCTCTATTCCTGAACCTGTGCATTGATGTCATTGATTAATCATCGATTATTACCTGTTTCCACAGCAATCTGCGAGCCGGCCTGCGTGAATGGCGGCGTTTGTGTTGCTCCGGGTGTGTGTCAGTGTCTCCGGGGTTTCCATGGAGACACCTGTGAGGAAGGTAAGGCTTTCCAGGTTGACGCGGGTAACCGGGTTTAAACCCACTGACTCGGCAATACAACCATCTAAACGCGTCTGTGCAGCTCTGTGCAGGTCGCCCTGTCAGAACGGAGGCACCTGCGTGGGTCTGCAGACCTGCTCCTGCCCCTACGGGTTTGTGGGACCTCGATGTGAGACCAGTGAGTCCAAAGTCGTTTCTAACTCCGTCTCTGAGTCCCTCTGATTCCAAATGTGATCGATCCTCCTGTCGCACGCAGTGGTGTGCAGCCGCCACTGTCACAACGGAGGCCAGTGTGTGTCCCCAGACCGGTGCCTGTGTCCGCCGGGCTGGACAGGACCTTCCTGTGACACCGGTGAGTGTGTGTTGGTGTGTGTCGGTGTGTGTCGGTGTGTCTGTGCTGACTTCTAGCATCTGTATCCAGCTCGCTGCTCCCCCATGTGTCTGAACGGAGGTTCCTGCGTCCGTCCGAATGTCTGCGACTGTCCTCTGGGTTTCTACGGAACTGAGTGTCAGAATGGTGAGTCGTCCGTCCGCCCATCCCATCCATCATCTATCCATCATCCACCCATTCATCAGCTCATTCACCCAGTCATTCCTGTCCTCCTAGCTGTCTGCGCCCCTCCCTGTAAGAACGGCGGTGTGTGCACGAGGAACAACGTCTGCTCCTGCCTGCAGGGATACACCGGGAGGCGATGCGAGAAGAGTCCGTCTCCTTCCTGCCCCTCTCTCCTCACCCTTTCTTCATGAAACGCTTTGCCCTCTCCTTCGGCTGCCCTTCCTTACATTCTCTCTCTCTCTCTCTCTCTCTGCAGGTGTGTGTGAGCCCATGTGCATGAACGGCGGCAGGTGTGTCGGTCCTGATGTGTGCGACTGTCCGTCAGGCTGGCGAGGAAGGAGATGTGACAAACGTGAGTGGGATCGTGTGCGATGACACAACAAACTGGCTACTTCCTGTCAGTAGGCCTACAGCTGGTGTGACCACTGTTATCACGGCGCTAACGCTACGTCTGCTTGTCTCTCAGCCAGCTGCGTGCAGAAGTGTCTGAACGGAGGCGAGTGCGTCGGACGGAACACTTGCCACTGCGGCCCCGGATGGCAAGGCATGCTGTGTCAGATCCGTGAGTATCCCAGCAGGGAACCAGAACCAGGTGGACCCGTCACGGGTTCTAAAAGCCTGATGGGCCGGTCGTGAGGGTCTGAAAGCCTTCGTTTCTGTCGCTTCTCAGCTCACTGTGAACAGAAGTGTCTTTACGGCAGCCGATGCATCCGACCCAACGTCTGCGCCTGCCGGAGCGGATACTCCGGTTCCGTCTGCGCTAGACGGGTAAGAACAGGAAATGTGATGGATTTGAAGTCAATGATGACTCAAATAAATAGTTGGGGGGTTTTTTATTTAAATCAGGTCACACCTAAAAAAGTGAACTTTGAACTTCACCAGAATCAAACTAATGTTGAGGTTTAATAAAGTGAATGAAACTGTTTTTGCAGCTCCCCATCTCTCGGGGCTGAGACCCCTGTCCAGCTCACAGACACCATCATCATCATCATCATCCTCATCTCTATGATGCCCCAGTAAAGAAGAAATAAGTTTTATAAAAACAGATGTTTGACTGTAAATGACACTATGAGAATTTTATTTATTTGTTCTATATGTCACATGTTTGTGTTGTTATTTAATCTATAATCACTGTTACCATCTCAACAAAGCTTGTTTATTGGTCGTTTTGTAAGAAAAACAAATAAAAATCCTTATAAGGTGTTGATTGATTGGTATTTACTCCAGGTTCAAGTACACACACACACACACATACACACACACACACACACCTGTTCCACATTTGGAGGCTCTGAAGTCCTCCATGAACCTCCGATCACCGGAGCTCTACTGCCCCCTGCTGGCTGGGGCTGTGACGTCACAGTCTTCCTGAATACCTGAGTGATGAATGAAAACACGACCTGACTTAAAGTTTAGCTCTGCAGCACACGAGGTTCACGGATATTTATATCCACCCCCAAAGATGGCACTTGGTAAGGTGAAGGGGGGAGAGGAAGGGGAAGGAGGAGGCGAGGGGGACGGGGGGGTGGGGGGTTGGTCCGTCCTGGTGGACACGGACAGAACGGGACGGACCGGCGGGTCCACCTGGACTGTTCAGTCAATGGGGGCTTTAAGTCATCGGCCAAGGGGGCAAAGGTTATCCTGTGTGTGTGTGTGTGTGTGTGTGTGTGTGTGTTTTTCATCCAAGACTAAAATGTCTTAAAGTGACTTAAAACATTGACAAACAAACATCCGGTAAACAACGACGCCCCGGCTGCTCTCCGGTCGTGACCGGAACCGGAACGTTCTGACTGTGGTGACGTTAATTTAAAAACAAAAACAAAAAAAAAACCCCCATGATAACCCGGCCTTGACCCACATGTCGGTGCAGCCGAATTTAAACGCGTCCCGCGGACGCGACAGGTGCGGTCCTCCCTCCCGTTCCCGCCCCCACCTGTCCTCCCTCCTCCGCGCTGGAGGCCGACCCGTCATTCGTTAATGGTATGCTGATCAGCCGAACCCCCCTCGGTCACCGGATCGGCGGCAGCTGCTCGGCCCCCCGGTGCTATTTCCACCACCACCACCACCCCCCAGAATAAAGCGATGTGCAGTCAGACCCGAGCAGAGCCAGGATGAAGTCCGCGTCCACGGAGCGCAGCGCTTTCACGTCCGACCTGGACAGCGGCAGCGGGAGCTCCACGGGAGGCTGCAGCCCCCGAGCGGAGCCGGGGCTGGCGGTGGAGGAAGAGGAAGAGGAGGCGGCGGCGCTGGACTCCCGATCCGGTGCGCCCAGGAGGAGGCGGCGGAGGAGACGTCGCAGCGGCGGCAAAGACGCGCGTCTCTCCGGCGCGAACCAGCAGCGGCAGGCGGCCAACGCGCGGGAGCGGGACCGGACGCACAGCGTGAACACGGCCTTCACGGCGCTGCGCACGCTCATCCCCACCGAGCCCGCCGACCGGAAGCTGTCCAAGATCGAGACGCTGCGCCTGGCCTCCAGCTACATCTCACACCTGGCCAACGTGCTGCTGCTTGGGGACGACTGCCGGGACGGGCAGCCGTGTCTCCGGTACCAGAGCATCCTGCACGGCCCCGTCGCGCTGCGCCCCATCTGCACCTTCTGCCTCAGCAACCAGAGGAAACTGGTGAGTGAAGACCGCATCACCGCGGGAGGGGGGGGGGCACACAACAAGTCAGGTCATCTGCAGTCATGTGGGGATTCCGGGTTTTTAGTGCAAAATGAAGATGTGGTGCGTTCAGGTACGGTACTGTATTTTCCGTAATATAAGGCGCACCCTTCAATGAATTACCTATTTTAAAAACCTTTTTTCATATAGAAGGCACACTGGGTTATAAGGCGCACTGTCGGTTTTTGAGAAAACGTGTGGCTTTTAGGTGCGCCTATTAGTCCAGAAAATACAGCAATCAATCATTCGGTTTTGCAGGTGAATCATTGATCACCTGAACGTCACTGAATGTCTGTGGGTTCTGTCCACAGCTCAGAGATGGAGGGAAACCTGTGGCTGCGGTGTGACGTGACGGACCCCCTCCCTGATGTTTACACGCTCCTATGGAACTTTGTACATATCAAAGCTTTTATATGTTTTTGGGGGTTTTTTTTTATTAGGTAGAATTCTGAAAAGCACTTTCTGTTCGTGTTCATGCGCTTCTGGACCTCCGTGTTTTGGTTGAACTGTAACCTGAGCCCATGTGTAAAGTTGCACCTGACAGGGGGGGGCTATTCTGGTCCCATGAAAACTACCCCCACCCCACGTCCAGCTCCTTGTCTCTGTCAGTCACGGTCACGGAGGAGCAGCTGCTGCGTTTGGAGCTAATGATGCCTTCAGGTCTGTCAGAAATAGCACAATTACGCGGGGTTTAATTAAAGCGGCGTTCACTGGGGTCCTCTAGTGGCCGGATGTGGAACTGCAACAACACAAGACCTGATCTCATACAGCTCTTTCTGATCAGCCTAAAATCAATATAGCTCAGGCATGATCACCAGTCAGGACGTCACTCATAACTGGGCATCTTGTTTGGAGGTTGTGACTTGGGACAATTTGTCCCAGACTTGTTGCCGTAGCAGAACATTCCAGAAAACCACTGAAACATACATTTCAGAGCTCACGTTAATAAAATACTTAAACCCAGTCCAACGGGACAGAAGTAGTGGCTTTTGCATCCGGAAGCCGTGTATTAAATATTCACCGGTGATTTGCTGTGAAATAATTTTTTACGATGTTACATGAATGCACCGCCTGACACATAGAACGATGTCATCACTGGTTCCGTCTCAGTTGGGTCAGTCTAGATATCTGATCATCTGATTAGGTATTGATGACATAACTGTGGCCTCTTCTTCCTCAGTGAATGCTCGAAACGTTGCTGCCTTCACTGACTGCAGGAAACCAGACACGTGGGATTTGCGGCAGCTTTGCCTGCGCTGATGCCTTTCGATGTTTGCATGTTGTTTACCTTTGCGTCGTTGCACAACCTGTGATCACTTTTAAAACTGTGATGTTTCGTGTGCACAGGAACGCGGATCGGAAACCGACCCTGTTCCGACGGATCAGAACTGTCAGCGAAAAAAGTTGCACACTACCTCAAACCTATGCATGAAATATGAAGGCCTACCTCTAAATCGAAAGTACTTGAATACCTGAAAACTGTCTTTGCACACGGACAATTCTGTTAAGCTGAAGAATGTATTTTTGTACAATAAACGGTTTTCTCTGCATCTGCCGTTCTTCCTGACTCCAGATCCACCAGGTTTGCCTAATAAATATGATTCTAAACCTGTTTGACTTCTACATTTAAATATGTTCTACCTCCAGCTGATCTGAGAATGTTCCCTCTGCCTCAGGGGAACCAGTAAATGTGTTTTCAAACATCGACATGACTGCAGGAGATTTTGTCCCCACGTATTAATAACTTATCCCGATTTTCAAACTGAGCTCGAGCCGTTTGTGGATTCTTGAGAAAAACATCCGAAGAATGCAAGAGCACCTCCATAATCTTTATTTAATAAAAAAAGTCAATTGGTTTATATCAGATTAGAGAAAGTAGAAACCATATTAACCAGTTAGCTTAGCGAGGCAACTTACTGGGGACGTGTCCTCTGATGGACCGAACAAAAAGAGCTCGACCCGTCAAACAGGTTTACTTAAGAGGGAAGGTAAGACCCAAAGATGACTCAAAAATGACTGGGCTTAATTTAAAAAAAGAAAAAAGGGGGCTTTGGCGAAATTATGTTAATATTTTTTCAAAAATTAAACACTTCCTGATTCAGATTTATACGAGCAGCGGCCGCCACAATCACATGGAATGTTTCTTATCCAAATCACAAAAGGAGTTCTGACAACAATACCAAAATAAAGAATTCTCCCCTGGGAGCTGTGAGACGGGCCCATGGATGGGGAATCAGGACCGAGCCCTTCGCTTTCAAAAGAAACGACTTGGAGTGGTGGACGAGAGTGAGTTGGGCCTATAGTCGAAGACACAAAAAGAGAAAAAGGGGAAAAATTCGTTGCTCCTGCGAATAAAAAAGATCAAGCCGTGGAGGCTTCAGTCCGTCTCCTCTTCGTCTGACCCTGACTCTGCAGAGAGGAAAACCGTCAATCACGTGATGTAGGACTGAGGCTGAATCCCATCTACCCGGCGCATCGGTATTTACCTTCCTCTGCGTTTTTCAGCCACTCCACAAATTTTTTCATCTGCTCGAGGAAGACGCTCCTTCCCTTGGACAGGTGGGCATCAGAGTACCACCTCAGTATGGCCTCTTCACTCAAAACGTCCGCTGTTCAGAGGGACAGAGCAGCATTACAGCTAGGCTACAGGAGACGGGTTACGTTCAACTCTCCCTGCAGGAACCCACTTTTGTAGAGGAGCACCACGATCTTCTGGAAGGCCTTCATGAAGTGGTTGTCGTAGCAGTACTCCTGGATCTTGAGCAGCAGGTTGATCTCAGACGGACCCTGGGAGGTGAAGGCTTTCATCAGGAGGCTGTATTGCTGCAGGAACAGACAAGAAGCCGCGTCTCGTAAAACGTTGATTTACAGGAAGATCTATTTATCTACTGGTTCTGTCACTCACAGTCAACAGGCATGAAGGGACACAGACTATAAATACACGTTTACGTCTATCACACGTCCGGCACTGATCGATCATTCAATTCTGCTGTTACATGTAACCCTGGTGGCGCACTGCTGCCCTCTGGTGGTCGTTATGGATGCTACAGTTTGACATTGGGTGATATTCATCTTTCTCTTCAAAGTAAAATCACAACTACGACGGCACTTCTTTGTATTGAAAGACAAACAGGATATATTCAACAGAAAATTTACCCCACAGTTACACAAACTCGAGCTGATTCTCACCTTATTTGCTCACTCCAAGCTCGAGGAAACATGGTGATCTGTCCCTAATGAGATTAACTAACGGACATAAGTCCAAAGAAGGTGCCGCTACGCACGAGTCAATTATCAGAAGCGTACAAAACATCCGTCATTTGTTCCAACTGCTTTATTTATGTTGATCAGACCTTCTCTTGTGACTTGAGCAGGAAAGAGATAAAAAACATCTGAGATCTGATTTCAGAACCTGCAGCCTCCACCTGCTCTCAGTGAACTTCCCCCACTCCTTCCTCAACAGGGCCTTTCGTACCTTCAAGTGTTTGATGGCTTGTTCAGTCACCACCTCTTCCTTCTTGTTCCACTCCACGCAGCTCATCACGCTGGTCCAGATGATGCCGATCATGGTCTGCTCAGAGAGGTTGGCCTTTTTCATCTCCTCTTTGGTGAAGGCGATAATCTGAAGCGACATGGAGACACACAGACGGGTCAGAGCATCCCCTCAGTCCACGTGTCTGCTGGACGGGGCGGCGGCCTCACCTCCTTCTGAGGGTCACCGCGGGACATCTGGTCCTGGAGCTCCTTCTGCAGCTTCTTGCGGGCAGAGATGGACTGCTGGTTGCGGACAAAGTCGGACAGCTCCTTCAGCCCTGCTTCGGTGAAGTACTTAGCAAAATGGTCGCAGCTCCGTTTGTTGGCAGGAAAGAGTTCCTGTGTGGGGCAGGAATACTTAAAACTTGGACACAAACAGCAGGATTTGAAACTCAATCCCAAACTGGAGGTTTTCGAACCACCTCGATTCTAAACGGTGCTTTACCATCAGTCTGTTGTCCATGCCCACTTTGCGGAGACTGGCAGCAACAGAGTTGATGTCCTTCTCATTGATCCATGATTTGAACAGCTTGACAGCGAAGGCTGCTGACACTCCTGGACAGAGGAAAACAGCAGCGGTCACAAACACTTTGAAACACCGTTGAACAAAGCTTTCTGTCTCGTCTACGCCGCGGGGCTTCTCACCTTCTTTGACGAGGTTCTCGTTGAAGAGGCTGTTCAGGATGGAGGCTGATATGTTGCCGTTGGCCAGCAGGATGCCCGTCAGCATGGCCAGTTTGTTGCGCTCAGACTCTGTGAATCCCTTGAGAAACAGCAGCAGCTGCAGACAACAGAAACTAGTTTAAAAAAAGTTATTCACAGCACACCATCTTTGCTTTCTCACACTTGGAACTGCTGACAATGGTAAAACTTGGCAGAGCGGCGCAGCAACCGTCAATTATAGGGCTCCTGATAAAATCTAAAACAAGCAGTGTGGCAAACAAACTACCCGAAGCCTAAGAAACTATTTTAACCACTATGAAAGAAGACGTGGAAAACTAAACCAAATTTTAAGCCTTAAAAAGCTTTGACACATGAATTTTTATATATGGGACAAATGAGGACAGAGTTTTAAACCATAATAAACAGTCTAGCAGAGCTGAAAGAAACATTCATGTCTCCCTCTATGTCCACTTCAACACTCACCTTCTTGATCTCATCTTCGAAACCCTTCTCCAGGTATTTGTAACGCCTGATCAGCTTGTTAAAAACCTGTTTCAGAGGGTCACACCGACAAACCTTTAAATCAGAGCTTCGACAACTTTTAAGTTCCATGTCTGTGTTTCTGCACAGATCTCAGTGCTTTCTACCTGAGCATATGCTTGCATGGTCTCTAGGTCTTCTTGTGCCGTGAATAGGCAGAATTCGGTGCGGGTCATGTCGTCCGACAGATTCCCGCCTGGTGCTGTAGGACAGAAAATGACTGCGTATAAAACAGGAAGTGTTTGGATCTCTAATGAAAGAAAGATTTCAACGCAACTCACCCAGCATTCCGCCGGCGACCAGGATGTCAAAGAGTGTCTCTGCATACCGGCGGTAGTCAAGCTTGCCACCAGAGGTATCAAGGAACTTCGCAACAGCTTCCAAGTCAGTGCCAGTTTGATTCAAGCCTTGTACGATACTTTCTTGAAACTGAGTAGGGTCAAATCTCTCCTTTTCATCTGCGATTAAGAAAGCACATGTTGATTCAGTAAGAAGAAGTAAGAAGTCTGCCAGGATACGGAAACAAACACACGAAGGAGACAAACAAACCTCTTTTCCTTGTTTTGAAACGCTGTCCTGTTAGCGTTGGCTTCTGCGGCTTTTGATTATTCATAAAAGACACCTTGAAAAGGACAAAACATTCATGATGAGTAACACTAAACATTTAACGTATGCTTAAATGAGTACAAAACTTCAACCATGTTGCTTGACATACTCCCCTTTTCTGAATTGTATGAGCAGCATTTTAAGTTTGACAAGACAAAAACACACTGATGATAGTCACCTTGAACAGGATTAAGAGTCCAGGAATCAAATCCAAATTTATCCCACCCGATGATCGGGTGTCAGACAGCGTGGCAACAACACAATACGTTCAATTCCTGTCTTGTGTTTGGGTGTAAAACCACGTAAATATTTGCTAGAGTTTGACACTGATGGAGTTCCACATAATCCAAATTATATTCAAGACACACAGAACCGGCCAAACCGGTGCTGTGGAGCATCGCCCCACTGTGAACCTGGCAGCTGCCCTTTACTTTAGCTCATTTCAACACCTCCACCTTGTGGCTTTTCCATCCAGAGTGTGTGTTGACTCATTCTGTTAGCAACACTCAACAATCAAACAAACAAACAAACAAACAAACAGGAAGCAGCCACAGGACAAAAACTACAAATGTTCAGTATTTAAATGTGACATGCTCGTGTTGTGAAAGTTTTTTGCTGACGTCAGAAGACATTTTTTATTATAAATAGATCAGCCTAACAGATGACGTCCAGATTGGAAACTTTAAATGACCACTTCATCAAAAACAACACAGTAAAAATGTCTCGTCTAAATTTCTCAACAATAATATAGAACTAGTTCATATCTTTGTTTTAAACATGTGATTTAAGTGATGGACACGACGACGTTGTTGTTCCAAACCTTACAGAGCTCCATTACAAACACAATAAATCAATCCAGACCAACAGACCATCTATAAAAAATGTTTTAAACTTCTACCTCCAGCTGCTCGGCATCTCCTCAAATCTACGGTTTACACTTTTAACATTCCAGGACATCTGGAGTAAAAGAGTTTCCTATCGACACTGGTGTGAATACTCCTAGTTTCGATGCGGTGTTTTCTTCTAAATTCGATGTCTAGCTAATTCTGCGCTAGCATAGGCTAACTCCGGGCCTACCATGCGCCGAGCTGGTTAGCTGGGCCCGCTAGCTGCTAAACATGTTTGATTAGTCACTCATTAAATCACTACACGGACATTTTACTCACTAAAAACAACACATGAAGTTAATTAGCTTTCACACACAAGCATTCATCAAAATGTCAGTCCTGACTTTTGATTGAAATCGATATCGTCTTTAAATCTGTGAGCGCCACTGAGGCTAATGCTAAGGTAGTTAGCCGAAGAGAAAGAAGAACTAGCCCTGAGGCGGCAACCATGATGTCGACATTCCCAGCTTAAAAACGCAGCTTACTACCTTCTGACCCGGCATTTTGGAGTCTTTACTGGCGAATACAAGTGTCTGATAATATATAAAATGGGAAAATGCGGGTACTCACCGAAATTAATGCAGATAAAAAACGGTTGTTAACCAGGGGAATCGAATCAGACGTCGAGTCTCTAAGTGGCCTAAACAAAAAAAGCCTCCGCGTGTATACTTCCGCAGACTCCGCCCGCTGCGCATGCGCGATTTAGCAGATTTCCGTCACGCCAGAAACGTTTTTCTTTTTCTTTTTTTTTTAAATCCCACATTTTGGAAACTTCATTTTCCTTTAACAGATTACTAATTTACAGATGCGTTCCTTTCCGAATCCGTTTTTTTTTTTTTTTTTTCGGGAATTGTGACTGTGACGTGACACGTCACGTGTGATAAAAGTTTAATTCCATACAACCAGTGGAACTGGATCATCACACCTGCAGATGGTTCCCTTCTGGGTTTTAAATACAACTTTTTGAATAAATACACACACAGGTTTATTCATGTGCTCTAAATATTCGAGCATTTATTCTGCAGCTGTAGGACGTGAAACATTTTAATTCTACATCAAGAGGTTATTCAATGTCACTGCTCACACCTTGTAAGGTCAGATATGTGTTTAAGTCTCATGTTTGTTCAAAATAAAACTGATAAGTGCATTCTGAAAGTACTACTACTACTTCTTTTTCTTCTTCTACTCTACTCTCACTCTGCCCTGCCCTGAACTCTAATCTCACTGTCCTGCCTTCCCCCCAGCACCTGACTACCTATCTCTCTCTCCCTCCCTCAAGTCAGCGACTGTGCACACGTCACTTCCCTTACGGGATTAAAGAGTGTTTCGAGATGTTTACCATCCCTTGTGTTTCGTCTCATGCTTTGTGCTGTACTGTCTGATGTACTGCCTGTGTTGTCCTGCCTGTGTTGTCCTGCCTGTGTTGTCCTGCCTATGTTGTACTGCCTGTATTTACTGCCTGTCTACCGTTGGTCAGAGAGGACTGCAATTTCATCTGTGCTGTATGTCGTGCATATATGGTACACTTGACAATACAGCTGACTTTGACTTCTTCTTCTTCTTCTACTTCTTCTTCTCCTACTAATTATTAATCAGTTAATGACTGACACGGTTTGATTACTTTAAAATCAGTCACATGATAAAAACTGTCAGATGTTTAAAGCCCACGGTTTAAAAGATCCTGGTTTGCTGGTTGGAATCTGGAAAATAAAAAATAAAAAAGCATGAATTAAAAATCAAGAAATTCATGTCAATATACTTTTTTTACTGCCACAAATAAACCAGTTGACTGTTTTGTTTACTGTCATTAATAAACAACTAAACTATCTTGTTTACTATCATAAATAAACCACACTCGTGTCTCTACAGATCAGTTCTGATCATATTAGAACTTCTCCGCTGAACATCCATTCATTGATGTTATCGTACCTTCTGAATGAACGGGGCTGCACAAGCCAGGCAGGTCTTCTCTGGTGTGGCGGGGCTGTCCAGCTGAAACGGGCCGACCAAACCGGCCTCTGAACGGGCCGCCGCCACGGCGTCCTTGATGGCGAAGAACACCGTGCTGCCCAGGAAGAGGGTGGGCTCTCCAATGCCCTGCAGAAGACCAACAGGCCACAACATCCGTCTCTGAGCCTGTGTACAACTGTCTGGAGGGGTCATCACATGGCATTTGTTTGTCGTGACCTCTGACCTTTGAGGAGTAGATGGCGTGGGGGTTGTTCGAGTCTGACAGCAGGTAGACGTTGAAGGAAAGCGGCAGGTCGCACACGGCAGGGATTTTATACTGAGTGGGGCCTCGAGTGTACAGAAGCCCGGAGGGAGAGAACTTCAGCTCCTCCAGAGTGTAGAGGCCGACGCCCTGCATGAATGCCCCTTCAATCTGGGGGGGGGTAAAATGTTGATGGAGAGAACGGAGGAGGAATGGATGGTTCGATGTTTGGAGAGGAGAGGACAACCTTTACTCACCTGGCCGATGTCCACAGACGGGTTCAGGCTTCTACCGATGTCGATCATGATGTCTGTCCTCAACGTCTGCAAGAACGACAGAAGAAGAAGACGTCTCTGAGTCAGAGTGAACTGAGTCAGAGTGAACTGAGTCAGAGTGAACGTCTCTGACCCACCCGGTAGTCCCCTGTGAGGACGTCCACCTCCACCTCGCAGCAACACACTCCATACATGAAGTACGCGTACGGCTGCCCCTCCTTCTTGTCCCAGTCCATGTACAGATCGGGACCCCTGAGGACAACAGCTGTTAGCGTCCAAACGTTCTCGTCCAATCAGAGCAGCTGTTTCTGTCTTACCTGAAGAATCCAGTCGCCGACAAACTGACTTTATCCAAAAACGCTTCTTTGACCTGAGCAGGAAAACAAACACTGGTGCTTATTGTTCACCCACAGGACGGCGGCCAATCCATACATCGAGTACCAAATCATACCCAACTCTCCCATGATCCTTTGGGGTTCTTCCTTCGGAAGGGCTCCAGTCGACGGTACAGAATCTGGCAGCCGTTCTGAACAAAAGAAAACCAAGCTTTAGAACCGAAATTCTGTGGGTGGGGCCTGGACAGACAGGATGCGGGCGCACCTTGATGGCCATGCTGTTGGAGTCGGTCCCGAAGGAGGCGGCGGTGGGCATGGTGTTGGGGACGGTGTTGGTGCTGGTTTCACTGATGTAGATCTTGGAGGTTGGGATGTGCAGCTCCCTGCTGGCCACCTGGGAAGAAGCAAACACTGAGCTGAGAAGACAACAACAACAACAACAACTTATCTCATAAAGACACCTCCATGCTACTGTTCTACCGCTTTGATGAAAGTGGAGCCCATCAGAAGCAACAAATCTCGTCTTCCACACAAGTAAAGGCTTGTTTCCACCCGAGACAAATGGAACATCAACAACCAGGTGGAAACGTTCCACGATTTGGGTCACTTTGTTCCCGGACATGCTGCATCTTGCATGTTGTTTGCACGCATTTTAATTCAAAAGTCCCTCAGGGGTTTGTGTGGAAATACCTGCTGCATCTTAGTGTGGAGGCCCTGACCCATCTCCGTCCCGCCATGAAGGACCAGAACCGATCCGTCCTTGTAGATGTGGATTAAAGCTGCAGCCTGGTTTAAGAAGGGCTCTGCGAATCCAATCCCGTATTTGATGGGGATGAGGGCCATGCCCCTCTTCTTCCAGCGGTTCTGCTGGTTGAACTGGTCCACAGCGGCTCGGCGGGCGCTGTAGTTGGACTTGACCAGACACTCCTCCCAGCAGCGGTGCAGGTTTTCTGGGTCAAACTGGAACTTGTAGTGGGTGATGGACGTGCCTTCGTACATGTTGATCTTCCGGACCTGGTGAGAACAAAACTGTTCAGACTGGGCTCTCACTGGTCTGTTACCAGCAGCAGGAGGCGGAGCTGGACCTGGTTTACGGGGCGTCCCAGGGCCAAGGCTACATCCTCGATCATGTTCTCCACCACCAGCAGGGACTGGGGCACCCCGAAGCCCCTGAAGGCGGTGTTGGAGGGCAGGTTGGTCCTACAAATGGAACAACTGCCCCGCAGGTTGGGGATGTTGTAGGCGTTGTCCATGTGAAGGAGAACCTTCTCCGCCACCTGCGAGAAGAAGACGTCCGATTATTGCGTTCCTCTTTGTCTGCACACAAGCCTAGAATGAACACGTCACCCACCAGAACAGATTCATCCAGCGTGTTCCCCCCATTCATGAAGTACTGGATATCTGCAGCCACGATGCGCCCGTCACTCATGAACCCCACCTGGAGACGATCACAGCCGATCACGGATCAATCACAGACTGTCCAGAGACTCACCGAACATGTGTACAATGAGACTGAAGGTATAGCTGGTCTCAGACCAGCTGAAGGGCACTGAGGATGCCTCCTGCTGAGGGTGTGTTGCCGTACTTTGTATTTTGCGAGGAGGGGGTGGCGGCCTCCTGAGATCAGCATGTCGTCGCCTCGGTCCAGGACGCAGCGCACCGCCCGATTGGCCCTGAGCAGAGAATTTCAACAACACAGGGAGGTCAAGCTGACCCAGTGTGTGCACCTTATCTAAACACCTCCTTCTGTCAAATACCACAACGCCCCTGACCACGCCTCCTTTCCTGACGTTTAATAAAGGAAACCTCCTTCCTGATAATGTGACTTACTTCCACGCGGCCACAGACGTGATGCTGACCAAGATGGAGGTCTTTGTCAGCTTCCCCCCGAACGCTCCACCAATGCGTTTGACGTGACAGATGACTCTGTTGGACGGGATGTCCAGCGTCTCGGAAATCGCCTCCTGCAGCAGGATGAAGATCACCGTCATGACGTTTATAAAGGTATAAACCCTGACACCCCTGACCTATAATGGCCGTTTTTTGGTACTTTTGATATTTGTCTCTACATACCATATTAAAAATGATTTAACATACCCATGCTTGGTACGTTTATCTCCAGCACAACTTCAGCTATATGAAGAAATAGTTTTTATTTCCCTATAACTTACTATATTGACATATTGGGGCAAAATAGATACACACAGTCAAATTCGGAAATGGAAAAATTGTATTTTACTGCCAAAAAACATGCACATCGAATTGATTTTGAGCTACAAAAAGTTTGCCATAGGCTAATAACATAATTATATACAGTTTGTGTCACTTGTGCCCCTCTTCAAAGGAGTTTTTCAAAGTAACACTACACGCACAATTTGCAGTTTCGTAGTGTGCCGGTCCCAAGCCTGGATAAATACAGAGGCTTGTGTCAGGAAAGGCATCCAGTGTAAAACTTTTGCAAAATCAAACATGCGAATCAGACCTATGACTTCCATACCGGATCGGTCGCCATCGGCGATGTTGACCTACAGGGTGCCAAGAGTATAGGACTGAGAGTAGGGACGTTGAATGTTGGAACTATGACAAGAAAAGGTAAAGAGTTGGTTGACATGATGCAGAGAAGGAAGGTAGACATGCTGTGTGTCTAGGAGACCAGGTGGAAAGGTAGCAAGGCTAGAAGTTTAGGAGCAGGGTTCAAGGTGTTCTATTATGGTGTAGATAGGAAGAGAAATAAAGTAGGAGTTATCTTGAAGGAGGAGTTTGTTTGGAATGTCCTGGAGGTAAAAAGGGTGTCAAATAGAGTGATGAGTCTGAAGCTAGAAATAGAAGGTGTGATGTTCAATGTTCTTAAAGGGTATGCTCCACAGGTAGGATGTGAGCTGGAGGAGAAGGAGAAATTCTGGTTGGACTTGGATTAAGTGATGCAGAGCATACCAAGAAGTGAGAGAGTTGTCATTGGTGCAGACTTCAATGGACATGTTGGTGCAGGAAACAGAGGTGATGAGGAGGTGATGGGAAGGTTTGGTATCAAGGAGAGGAACGCAGAAGGACAGATGGTAGTTGACTTTGCAAAAAGGATGGAAATGGCTATAGTGAATACTTTCTTTCAGAAGAGGCAGGAACATAGAGTGACCTATAACAGTGTATGAGGATGTCTGAAGTGGCAGAGAAGTATGTGAGAGAGGTGCAGGACATGTATGAGGACTGTAAGACAGTGGTGAGGTGTGCTGTAGGTGTGACAGAGGAGTTCAAGGTGGAGGTGGGACTGCATCAGGGATCAGCTCTGACCCCTTCTTGTTCTCTATGGTGATGGACAGGCTGAGAGACGAGGTTAGACAGGAATCACCATGGACTATGATGTTTGCAGATGACATTGTGATCTGTAGTGAGAGCAGGGAACAGATGGAGGAGAAGCTAGAGAGGTGGAGGTTTGTCCTGGAAAGGAGAGGAATGAAGGTTAGCCGCAGTAAGACAGAATACATGTGTGTGAATGAGAGGGACCCAAGTGGAAGAGTGAGGTTACAGGGAGAAGAGATCAAGAAGGTGGAGGATTTTAAGTACTTAGGGTCAGCAGTCCAGAGCAATGGAGAGTGTGGAAAAGAGGTGAAGAAGCGTGTACAGGCAGGATGGAACGGGTGGAGGAAAGTGTCAGGTGTGATGTGTGATAGAAGAGTTTCAGCTAAAATGAAAGGAAAGGTGTACAAAACTGTGGTGAGACCAGCGATGTTGTTTGGTCTAGAGACAGTGTCACTGAGGAAAAGAGAGGAGACAGAGCTGGAGGTAGCAGAGATGAAGATGCTGAGGTTCTCTCTGGGAGTGACCAGGATGGATAGGATCAGGAATGAGTACATCAGAGGGACAGCACATGTTAGAGGTTTTGGAGATAAAGTCAGAGAGGCCAGACTGAGATGGTTTGGACATGTCCAGAGGAGAGATAGTGAATATATTGGTAGAAAGGAAAAGAAGAAGAAGAAGACTATGCACACAATTCGCGCAGAAAAATGCGTGAAGTCGTTTCTGTCACATTGCATGTGTCACGTGACTAAATGCATCAATCACGGTACATGTTTGCATAACGTGACAAAATGCACAAATCACAAGACATGTTCGAATCACATGAATACATGCGTCACCGCTTGTACGATGGCGACGACATGGACATAAATGCTGTGCCTGCCATCTGACGATAAGGAGCCGTTTGAACCGCTTGTCTTAGATCAAATGTAAACGATCATATCTCCGGCTTTCCGGGGTCAATTGGTTCCAAGTAAAAACAGGAAAAATAGTTTCACATCTATACAGTCACATAAACATGCGCACAGCAATCCACGTGACAGATTTTATTTGTTAAGAATGGTTTAAAAACATTATGTGATCTGATCACGCAGGTGTGATCATAGGGCTTTAAGGGTTAATATCAAAAAAATGTTGACTGGTTCGACCTTAAAATCTGTTGAAATATGGGTGTACCTGAGCAGTCGCCGGGGACTGGGTGGAGACGTAAACGTTCAGCTCCACCTCCTCACCGACAGGAACGACCAGCATGCTCTGGGTCTCCATGTAGAAATGCTCCTGACCTCCCATTCGAATCTCCCCTGAGGAAACGTGAAACGTTCGGAACAAAACTTTCACTTCCAGACGTGTTCAAGCGCCGGCTGACACACCTTCATAGAGACGATCTGCGGTTCTGAAGCCTTCGGACACGTTTCCTCTCTCGATGTCCCTCTGCGGCTCGAAGAAGGACGACCTCTCCACGGCTTCTTCTATGGTGAAAATGGGGTCAGGCAAGTCTTCGTAGCTGATCTTCACGGCCGCTGCTCCCCGTTTGGCGTGCGTCCTCGAATCGGCGACCACCGCGCACACCATCTGACCGATGCAAGACACCTGCAGGGAAACGGGAAAGCAGACGATTGTCAGACGGGGGTCAGCGTTACCTCTGATCCGACACCCGGCGCTCCAGACGCCACCTCGCTCTCCGCAAGCAGCTCCTCCGTGTAACCGAACGACTCGCGGACTTTCTTCCCAGGAATGTCTTTGGCCATAATGACGTCCATGACACCCGGGAGCTTCAGCGCCTCGCTCACGTCCATCCCTCTGTCGGACAAACACCAGCACGTCTTCGTCACAGCAAGTCCGACATCGATCGCTGCCTGAAACTGTTGTCATTCGCCTCACGTGATTTTAGCGTGTGCTCGAGAGCTGGTGACCGGAACCAGGAAGAGCTCGCCGTCCGTCCTGGGCATGTCGTCACAGTACACAGCCTCCCCCGTGGCCTGGCTGATGGCGGATCGATGCATGATGGGACGTCCCACTGAGTCCCAGTCGCTCTGGTTCTTTGACACATGCTGCAAAAGAAGAACTATTTGGACCAGGTCTCTGAGGAAACCTCCCTGTTCAATGACATGATGTGTCCTCACCTGGAACTCCTGCAGGCTGTGCTGGATCTCTCTGGGGAGGGGCTGGATCACCTCCTGGATGTCACCTGTGACCACGCCCTGTCAATGACAACGCCGTGAGTCTCTGTTTCTGCCCCGTCAGACATGTTCACACGGTTTGGAGCGTTCTACCATTTCTTTGAGCTTCTGCAGAACCTCCAGGTAGAACCTGAACAGGAAGCTGAGTGTCAACGAGCGACGAAACTCCACTTTCCCTCCAGGAGCCGAAGGAGGGAGGACCAACTCGTCCAGGAGGACGTCATATGCCCGGCTGAGGGTCTCCTCATCCCAGGGCCTGAAGGAAACATGTTATTAATGGATTCTGAGCTCCTTCTGTTCGCCTAAAGATGCTACAAAAGACAGGAAGCAGAATCAGAGACCGTGAGCTGATGGCTGCACAGGTTTCGGCGGCGCTAACAGTGGTCGGCCCCATTCCTCCAAAGTAAATGCTGATATCCTGAACCACTCTGGAACCCTTGGAGAAAAACACCCTCATCCCGGTCGTCACTGTAGGGAAGGAGCCGTCTTTCCTGGGAGCCTGACGGAAAGCTCGGACAAACTCCCACTGCAGCCGAAACGAAGGAAGGACATAAAGAGGAGCAGAGGAGAAAAAAAACGAAAAAAACAAATGGTTTTCATTTATGCCTGCGGTGTTTGGACTCCGACAAACAGAAGGAATCTTATTTGAACCTTTCTGGAGAAGGGAATGAAGACAGAAAGTAGAATCTCCTTGCGCTCCAGGATGGTTTTACCAAACCCGATGAAGAAGTCCTGATTAAGAGGAACCTCTCGTCTTCCTCCTGGAGGTTTCAGACATGCTTGTTAATTTAAACCGTGAGCGGCAGACACTTCCTCTTCACACTTCCAACTTACCGTCACAGATGACGCTCACCCTGCTGTTCCCGGCAGCTAACAGAGGATTCAGGTCTGAGTTTGGGTACGCGCTCATTATGTTGCCCCCCAGAGACTAAATGTGCAAAAGATCGCATAAGAAGACACACATTCACATAGTTTTTTGACAGCGGTGGAATCCTAAAAGTATTTTCCAGCGACAATGGAGGGAGTCGAGGAGAGAGAAACAAAGAAGTTCGGCCTATTTACAGCAACGTTACGGATCTGCTGGTTTCCCAGGTTCCTCAGCTGCTGGATCAGAGCCCTGAACAGCTCGGTCTTCTCCTCGGGATACAGCAGAAGCAACTTTTCCAAAAGAGACTGAACCTCAGACAGACTGCACCCGGCTCCGACCCAAACTCCTGCAGGGAGGAGGAAGGGTTAAACGAAGTCGCTTGGATTTCAACCCACAGAGAGAAGGAGATGACCCACCCTGTGACGTCTGGGTGACCTCAAACAGCTCCATCACACTGGTTGGAGATATGACCAGAGGGTGGAGGACACCTTTGAACTTCATATCCGGACCTTCAAACACAAACAGGACTTGAGTTCAACTGCTCTTACCGTTGGACTGGATCTCTGCACCTCCTGCTCACCTATGTTAGTGTTTCCCATCACCAGCGGAGCTTCAGGGTTGCTGGTCTTCAGCTGGACCAGCTCCTCCAGGGATGCGGGGGACACCCACCTCACCCTCTCCCCTCTGAACGTGAGCGTCTGTGGGGACGCCTGAGCCTTCAGCTGTGGACACAAAGCCTGCTTTACCTGACTGTTAACACAGGGAGCGGAATTAGTCTTACTGAGTAACGTACGATCAGTTCAGGAGGGAAGATCAGCTCCTGGGTCGGGTCCAGTGGGAGGAACTCATCCTTGTCAAATAGCTGGATGGATGGAAAACAAGAAGGCGTCACCGTGGTTACAGCAGACCGCCTCACTGCAGCCTAACAGCATGAACACGGACTGAAAAATTCAGCTGAAGAGTGTAAACAACATCTTTGCTGATAAATATGGGCTCTCAGGGCTTGTGAGGTCGTCCCAGAGGTTTAGGCGTGTGAGCTTAGAGTCTACTGAACACTTCTACTATGAAGCAACAAGAACTAAAACACTTCACCAGACTATTCATTCGGAATAAGCACCAGAAGAAGACAAAGAAAAGCAAAGCGAAGAAAGAAAAACGCTCACAAGCGGCGGTTCGTCAGGGCCGCCCTCGCCGTTCACACAGCAGGTTCCAAATGAGTTGCTTTGGCAGCAGTTGGCCTCCTGCAGAAAGAAAACAGCATCACATGAAAGCACCGCGAGGCATTCACGGACCTTTTCCAAGCACTTGTCAAAAGAAGAATGAAAAATTCCACTTTTCTCACTTTAAATCAGAAAACCTCGCTACATCTGTTTGCTCAGGACGGGATTGAAATTAGATGTGAACAGCAACTTTGTGAAGTTACCAGAGGCAACTTCATTGTTACAAGTGTTATCCTGCACTAGGGGTTAATGGCAAAGGTTATAAAGCTTGCATTTCTTGGAAATGAGCCAAAGTCTATTTAATCTGCAAATATTGAGTAAGAACAGCCTAAAAACTTTTCTGTTCAGATCAGGGCTCTGATCTGGATCTGCTCTGACCTGTTTTAGCTTGATATGAAACCCAGTGAGGAGACCTTTGTCTGTGAACTGCTGTCATCATAGTGAACTGAAAGTGAAAGTGAACACTGAAACTTGACAAAGACACTTCTTTTCATGCTCCCCAGGAAATTCTGTGGAAGCAAAGAACGAGCAGTAAAACCACATCTTCTACGCGGCGTTTTCTTGCGCACGCTGTAACCGAGGGTTTTCAGGTCCAGATACGTCTTGCCTGAAACAAAAACTGCTGTGACGTCGTGTGTGTGTGTGTGTGTGTGTGTGTGTGTGTGTGACCCATCTCTACAAATACAAACAGAATGGACAGAGTTAAACCCATAAAAAGTATCCTGAAGCCATTGTTAACCATCTTGTTGTTGAGAGCTGCTGCTGCACATTGAGCTTTTTTCTGACATGCTACCATTGACAAACATGAATCCTCATGAATCATAAAGTTTACATATTTATTTATTCCTTAATTGTACCGTCTCTCTTTTTCTTTAGTTGTTTTTCTTTTGATACAAAAGCACCAGGGGCGATAGTCCTCATCTTGTTGTCCATGGAACCCTGTTTTTATATACAATGGCAATAAAATTCATTTATTCATTCATTCACGTTCCTCTCTCCTGTCGTTCTTGAAGTTGTTCTGCTTATAAACGTGATCAACACACTTATGTGGTTACTTATGGACGGAGATTTTTTTGAAAACTATGTCGTGTGGACGTGAATACTATGCGGAGGGAAAAAAGATGTGTTTTCAGGAAGAGCCGGCAACGTGTGGACATAGCTGTCTCCATTCTCACTGGATGAGCTTCATACCTGACAGAAGGTCCTGCAGCCGTCAACAATGGGTCGATATCCAGTGCACCGACACAGATTACCTGAGAAACCGAACACAATGAGGACAGGGCAGTGTGTCACACATGATCTATAATGGGGTCACGACCCCAACAAGGAAATGAGGCGGGGATCCCTGTGTGCTCAAAGGAGAGGAAACCCACCGGCCAGCGCCTGCGTGACGTCCTCCAGGCTGGGCTGGGGGTTGTTCCTCAGCAGGGTGTACATGGACATCACCATCCCCGGGGTGCAGAAGCCACACTGGGAGCCGTGAGCCTTCGCTATACGCTCCTAAAAAAACCCCCACAGCAACCGCTTTAAGCTCCGAGAAAAGGGTTTTTCCATCAGGAGCATTGTTATCTGGTGTTTACACAAAGCACAGCGGTCGGATAAATCGTCAGTCACCGTTAAAATTCATTCCCGGCGACCGACTGAACAATCCATCACGCGACTCGCTGACGCAGAAACACAACGAGGAAGATATTTTACGCATGGAAACAATTCTTTATCCACTGGCTGAATGTCGGCTGGTGTTATGAGCGATGCAGCATCAGGATGAATCACACACACACACACACACACAGCATCACACACCTGAACTGGGTGGATACGGGTCTTGGTGCTGCCGATGCCCTCCACCGTGGTGACAGCGGCGCCGTGTAGCTGACAGACCGGCAGGAGGCAAGCGTTGGCTGAGTAATGCCTGACGGCGTGATGAAGGTCGTCTCACATATTGTACCATATTGTGTTATTTATAATGCGTAACAAGCGTGTGAATTATTAAACTGTAATGCAAATGGAATAATGTAATCTATCAATAAGTGACTCATGATGAACTTTAGAATCATGTCTGATTGATCGAAGCTTCATCTCAAAGGATACATGATGGTTTTGGTGGCAGGCTGGTAGCGTGACACCATGACCGTACACGCCCCACAGCCTCCGCCGCCGCAGCCATACTTGGTCCCAGTCAACCTCACTGATGTCAAGGTCAAGGTCAAACCTAATCAAACAACTAATCAGCTCAAAGCAAGCATGTCTGGTGTGGGGTGATGTGAAGGATACGCCTCTCCCTGAGGTAGGACAGCAGCATGGTCTCAGGGTCAGCATGGCTCTCTGTTACCTGGTCCGACATGGAGTCACGTGACACAAAGGCATTAGCATATCACTGCATTAATTTTAATCGAGACGACAAATACTAACATGTAAAATGTGTTTCCATGATCATTTATATTAAAAATGCAAAAATGTAAAAGATATTTCAATGGAAAAAAGACGGAAATATTGACATCAGAGACAAAAAATATGACTTTCTGTCCAGGTTATAATAATAAAAAATTATTGATGATAGACTTCTAACCGGTTATTCGTAACAACTCGAACACGGACCACACAAGATGCATCAGCAAAATTATTTTTATTAAAAAAATATGGCTTTGGTTAAGTTTATAAGTTTACATAATAGTGCCTTTCAAAGCTCGTTTCAGTTCACTTGAACGACTAAAGACCATTTAGACTCCAGTATTTATAAAGGCCTGACTCTTCTCATCGGTAACTAATTAACTTTTCAAGTTGATGAAAATGTTTTTTTTTCGGTTCTTAAACGAACATTAGTAGCGGAAGAAGATTTAAAAAAAAAAAAAAAAAAAGAAGATAACAATAAACTACTAACTAAGAATGAGACGTGCTTTGGAATTAAACATACCTTTTTCCCGTTGATAAAGAAGCAAAGCTGATCTCCAACTTCAGACATCGTTCAAAACTCTTTGACAGAAGACGTCAAGTCCAAAAACAGGAAACAGGACGTCTGCCAACGCTTTCAAATTAAAACCGAACAGACGAAACAACAACAAACAACGACTCGCTAGCAGATAAAAATACTTATATTGAAGAAAAATGTCTGGAACTTGGTGGAATATTAAAGTTTTACTCATAAAAACACCCCTTTCCCGTCGGTAATAAAGTAAAACGCCTCGCTGTTATATTTTTTCTTTTAGCGGAAGTGGAGAAATTCGTCTGCCAGTACTTTCAAAATAAATTAATTGCAGAACTGCATTTATTTATTCCAGTTTTTCATGTCGGACTTTTTTCTAATTCTGTTTACGCCATAACTGATTAGCTAAATAATAAAGCGGATGTGTTTAAGATTTATCAAGTATAAAGCCTGGGGAAGAAGATATGTCAGATATAGGTGGGGAAAAGTGCCAGTCATGCTTTTATTTTAGACGCACCGTCAGTTTCCTGTTCGGCGCTATCTGCGGGCAGCTCTGTGTGTCACGTGACCTGAACGAGGCGTCAGCGTTTTCGGTTTCGGTCAAGTGGGAAGATTTTTAAACGAGCACCGAAGTCTGGGTGTGAATGATTAGCAGTGAGAGTTGTCTCTCTTTCTTTACTGATTAGTTTGTGTTTTCTTCAATTCTACTTTATTCAATTTTACTGTATCCCTTTAGACCCCTCACATCTGCACCCACTTTACAGTATATTCTAAGGCAAACAAGACATGTGGGAATGAATCAGGATAAAAATGCATTTAATATTTGAAAGATGAATGTGAACTTGGTTTCCTGAAGCAAACTGAGCTTTATGACTGCAGACAGAGGTGACATCTGTTCAATGTCGGAACGGCTGACCAAGCATTTAACGGCCTCCATAACAAAGGTCACACATTAAAAAGAGGAAATGTGACTTAAAAATCCCCTTGGGGATTTTTTTTTTTTACTGCAAGTGCATTCAAATAGATTAATCTCATTAACATGACATTGTTGTCACGGATGACTAAAATAACATCAGTGATCACATGTCTGCTCTCTGGAGGACATAAACCCACCGCCGCATGTGATGTGAGCAACGCTGAAGCACGTCCAGACAAAACCTTATCACAACAAAAGTCCAATTTAATCCCAAAAATACATCCTTTATTTCCATTTTGGCATGTCTTACATTGTTTGGTCTTGCTGTATCTTGGCTACAACACCATACTGTATGATTTACATGGTCTGAAGTATGTGGACTGTCATGCAATGTTGAACACAGCTCAGCCGAATGCTGCAGGAAAACGATGCACCGCTCCCGTCAGGTTAATGGTCAGAATTCAGTGTTGAGACTGCAGGAAGCAGTGTGTCTGCTGGTTAAGGCATGACGTTGCATTCCAGGATAATGAATGAGGATAAAATTACATTCAAAACACAATCAACTCTTTAAAATGATGAACATGCTGCAGGTTATCATTTAAAATCCATCGGCCGTGTCTTTTGTTTCTGGATGTGGGCATGGAGTCCACGTCAGACATTCAACACTCCTGTCCCTGAAGACACCTGATCATGAACTAGAATGAACTTGTTCACACATTTTGACTTAATTTATCAAGAACAGGACAGAACCGGAAAAGAATAGGTCATAAAAATGTCATTCATCCGTCTGGAGGAAACATTTCAGATTAAATATCCTGGATGAGGATTGAGGGAGCATCTGAACAGGTTCCAGCCCGTCTGGTCGTTACTGAGGAAGACATTTCACTCTTTCGCTGCCAGCAGGCAGGTTTTCGTTAGTAGAATATACCAACAAAGTGACAAAAAATAAAACTGAATCCTGATGTCACTTTTCCGTTTCCTGCCACAAACAGTCACCACATTCCCGTTCCCGGATCCCCGGACCTGAAAGGAGAAAGGAAACTCCTTCCTCCTGCTGACTAGAAGGAATTGGCAGCAAACGGCTGCAGCTGGTGATTTATAGACTGGACACGGTCGGTATTTCCCACAATGCTGAAGCTTCAGGGTCCTGATTGGTCAGCAGATGTTTACTTCATGTAATCTTCTCACCACGGCCGGAACAAGGCTTGGAAATAACACAATGAAGGAAGGATGAGATGGTTTTGTCATCTCATCTTTGGTGTGAAATATCTCACAGTTGCTGTTATGTGGATGAGGAGTCCCTCATCAGGAATTTCTGGGGAGGAAGGAGGGGGGGGGGGTCGACACCAACAAGCCTCCAGCTTCACAATATTTCCCATAAATGTGAGATTATTCTGATGGTTTTGTGGATTTATGTCCCCATATTCGTATTTTACGCCTCTCTCTGCACATAAAGATGCTGCAAATGGTTTTTTATGGAGATCTCCTGCCATTACGCTCCTCTAATATTCACACACATGATCTTAAAGTGGCAATATGGGTATTCGTATCCGCATTATAAATATATTACCATCCTGTTTCAGTGTAATCCTGTCGTTTCTCACTGCTTCTTCTTCTTCTGCTTCAGGGACTTCCTCCTCTTCACGATCATCTCGTACAGCTTGTCCATGCCCTCGTCCAGCCCCTCTCCGATGATGGCGCAGGCCGGCTGGACGTGGTAGGGGGTGGAGGGGCTGAGCTCTGCCAGGGCCAACTGCCTCTCGATCTCCCCGACATCCAGCGCCCGGGGAAGGTCCTGTTTGTTGGCGATGACCAGCAACGGAGTCCCCTGGTTCTCCGAGAACCGGGTGATCTTGTGCAGCTCAGTCCGGGCCTCTTCCAGCCTCTCAGCATCCACGGAGTCCACCACGTACACGATACCGTCTGTGCAGCGGCTGTAGGGCTTCCACAAGGGCCGCAGCTTCTCCTGGCCCCCGACGTCCCAGAAGTGACAGCTGATGCCCTTGGAGGCCCCCGCGCCGCCCAGACGGATCCTCTCCGTGTTGAAGCCGATGGTTGGCACCGTGTTGACGAACTCGTTGAATTTCAGCCGGTACAGGACGGTGGTCTTACCCGCAGAGTCCAAACCGAGCATGACTATGTGCAAGGACTGGAAGGCACCCAGATTGGAGAAGCTGTTCCCCATGTCGCAGCCTGGGATGGAGGATCAGTCGCAGTAAATGCCCCTGGAGTCATCCATAGCGGGTTCGTGAGTCAAATCATGAGGTTTGCGCTTTCGGCAGACGTGCAGGACGCATCACTTGGATGTGCGGAGGTTTCCAGACGAGCCGCAGCATCCCTGGACTCACTCCAACAGCATTACGCACGCCAAGAAACGACCACATCCACACGCAATCCAGCGGTGCGTCTTTCCAAATGCGCAAATTACGCGCGGCAGCATCTTGTCTCTCCCGTGTGTGTGTGTATGTGTGTGTGTATGTGTGTGTGTGTGTGTGTGTGTGAGAGAGACAAGTGCGCAGCGGCCGCCTTCAGGTGGTCACACACAGAAATGATGGTGTGTGTGTGACGCGTTGCCAAGAAAGGATGCGTCAAACTGAAGCAGAAAAATACAAAATAAAACGTCCGGTTAACTTAAAAAATAAATGCATTTAACTTCCAGGAAAAACACCCCCGCAGTCAGGATCTTATATTGAAAGGGTTTCATGCAAAGTTGCGTTTCCTCTGCGTACAGCGCTACTCAAAGGCTGACATCTAGTGTTGAAACAGCGGAACTGCTGCTATAGCGATTATTCTATTTCATTTATATTTGCATTCAGGAACAAAATTTAATATTAAAACATAAAAGAAGCAAACATGAATGAGAGAAGAGGAGAAATCATATCTGAGAACATTTAGATCTGTCTTTGCTGAACAGTTCTTTTGTCGTTTTGAATAAACTCGTCCACATTATGAAATGCAGGGAACGTTTCGGCCACCAGGTGGCAGCAGAGGATTTCAAAATAAGATCCCGGCGGCAACTCTGGCTTTTAATGTTGCATAAATAATTACTCACAAATTACAGCTAATTAATTAGGTCTTCTATTAACTTAAACAGGCAGAAAGAGATTTGCTTTCTGGAACATTTAATTAAAAATGTTCCTTTGAACTGAAGCGAAATAAAAGATGTCTCTGATGTATTGATCATCAGTATTGGGATGCACACCAAACAATGGCTTTAAGGAATGATGGATAACAACCTTTTCATTTCTCTGCTTGCATCTTCACTTTGCAGTCATTTATTGGAGTGTTCAGTTTGTTAACCTCAGCAAACTCCCATTAAAGCTGCACACGCATAAGAACAAGGACTCATAATCCAGATCAAGTGAGAACAGCAGCAGGGATTTAGCAGGAAGAGACCAAGAGAAGGAGGAAACAGAACAACCTGAGTCATCGGTACTAATTGTTCCTTCTGACCTCCTCCTCCACAGATTTTCCCCAAAGTAGGAGCGTGACATCGATGGATCAGCTATATTCAGGGACAAGACGTCGATACACAAACAGATCTTCTAAGAACACGTTGCACTTCTCTCCCTCTCTGATTCACCTAAACGCCTCTCGCCTGACGCCCTCACCGCCTCCTTCACTGATTTATTCTGTTGTCTCCTTGACACAGGAGGTTCAAATGCATCTTTTTATATGAGCTGTTGAAAAAGCAGGAAACCTGGCCTGACTGATAATAATAGAGGTTCTGACTCCAAAGACTCACAGGAGTTTTTAAAAAAATTTTTTTAAGGTATTGGTAGACATGAGCGTCCGGATTTAATTATTCAGCTTCTGGAACGAGGCGTCCCACGTGACGAGAGGAACCCAACCGAAAGAGAAGCTCCAGTAGCGAGATGTGACAAAAAGCAGATAATGGAGTTTTATCTTTGTTCTTTCAAGAGCTCTCTCCGTTCTGCAGACGGTGATGTGAAACCAGCACGGCCCGATTCCACTAAAAGCTCCGGCAGAAGATGAAACAGACCCAAAGCTTTTCATCTCAACCCTTTTTTCATTCTCCAAAGAGGCTGGAAGCCGCCTGGAATCAACTGAGGACCTCTCTGAAAGAAGGGAATCAGAACCCGACTGTCCTTCACGTCTGAGCCTCCAGTCGGTTGATGCCCTCCTTCACAAACAGGAAGTCCATCACCCCGTCTCCAGGAGAGGAGCAGGAATGCTGATGGTTGCTCCTCCTGGAGGTCCCATCATGAGGGTGACTAACTGTCTGCTTTAATTAAAGCACATTAAAGTGTGTGTATGTGTGTGTTTGGCTGGGAGATAAGGACACGTGTGTGTTCACGTGTAGACGTATGCGTGGAATTCACGGAACCGAAGGCGCCTCTGTGGACGGAACATGATTAGCACATTCATGAAGCCTCCGCTGCGTCGCTGAGCATCAGGACATCACGCTCACCTCGGTGCATCCTTTACATACTGAGGGGGGGGCGCTAAGGTTAGCGTAGCACATACACTGGAAGCTGTCAGCAACTGTTAGCCTAGCGATGAAAAGAAGAGGGAAATACATTTAGATGCAGCTGCAAAGCTGTGATGTACAACTTATTTACAATGCAAATGGGGCTCCTGTCATGTCTATGAATAATTAAGAGACTGAACCCAACCTCACTGCACGCTGAACCCCCTCCCTGATTTAACCTGCAGGACCCCAAAGGAAAGAGGTCTGTCTGGTAAAAACCATCACGTCACAACATGTTTTCTGTTTTATTGAAACCTTGTGAACAGAAACACTGAACAGATTTTAGATCTGCAAACCGTCGGCGACGATACGAGACCGAGGTGTGTCAATACTGGAACCAGACAAACCAGAGGGTAAAAGAACAAACGTGTGGAAATTAAGATGAAAGCATCAACGCCGATCGATTATACGTCAACAAATCAGAGACAAAAAGCTTCTTTAAACAGAAATCCAACAGAAACAACATGTTTTCTGATATTTTTTCACAGTTTAAAGTCATTTTTTTCATCGATTTCAGCAGGAAACAGTGCTGAAGAACAGCTGGTGTGTGTTGGAGTACAAAAACAGACTCCTTTCTGGTTATCGACAGAGTCCTCATGCGCTTTCTAAGAAAGATAAGAAAGAAGTTCAGAAATTATCCAGAATCCATGGAAACCGCGACATAATGGCACTTAGCCGGACGACAGCTGGAACCATGTGTCGAACAATGTTCACTCAAATATTCAACAAATCTGGAAAAATATTAGATGCACGTACAATGTAGAAACCATTAGCATGTGCTCGTTACATAAAGAAGTAAGCAGCATTAGCGTTTACTCAGAGAACCACAATTAAATGTTTGGCTAAAAAAATGAACGAAAGAGTGGACACGAATACAGCGTGGGTAATACGTAGTTTGTAGTGTAAATATAAAAAATAGAAGTATATTTTGTAGAAACACACACTGCTGTGTGGACTGTACTGAGTCAGACGGAGGTTTAGCATTGTGCTAACGGTTTTTGGCAAGCTAATTGCTAACATGGACTGTAAGAAACACTGAAAATACGGGACGGTCTAAAATCCCGCCTCCTGATTGAATGGCTCTCATTGCCTTCGCTGATTGGCTGGAAAAGTTCCTGCTTGAGGAGTTAGATTGGTTAGGATTAGGGTAGGTCTGTGAGCCAATCAGAATCACAGAAAATAGGTCCCGCCTACAAAATGTCCATGCTGAGGGGAGAGAGAAATATTAAAGACCAGCAAAAAAAGGAAAGGAGATGGAAAGATGTTTCTATGGAGACAGGAAGAGATGAAGACGAAGACTGAGGTAGAAAAGAGAGAAGAGAGAGAGAGGGACAAAAAGAAGAAGAAGAAAGTCCTCCACAGTCACAAGCGTCCAATAGGATTCCTGCTTCTGTACGAGAACCAATCAGATGAAGAACGGCCTGGAGACTGAAGGCGGGGACAGCCACGCCCTGAAAAGGGCGGATCAGACAACCTGGATGGTCGCCGACGAGTCTCTGGACCGAGGCGATGTGTTTCATCGTAGCGGGAGGGGGGAGGACCACCGTCACACGGCGAAGTCACCGTGCCCGGTGGGGCAGAAGGCGGAGCTTCGGAGGGCGTCCAGACAATTGACGAGGATGAGGGTGCCGGTCAGGTGCTTCCACCTCTTGGTGATGGGGTTCCTCATCTTATCCAGGCCCAGGTGGAGCTCCTGGATCACGTCCCGGTAGCTGTCGCCGACGTGGGCCGCCCAGGTGAGGAGGAAGTCGTAGGCGGGCTTCCACATGCACTGGAGGGACCATCATGATTAGAGAGGGTGGGGGGCGAGGACGCAACGTAAAGCAGCAAACTCACCTCGTTGTCCAACACGCCGTTCTTGTCCCGGTGGGGAGCCTCGTACGCCTCCATCTGCTGCCTGGACACTCGTGCCAGTTTGTCGGCCAGCTCCCTCCAGCGGGACGCCACCTCCACCGCCGTGGTCAGCAGGACGAAGTCCAGCACCAGCCGGGCCACCAGCCCCTGACAGTCCATCTTCAGCAGGGCCTGAACAGACAGACACAGGTTCATCCTGAGTCCCTCAAGCTGCTGTTGTGAAATATGTTCTCATCCTGCTAAACGACGGCTGGGAAAAACTGAAAATTAATAAAAGCAGCTGAGCGGAAAACGCTGCAGGCGGCGTCCTCGTGTTCCTGCAGAGAGGACGCCGATCCACGGATCAGAGAGCGTCTCGCAGACTCTTCAAGGCGAGGATGTTTTCTCTTCACCGACGTTCCCGTTAATGAAAGGGAAACCCTGACGGGCGCGATTGAGAGCTGAACCGACAATAAACCAGGACGATCTAACGGGACGAGATGCAACAGATCAAATGCGTGCAGGTTTTACGTGACATCAATCCATAATCAATCAAACTGTCCATCTGAAGTGCCTCCACCCCCCCACCACCACCTGAACGCCGCCTGCATATCATCCACCGCTGCTTCACGCAGGTCTAAATATAGACGCGGTCCACGAACGCGTCAAATGCTAATCAGACACTCTGGCTTTGTTCAGGATTAAAAGACGACAGGAAGGAGCTTCAAAAATAAAGGTCAGCGAGGTCAGAGGGGCGGCGAGGTTTACCTGTAGAGGAGGTCATGTGATCGCCAGGGTTTGTTTGATTGTCCACAGCGTAAACGGACAAATTAAAATATATTGTATTTGATCTTTTTCTGGAGGAGCCGTATTTTAAAACTGGGGTGTCTTACTAGATCAATAAACTCAACAATAGATCAATAAGCTAAACAACAAATCAATAAACTCAACATTAGATCAATAAACTTAACAATAGATCAGTAAAAGTAGCATTAAATCAATGAATTTCCACATCATTAAATAAAAGGACAGCGCTCCACAAAACCATGAAGATGCCTACGAGCAGCTGGTCAGACGGAGCTGACAGCTGAGCTGTGGACTGAAAGAACCTCCACATAAAGGTGGGGGGGGGACAAGGAAGAGGAGGTGAGGCAGGTAGGGGGGGAAATATAAATAAGAAAAATTAAGAACCAATATGAAAGGTAAAACCAGGAAGAAGCAGAATTTTTTTTTAAGCTTCAGCCTTTCGAGGAAATTTTAGCTAATTTCACATTAAAATTTTTTATAGATTTATCTGATCACACACCATGAAAAAGTCCAGGTTCACGCAGGGAAACAGCCCAGGTTCACGTATTGAAACGGTCCAGGTTCACATAGTGAAACAGTCCAGGTTCACGCAGTGAAACGGTCCAGGTTCAGGTTCACACAGGGAAACAGACCAGGTTCAGGTTCACACAGTGAAACAGTCCAGGTTCACACATTGTGGTGAAACAGGAATGTGTCTCTGGTGTCTTTTTAATATTTATTACTTAAACGGTCCAAGTTCTCTGGGCTCTGTTGGTTCTGTCTGAAGGCCCATTAGATGAGGTTTGAAGTGGGGTACGGGACCACCTGTGGTCCAGTAAACGACTCAACCCGGTCCAGATAATCAGTCCGGCTGTGACATATTAACTGTGGGCTGATGTGTGCTGGCTGACGGAGGCCGTTGGTTTATAAAGTCAAACCCTGGAGGGTCTTTAGCCCGAACTCGAGTCTGGAGATTGATTACGACCCCTGCAGGGGTGATCGGCCCCACCTCCCAGATCTATTATTGAACAACACTCTCCTCCACTCCACGCCGTCATTTGTCCTCCGTTACTTGAGCTGCGGTGTTAACAGATCTGCAGGGGCGGTGTCGGATGCCCCCCAGGCCTCTGGGTCCGTCCTGATCAATGGTGGCTCACGTTTCACATGTGAAACCCGTCGGCTCATGTGAACGGCGAGCAAAGTCCGCTTTACGATCCGCTGCTCAGACGTCCAGGAGGAAACTGGACTTACCTTCAACACAAGGGGATAATGGCGCTAACCCTGATGACCTGCGGCTAACCTGATTAGCTCACCACGTGTGGTTCTGCTGGAGATTACAAGCTAACAGATTAGCAGGGCTTTGTTTCACAGTGCTGTTGTGGGACGGAACACAAAACGACTTGAGACGTAGTTAGAGAAGAACACTGAGCTGGTTGGGATCCGTACAAATAACACGTCTAGTCTCACCTTGGTGCAGGTACGCCCATGTGAGTGCTACCAAACGTATGCGTCGCATCCCCAGGTATGGAGGCCTGGATGTTCCAGTCCAGTTATAACACGGCTGCTTTGACCATTTTCCACACGAGCTCTTCAGATTCTATTTTTGGACTCTGACTGGAGAAACATTTTTGTCTGGCCGGCAATCCAAAGATGGAAGATATTTATTTCCTGCATTCGTTTTAATTAAACCCAGACATTAAACTGAGCTGAAACTGAGTTGAAAGGAAGAATCGGGAACATTTCTGTACCCTCTGTTAACTTAACGTCGACTTTGTGTGAACAGCTGCAGGACAACAGCTGATAAAGTCTGTCTGAGACGCTGATGACCTCATGTTTCAGCTTTTTGAACCTTTTAATCAGGAAGAAAAACGACGGCGCGCTTTAAAATCCGTTTTTCTCTGCGGCTGAAAATAGAGTCTTTCCATCTAGACTGAAATAAATTTAAGTGATCTTTGCTGATGAAAATGTGTAACCTCAGGAAATTGTCCTTTCATTCCGCAAGAATGTTTTTATAATGAATAAATGAGTGGAGTCGAGGATGGAGCCCAGCTCTGAGACGAGACCACCAGGGTCCTGCTTGTTGTCCTCGTGGAGGATGAGCTGCTGACATTGGGCCAGCAGAACCCCTTTAGCATGGATTGGTCTGAATGGGCTTCCATAAAGAAATCAAAGACATGAAACAATATCAGCTGATTGATAAAGATGAGAAGAGATGACAAGAAGCAGAAGAAGACAAACCACCTCTTTTAGCTTGATGGTTGGCCTCCCGCCAGGCCCTGCCCGTCACCACCGATTGGACAGCATTCTATCCAGTCTGGATAAACAGCCTTTACAGAAGACCTTTTTGAATAATGCCGTCTGCTGAGGGGAACGTCTCAGGTTAACCCCCCCCCACTAGCCGGGTGTTGAACGTTTCCATGACGGAATTGTGTCTGCTCCAACTGCAGATGTTGCGTCTGATTTCTAGCGGTTTGCCTTTCATTTTTCATTGCCCCCCCTGTCCCACCCCACCCCAGTGGACCCCCCAGGCTGGAAGTTGTTTACCATTCCTGTGACGAGCAAAACGACTCAATCCCTTCCTCGCGTCCGACGCAGCATAAAGGTATTCATCAATCAGACAGGAAGTGACTGTTTAGGAAATTAGACTCTCTTTAGCTCAGCTAGCAGCGCAGCCACATGAGGGACTCTGATAAAGGCATCCGGTCTGTCATGAGATTACAGTGTTTTGTTGCTGTGTTGTGGTGATGTGGGACAATTTTCCTTAGCATTTATCTGTGCGGTAAATGTGTTCCCGGAACATGAATAATGTAAGATTTGGAACATCGGGGTAATCAGTCAAAAACTCAATGTGTTGCAGTTCTTCATTCAAGGACGATTCAGAGGATGTGAACCAACTCAACTCTGACAAAAACAATGAGGAAGAAAGTCTTTACAGAGTCATTTATCAAACAAAAAATGTTGTGATCATCAAACCCATTCTATTTTGTCTTGTATTTTCAGTCTATCAACATTCCACGAGCTATTTAAGTGGAAATTTTAATTTAAGTTTTATTATATGCCCTCTTGTCCAGATCCTACAAGTAGTTCTGTGCCATCCTGCTAACAGATGATCCAAAAAGACAAGGGCATGTCTATCAAAGCGCTTACATTCATGAAAACAGACCATGAAACAAGTCTTACCATCAGGAGTTCCCTCTGGAAGGATTTCCTCTCCTTGCTCTCTGTGTTGGTGCTCTCCTCCTTGAGTTTCTCCAGAACCGATGCCACCCTCTCTGGCTCATTGTCCAGCTCAGTCCGGCAAAAGTAATCCAGAGGCAAATTCAGGTACCCCAGTGCATCAGCAAATGCCCTCCAGTTGCCCACGTTCTCCATTAAAACCGTCCTCACTGTTGCGTAGATGTATGTGAGGAACTTTGAGGGCTTCAGGATCTGCTCCAGCAGCACCGTGGTGGTGAGGTCCGGCCCACACCAATAGATGGGCTTCACCTTTCCCAAAATTAAAAGGTTCTTGGCGTGGACGAGGCCGATCTTTCCCTGATAGTATCCTATGTACCACTCTTTGGTCCGCAGTTGACCTCGTAGTTTGATTTTCTCCTCGCTGAGCAGAGCAATGACGTCCCCCTTCTTGTACTCCAACAGGTAAGTGCTCTTGTGCTGCCGGATCACGGTTTTGATCAACTTGCCAAACTTCAGGTTTGTAACGCAGCGGTCCTGAAACTTTGGGTATTTGGAGGTGACCGCCAGTGGCGACAGGACAATCTTGTCCACCTCTTTCTTTTTCAGGAACCTCCTTTGGCCTGTTATCCTCACGCCGGACTTTGGCGGCGGCTGAGGGGTCTGGACGCAGAACTGGGTGAGGATACAGTCGAGAGCATCCTTGACTTGGACCCTGAGAGTGAAGTCTGAGATGCTGTTGGGATTGTGCGACGTGATCATGTAGAGTAACCTGCTGACTTTACCCAGTTTGACCTGAAATCCACGAATCACTCCAGCGCCCTCGCTTGCCTTCACCTGATAGTTGGACATGTTGGAGTACAATCCCACTTGGAGGTCCTGAGGGAACCCCAGCATAAATTGATGCTTCCCCCACAGCTGGAGGGCCACCGGCGGGTTGGAAGTAGCTTGTCGGCCGACCTCGCTGACCATCAGGGTCTTGGGAGCACAATCGTGCCCAAACATGGCCACAACAGTCTTGAAGGAAGGGTGGATGTGCTTGGGTCCATAAACGCCCAGAGTTACTTTCCTCTGCATGTGGTCCCAAACAGTTGTGTTCTGGCTGAGGTTCTGAGACCGAACCACAACTGCTATGTAGATACAAGGCTCCAGACTGTCCAGCTGCACCTGGACCGTGTCTTTGTAAATGTAAGCATTGAGGACGGCTGTGTAGGGCCCTTCTTTGCAGTCGCTTCGAACACAAAGCATTTCAGCAATGTGACAACTCTCCTTTTTCACAGTTACCAATACCTTCATCTCCAATGTGATGAAAGACTTGGTCTCCATGTTGCTGAGCTTGATCTCCACCACCGGGCTCACAGTAGAGCAGCGGTCACTGTTCAACTCCAGAGGAGGGTCCAGTAAGGCCTTCATGGAGATCTGCTGGTAGTCTCCAGGGCTGACATGGCCTTCAGGGACGTGTGCACTAATGTGGGTTTCAGGCAGCTGGACAACTCCTCCGTTACTGTCCAAGCGACACACAATGTTGGTCTCCACCGGCTGTGTCTGCCCCCATCCAGGACTATGGCCCAGGGAGTCAAGGTCATGGCAAGATCTGGCCAGTTTTCTGTGGTTCAACCAAGCAGTCCTGAAGTCCTCTCGGCTCTGAAACTGCTCCGGTGCAGGAGCCTTCAGACCCGTGAAGAATCCCGAAGATGGCAAGGTTGGATCCGCCTGTGCTTGCAGAACTGAGAGCTCTGAGAGACTATGGGAACGTTTACTCCTAAAAAATGGGTTATTCCTGTGAAAGTTAGGCACCACCTCTTCCTGGTTTGGGTTAGTGATGGTGGTACTGGTAACAGGGCAGCTGCTGAACCCGTTGATCATGATTGTGCTAGTGTCGAAGTCAGAGTGAGATGACGGAGATGCCAGTGTATCAAACCGAATGAGGTCCGATGACTTCCTTCCACTGGTGTCTTTGCAGTTTTGGTCCAACGGGCAGGTAAAAGGGTTGCTAATAGGGGAGGGTTTATGGCTCATCCCTGTCCACTCGCCCAAACCTCCGAACTCCTTTGACCCATCCTCATATCCTTCCCCGAGACTGTCGATCATCCCACTGTCACTAAGCGAGGAGTTCCTGAAGTTGACCGGCTGGACGTAGGCGGCCGGGATGTAGCCCATTTCCGTGTTGTTGTGGGCGTACCACCACTCCCCACCTGACGTGTCCAGCACATAGAGGCGATCGCCTTTGGAGAACTTCAGAGTAGTGAAGCTGCTGGGGCAATAATCCTTGATGGCAACCACTTCCTGTGCGTCTCCATAGGAAGCCGAAGTGTCCAGCCTTAAGGCACTGGGAGAAGGCACTGGAAGGTAAAAGACAGAATCACAATTTAAGGTTAAGAATCATGGTCTTTTATTTGTCTTGATTGCAAAGCTTCGTCTGAACCGGTTGGACCTGACTTCAGATAAGTGCACTTCAATCAGCGACTGGTTGATTTCTACAAATGCTGTGGTTAAGACTGTTTATATCCTGATCAGACATAAGGATATAAGGAAAGGGAGCTGCAGATCAGAGAGACCAGTATCTAAAGAATATTCTGATCACAGTCACAGTACAGAAAGATAAACTGGATAATTTCCTGCATAACTTCCTATTTTTAGCTCACCCATTAGCGTGCATGAAGCGCGTTAGCACAGCCAGAGAAAGAAAAGAATGCCTCCAACTACACGACAGATTAAGAAGACAACTTGTACAGTTCTACCAATGGTATGATCTTACGAAGTGACCAACATACCTTTGACATCGCTGAGACTGGCTCCATTCACGGCTTCGCTGAGGTCGATGAGCGTCCCCTCAGACTTGCAGCGAGGGAGGATGTGGTTGTTGTTCGTCACTCTGATGATTCGATGGGCAGCCATGGCCGGCAGTCACTGCAACGCTGGCTCATTGGCAGCTTTTCATCTGGGTGGGAAACAAAGACAGGATTTCAGGGTGGGTGGAGACCAGATCTGCATAGGACTGTTCAGCTTGAGAGACTTCCTGAGGCAGAGCCACAGTCTGGAACTCAATTCTCTAGATCACTAATGTGGTTAAAGGCTCCAAAGGTCGGCATCGCTGCAGGTGAAAATGAGCTTGAAATACCACTGCATCCCAAAGTGAACGATGAGCCGTGGAAATAATAAGGATAATGTTTTTTTTAATCAATGCAAATCTTGTGAGCCGTGGACTGCCAGAGAAAGGGTCAGAGAGAGGAGATTCTGGGGAGGATAATCCAAAAGTGATAAAGAAAGCAAACTGAGCGAGGTTTACGTTCTGAGAGAATGTTAAAATAAGAAACATAATGTTAGGCACGGCATCAAAAAATAGCACACAAGCCTCTCTAGACACATTTTGTAAATATGTAGGCACCAGAACTGCAGTCGTATCCCTAAATGCGCTATGGCTTTTAACCACAGGCTTTAGATCATATAAATATCTTTTCCTTCTGGGAGTTCCAACCAAACATCTCCTTTCTCCGGCTGCAGGCTGCACCGCTCTCTTTTTTGGAGTATTTACATATGCGATCAGAGAAAGTTCCCAATTTCCTCATCGGAACTGAGTTATGATTCAATTTGGGTACGAGGGACTAGTCAGCAGAGGACTGTAATCTGATTAAAGAGGCTGCGAGACATTGTTGTGCAGCAGAACTCCGTTCCTTCGGAGACTCCTTCCTGCAAGAGGAGGCAGGCGGTGACAGTTTTAATTTTCACACTAATGATGCCATTTTAATGCGATTTGAGCGACGCAGACCGGAGAAGCTGATTGTCGTCCGACGATCGTTTTTTACGTTGATCGCCGAGGACTCCATTCGGACGCAGGTGTTTGTTGTCATAAAACACAGCCGTTCATTATGTTCGGTAATAACACGTCAGAGTAAATGTGGTAATTACCTCCACTGTCCACACATTAGGGCAACCGCATTCTGATTAACGCCACACTGAAGACATTATCCTGCACAGCTTCAGTTCACCAATTGTTTTTTCGGTAGAATAATTTAAACCACGAATTTCCTGCAACTATATTTTGCAGGAAATTCAGATTTCTACAGGAGGAATCAAGTTTTCGTGTCTCGAACTGAGAGATAGAAAACTCTGACTTGCTCTTTTGTGGGTTTGTTGCTCTCCGATGACCCAGTTTTGAGCAGAACCGGCAGACGGATGAGTAATTGTGTCTCTCGTGCTTCCAAATGAAGTGAAGTTTGGGGTTTTCTTCACGGCTCCTCTCTCTGGAGGTTGCATCCACAGAATAAAAAGTGGAGTGGCATCTCCTCACAGGGGAGTCAAACTCCTCTGAGCTGGCGCTTCATCTTCCTGCACACTCTCTGCTTGTTGGAGAACATGTCACCTCGTTGAGAAAACCCCTCGTCCTGAGCTCAGACGGCGGCAGCGGCGAGGCCGCAATCAATAACAAGCCGTCAGACAAAGACGCCGTTGAAAAGCTGTGAGAGAACAGAAGCTGAATCCAGCAGGAGACGTCGACTGACAGGTGGGAACACGGAAGAATCGGAGCTGCTGCTGCTGAGAGAAAGGCAACAGCAGTTCCCTCCAAACAACCTGCATATCCACCACGACGCTCGCGTATGAGCGTACACCCAGACTGAAGAACGCGAGGAGCGTCTGGGGGATGTGAACTCCGTTTAACTTCACATTAGCAAGGAAATTCTACTTGCAATAGAGGAAAGGCAAAAAAAAAAGTCGAGTTCCAGGGGCCCCCAGACGACGGCTGAGGCATTCATATCCGAGCCGCTGTTATTAACTCATTTCAGTCGGGCTGACAGAGCGAAGGAGCCAGAGAGTCCAAGGTTTAATTAGCCGAGAGTCGGCCCGGTCTAATCCCTGGATGAATGCTGCTGTAATAACCGTATGCTCACCAGGACTTTATCGTCTCTCCATCGCAGCACTTTAAAATGACAGGACGGCCAATGAGACGGAGCGGCGGGGCCTGTGGCGTGAAGATAAGACGCCGAGAGTCGAACCTTCACCCAAACGCAGCGACGACTTCGACTCAATCCTGCTTAGATCAGGAAGGAGTCCCAAACGAAGAGGAGGGCAGGCTGGACGCATCCAGAAACGATCCTGACAGCTTCTAACCCATAAAACACACATATTTTTGATCACACCTTCATTTCAGGTATGGCATGTCCAGATTCAGGATGCCTCGTTACCATGGAGCCGGATCCGATGCCGTCCTCCATCTTTCTCACGTGTTCAGGTTTTATGCTACCCTGCAGACCCCAGGGCAATAAAATACATTTAAAAAAAAAAAAAACTCCACACATGGTCGAGTCCATCTATCTGCCGCCGCTGGTCCATAAATATCACCGCCTCTTCCCACAGGAAGAATTCCAGAGGAAACGAACCCGTTTAAAGGTTGGGTATAAATGTCACCGGAGTACATTCTTCATCACCGTCGGTTTGACGAAGAGTCAGCATCACTTTGAATGCAGTTATTCAGTCGATTCACCGACAAGCGTTCAAAGCGATGAGGTCATAGCAGTGATGAAGGGGATGCTGGGTAATGATCACGACTAATGGAGCAGCTTCACACGGGTCAGCTGATTGGAGCCACATGAAGTCATCAGATCACCCCCACACACACACACACACACACACACAGGAACCCCCCGCCCCTGCTTCTGGTTTAAACATCTGCAGGATCAGGAGATGCTGTCAAGAGAAGACAAACCCTTCAGCGTCAGCTGGTGATGGCAGATGCTTGTGTGGAGGAGGAAGAGGAAGAGGAGAGAGGAAATGGAGAATAAAAAGACAGCAAGGTGGGAGAGGAAAGGGAGAGGGAGGAAAGGAAAGAAGGGCGGGAGAGAAACATGAGTGGAGGATGTAGACAATGGAGGAGAGAAGAATAAGAAGGAGGCTGGACCCAGTAAAGAGGAAGAGGAGGTAAAGGAGATGAAGAAGGCAGGGGGAGTTTATGGAGAGAGAGAGAACTGGGTGTGTGAAGATGAAAAAGAGACAGACAAGATGAAGAGCATGAGGAGAGGGAGGAATGAAAAGAGAAAGGAGTCAGCAGAAAGGGAAAGGAGGAGGAGAAGTACAAGCAGATAAATCAGAGCGAGGAGGAGGAGGAGGGGAGGTGGTGAGGAAAAGAAAAAAGCGGTCAAAAAAAGGAGGATGAAGAGGAGGGGATGAGGATATAGAATGGTGGATGAGAAAAGACACGAGGAGGAGAGCCGGGACGAGGAGCAACAGAGAGGAAGAGGAGGAGGAATGAAAGTAAGTGGTGTGTGGAACCTGGAGGCAGCTGATAGAGGAGCCAGGAGGATTTTCAGATTATCAGATGACCTCAGCGGCAGGAGGAGGTGCAGCCAACCGGCTCGGGAACGCTCTCTAATTGTCACCTCATGTCCTCGAAAACATCTGACAAAGCAGCTCAGCGAACAACAGCAACTTCAAAAAACACCCACAGGAGCAACGAGTCTCGTTCTGGAACCACAAACTCACTCTGAAGACAATTAGCAAAACCATTAGATCCAATAAAAACACCATGTGAAGAGAAAAGTCAGTGGAAGCAGAAGAACCCCAGGAAGAATCACCATGGAGAACCTCAGACACACAACCGGAAAAACACAGGAAGAAAAACAGGATTCTCCCTGGAGTGAAGCCGAATCCGTCTTTGCACACTGCTTTTCTGAAATCAGCACACAAAAAGTAGAAAATCACGGGTAAGACATCATTTAAGGTACACGAAATTAAATTAGAATCTAACGTGAAAGTGTTTCTGACGGGCGATCAATCACAGATGGACAGAAATATGACAGGAAAACTGTTGTTACTGTTCATTTAGACGAAGCCGAATTATTCTCCATATGTTTGTTGAATAATTTAAGCACATATATTATAGGATCATCTGTTTAAATATTAACTACAACAACTCATATCTAGATTTGTTTGTTCTGGGAATGTAATTCCCTCTGAAGCGATCGGGGGAGGAGATGACAGCACAGAAGTGAAGCCGAATTCATCTCTGGACTTTATTTTGATTAAATCAGCCAAAAAAAATATGGATTTATTAGTTAAAACTACAATTAGAAGTAGTTAAAGTAAATTTTATTGTGGCGTGAACGGAGTTCCTGTCGACTCGAAAACACTACTGGGCACCAGAGACACACAGGAATACGACACGACTAGTGAAACGTTTTTTTCAATTACAACACAGCCGACTTCTTGTTAAATTGTTGTTTTGATAGAAGCAGCACATTACATAGTTTATTTTTGGCTCAAAATAAAACTAAAAGTACACGAATTTTATTTGGAACTGACCTCCTGCTGGCCGGAATGCTCCGAGTACGTGCGGAGTGTGAAGCTGATGTGTGCCCGTCACTTCTCCCCTTTCCTCGTTTTTTCTCGCATTCTTTCGGTTGAAATCGAAAAATAAATCCAACAGCCGGCGAAGGTGGGTCCGAACTAGGTGTGGCTCTCAGCCCGGTAAGTTTCTAACGGGGGGAAAACCCACCGAGAAGCCCCGAACGGTCCGTGCCTGCCTCGGTCTGCCCGGGGACTGGAGGAGAGCTGCTGAGACAGGGATAGCCTGACGTCACCACGCGGGGCGTGGCCACGGAGTCTGCTAAGGATCGGATGGAGGAACGATTTCATGGTACTTTCCGAATAAAGGGAGCAATGTGGAACTTTTTATGAAACTAAACGCATTAAGCAGCTTCAAAGTGAGATTTTTGCGCATAAATGATTCAAAGTATTAAAAAAATATGAGGTTTTATTATCAATTACTGGATTAATCCAGTGTATATAAAAAAAAAGATTACAGTGGAAAACAAGAAAGTGCTTGGATGTTGAGCTGATTAACTATTTCCAGTGTTGTTTTCCTTGCAAAAACACGTCATGGTTCAACAGATTTACCTCCAACACAGAGGTTATCTTCACTCCCCCGTGCGCTGTTGAACGCAACACGTCCAGAATATCAAATCAGGATGAGATGCTTGACTTGCAGCATCAGAAAGACATCAAATACACAACCCAGGATGAGAGCAAATGATGATCTGAAGCTGTACAATCAGCAACACATGCTGCATTCTGTTCCCCTTCAGCCACGCCATGGGGGGAAAACCCAAAGTTTGAAACAAGGCGGTAATTAGACCACCAGCTGGAGGAAGATAACACAAGTCCTTTTACAACCGTTATTAAAATGCATTGTCCTACTTCAATCCTAAAAAATCAGAGGCCTCATTGGAACACAACAACTTTCCTGTCAGCATATTTTTATTTGTATTTCCGCTCGCGGATTTTCCGTAAAACAATTAAAGCCGTTCTTCTCTCATTCAGCTCATGTTTTTGTGGTGGACTCACACCTCTGTCACCAAACATCTTTTTATTCCTGGACCCACAGCGAATGTCTTAGCAGCGTCACAAAAAATGAAATCCTGCCGATTAATCGCCAACGCCTTCTCATCCATCATCGCCCCAGAGTCCTGGATGTGTTTAAAACGACTTGTAAGAGACTGGAGATGAGCTGCGTCTCCTGGAACAGCACTTAAAAAAGGGATCGATCAAACATCAGCAGGCTTAAAACCAACCTGTCGCTGATCCGTCACGTCTTTATTGAAGCGTTTCTGCCAAGAACTTCATTTACCTATAGTTGGTTTATTTGTCTCTGTCCCTGATCAAGAGTTAAAATCTTCTTTCACGTGCTTCGGTTCTAATAAATATGACCTGTTTCACCTCCTGGGACACATCCTCTATGGAGGAGGTGTTCAACATGCTGGCACCAGTGAGGGAAGAGGCTCTCAGCAAAGTTTGCAGACAGTCTGAGATCATCCTGAGGACGCCGGGAGTCTGTGAATGTTTTCAGTTGAATGCAGAAAGCAGCCGTTGCTGCCCTGAACTCCAGCTGAACGAGAGGCTCAGCCTGGATTTGATGCTTCTATTCATCTGGGTTGAATGGGAGCTGTGGGATCTGAAAAGAAGCCTTCCATTCACCGCTTTATCGAGGAGCCGCGCTATCAGCCCCGGCTTGCTTTGCATCAGAATGACAGACCGTTTGCTTGTCAGCCAGGTTGGTTCTGGGAAGAGACGCCTGGAATTCTGTTTATCAGACTCTGCTTGAATGGAAATTCCTAAAACTGAAGTGAAGAGGAGGGTTTGTCCATCCTGAAAATCACAGATCATGGATTTGATCAATCTATCGTCAATCAGGTTGCACCAATAATGAGGATGATGCACGTTGACATCAAGGCCGCTTCAGGCTGATAAGTTTGCAGAGAGAAAATATCATTTCTTTTTGCCTTCTCTCCTCCATCGCTCTGTTTATTGCATCCCTCTCTCTTCAGGCTCCACAACCTGTTTGCAGATAATTATTTATTCATTCATTCCTCCATTTGTGGGAGACGACTGGCCGTCTGGGTCTCCAGGCAAATTCACATTAAAAGTCGATTTCTGCTGCTTTGAGGTTTCGCTCTTTTTTAAAACTTATTGGATTTTTATTCCTTTTCTTCCGGACTGACAATGTGACCAAACCAACGATGCTCCCTCTGAAATCCTGAAATGAGACGTGTTGATCTTTCGCTCCTCCACGTCTTTCCTCTCTCCTCTCAGAAGGGATTCTCCCCTCAAGGACACCCGGATGGGATTCATGATGATTAACGGAGGGTAATGATGTCTTCCCCCGGATGTCTTGGCAGCAGCTTCAAACGATGACATTTATCTTGTTAGAGGAAAATACAGAAGCGTGTTATAAATGGACTCAAATCAAACTGTGATCGTCATGAAATGGATAAAATGACCTTGTTCTCAAAGAGCAGCTCTGCTATGTTTGGTAGGCGTCTGCAGAACATACTATTATTATAAGGTAATAACAACGAGGAAGTTCAGGAGATAAGGAGGAGTTGAATCAGAGGTGGAGGTGCGTCTGGATTTGAATTAAAGCTGATGAGAAGACAAACTGTCCCACTTGCAGAGCTGCCAACGCGCCATGTGGATCATTAATCCACGGCTAATACGAGTCCTTCTGGCTGACGCACCTGCAGACAGGTGCAGTCGTGAAACAGGCGCAGCTCCTGACGAAGCTTTGAATTCATTAACGGTGTTTTATGTGTGGCTGCGTCAGTTTTAGAGCTGCTGCTTTAAAACCAACTGCAGCCTGAGGTGATCGCTTAAGTGCAAAGACAGATTTACGGCCTCGCAGCCAGGGGCTTCATCACACGATCGATCAATACAGCGATAGATAACGTCTGCTCACTTAATGGAATTCTGCAGTGAGGAGATGAATCCTCTTCACATCCATTTGCAGAACATCCCAAACCACCAACAACAAAGCATCAACAGGCTGCAGGACGCCGCGCTGGAATTCCTGATGGGGAGGAACAGGTTGTTTACCCCCGACATTATTGATCACCGATCAGATTCAGTTTGCTTTAACGTTCAGTCTCTCAGGATGACATTCTGTGATTGATCCAAAATATTCTCCACCCAACCCCAGCCTGAGAGGGTACCAAAAGGCAATGAAATCAAATCTATTGCTGTATCTGGAAAAAGGTGATGCAAATATGCAGTAAACATGTTATACACATTCTGTAAACATATTGTAAATGTGATGTCAGTATGCTGTAAACACGCTGTAAACACGCTGTAAACACGCTGTAAACATGTTGTAAACATGTTGTGAATATACTGTAATTATGTTGTAAACATACTATAAACACGTTATAAACATTCTGTAAACATATTGTAAATGTGATGTCAGTATGCTGTAAACATGTTGTAAACATGTTGTGAATATACTGTAATTATGTTGTAAACATACTATAAACATGTTATAAACATGCTGTCAACATGTTGTAAACATTTTGTAAACATGCAGTAAACATGTTGTAAAAATGCTATAAACATGCTGTAAACATGCTGTAAACGTGGTGTAAACGTGCTGTAAACCTGCTGTAAATATGTTGTAAATTTGTTGTAAGCATGCCTCCTGCGTGCTGCTGCTATGATCTTTTCTTCTTTGACCTCCGGGCTGAACGTTTTCGCCTTGAACGCCACTCGCCAGCCGTCAGAGACACCTGAGGCTCTGATGGAGGCAATCATTCTTCAATCTGTGTTCCACGCCGTCTCCTGGATGAGGGATAGCGTTTTGATTTGGTTTGGTCTGCAGAGGGCCGTTGATATGGAGTTCGACTCATTACGCCGCTCGCTATGACCATCAATCAGACGTTCTGACGGGTCCTGAGGTCAAACGGGCATTTGACCTTTTTATGGAGCTCTTCTCTCATTTGGCGTCCTGATGTGTTTCCACGCCTCGCCTGCAGCTCGCTGTAAAAGAGTTGACAGACGTTCGGGACGTCGGTGACTGTTTCCAGAAGCCTTGTTTCCCCGGCGGCATCATCGCTCAGGGTCGCACTGAGAGGCGTGGGTGGAGGAGGAGACAAAGAAAACAAACGAAGGCTGAGTGAGGAGATGTGACACTAATGGTGATGAAGCTGATGGATGAAGGGTGAAGGCAGCGCTTTAAAATCACTAAATCAAAAGCATGAACCCTGTTAGCTGGAAGGAGGAGCGTCCAGCATGGGACAGGAGCTCGGATGAGCCTCCTTCATGTTAGGAGGAGCCAGAGGAGGAGATTTATCATCTCAGATGGCTTCCTGGACGCCTCCCTGCAATGTGGAGGATTTTCATTCACATACAATACAAAAAAATACATAATGATGATGAGGAGGATGCAGTTGGAGCAGTCACCTGTGTTGTGTCTTTAGCGGATTGAGCTAATATCTTCATCATGGCGGCTGGCAGTCGTCGCTGTGACTCATTTCATCAGGATGGCGGCGGTGCCTGAGTGACAGACGGGTTAATCAGTTTGTTTTTAATCTGGTTGAGAAGCTCCGTTCCTTTTATCATAATGAGCTCCGTCTCGCTTCTGTCCCGAGTCCTCGCCACAGCAGCTGCTTGAGTACCGCCATCACACGAGAAACGAGGTCACTTCCTGTTGCTGGGAGGTCACCGGTTTGATGGAGCAGGAGTCAGTGTGGATGTGACGCCTCAGGCAGCTCCTGTAGGTTGTTTTTAAAGGAACAAAAAGAAATTTAACATGGGGGCTGTGTTCTAATTGAAGGAGATGGTGCGCTTCATTCACTCACCTGAACCTCCAGAAGAGAGAGAGAACAACACAGGAAGTTTACTTTACAGCAACTCTGGTTGGTCAAATTTCCAAAATTATGAAAAAAACACCAAAGTCATTTCTATCACACTTTTTAGGGGGGCGGGAACCAGGTGAGGTGAAGTCAAAATGGTTATGTGTTAGTCTCCGCCTTCTTCAGGAGTTCAAGAGGAAACTGCTCTGATGTGTGGGGACCCCTGGAGTCTCCTGGTCCTCCTCTCTGGAGCTCCTCTTCACGCCACGTGGTTTATTCTTCGCGATGAAGAGTTTTTCTCGCCCCTCTGAGCTCGTCGTGTTGCCCTGACGACCTGATGGGAGCTTAGCATTCACCATATGCCGTTGTCTTCGCTGCCAAACACTAAAAGACGTGTCTGCAGCAGGAAGGACTTCAGTTGCACTCATCATCCAGGAATTCATTATGTAAAACCGGAACCTAGAGTCAGCCTGTGCCGCGTTGCATTGTGGGTAGCGTTGACATCACTTGTTAATGGATGCTGCTGACTCTTCCTGCAGACTCGTTGATGTCTCACAGATTGTTTTCCTGTTGGCCCAATTACCCAAACTGGTGGGAGAAAACAGATTTATGGCCCATCAGGTGTGTGTGTGTGTGTGTGTGTGTGTGTGTGTGTGTGTGTGTGTGTGTGTGTGTGTGTGTGTGTGTGTGTGTGTGTGTGTGTGTGTGTGTGTGTTTGTCTCTACAATGTGAGGGCCGGCATGAGTTTTTACCCAACAGAGTGAGAACATTTTTGGAAAGTGAGAACATTTTGGCCGGTCCTCACTTTATCATGCTCTAAATCACCTCTAAATATCATGTAGGTTCTCCCCTGTGATTTTAAGAAAAAGTCCTCATAATGGGTCGGTGTCGAGAATTTCTCGCCGGAATTTCACACAGATTTTGCTTGTTGTTCCATCAACTGCTGAGATTGGGAACTGCAGCGAAATTACTCCTGCTACACCTATGGCCGAATTAGGTATTGCAGCCAAAATATCCCCAAACAGTTGACCTTGGCAGGAGGCCTAGAGGAAGACCAAAGAGGAGGTTTATGGATGTAGTGAAAAAGGACATGAAGGTAGTTGGTGTGAGAGAAGAGGATGCAGAAAACAGGGTTAGATGGACGCAACTAATTCGCTGTTGTGACCCCTGACGGGAAAAGCCAACAGGAAAGAGTATAGGACTGAGAGTAGGGACGTTGAATGTTGGAACTATGACAGGGAAAGGTACAGAGTTGATTGACATGATGCAGAGAAGGAAGGTAGACATACACAGCAGAAATTGGAATGTTGAATTTTTGGGGTTAAACATGTCAGAGTTGATTTCCACTCTCAAAGTGTTATTTTAACGGGGGAGAACATGCAAACTCCACACAGTGTGGGACTTGAACCCAGACCCGCCGTGTTGTGAGGTGACAGCGCTAACCACTGCGTCACCGTGCCGCCCAATGTTAGCAAGCTGATTTTTTAAAATGTAAGGCTAGCTAAAGTTAAACATTAAAACAGAGTTTCCTACATTATTAATTACAATTTACTAAGTGTCATGTATGCTTTAAGTGGGGTTTTGGGTTTTTTAATGAACGTGAGACGAACGATTCATATTTCTGCTTGATGAAAGACAACGTGAACGCGCTCATTCTGGTGCCTCATTCACTGCCCGTCCGAAGCATCGCCGGGCAGTGAGGCTTCGCGTGTGACCTTCCCTATCGACGCTTCCATCACGGCCGATACTACGTGACTGATTCTGCTAAAACACATCAAAAGCAAATCTGGCAACCCAGCTGCCACAGAGTCGCACTGCGCATGCGTAATCAACGCATGGAGGCACCCAAAGCAGTCGCCGCTCTTCATCCAGGCTGCTAATGAAAGAAGACGACGGCTTTACTTTGTGTAAAGACCTTCTCTACGGCGGCCTCTTTATTTTTAAGTCACAAAACAACTGCAGCTCAGTACATTTGTTTGTATCCGTGGCTAACAGCTAACTTGAGTCTGTCTGCAGCAACACACTCTCTTCCACGTGCACGTGCGCTCGACAGCTGATAAAAAGTACACAGTATGTTGTGGAATCCACTGCATATGTGACAAAAGGTAGTTGACTTTGCAAAAAGGATGGAAATGGCTGCAGTGAATACTTTCTTTCAGAAGTGGCAGGGACATAGGGTGACCTATAAGAGTGGAGGTAGGAGCACACAGGTAGACTACATCTTGTGTAGACGGTGTAACCTGAAGGAGATCAGTGACTGCAAAGTAGTGGTAGGCGATAGTGTAGCCAAACAGCATAGGATGGTGGTGTGTAGGATGACGAGGATGAAGAGGGCAAAGGCAGAGAAGAGGACGAAATGGTGGAAGCTGAAAAAGGAAGAGTGTTACATGACTTTTAGGAAGGAGTTAAGACAGGCTCTGGGTGGTCAGGAGGTGCTTCCAGATGACTGGAAAACTACAGCTAATGTGATCAGGGAGACAGGTAGGAGAGTACTTGGTGTGTCATCTGGAAGGAAAGTAGATAAGGAGACTTGGTGGTGGAATGAGGAGGTACAGGAGTGTATACAGAGAAAGAGGTTAGCTAAGAGGAAGTGGGACACTGAGAGGACTGAGGAGAGTAGACAGGAGTACAGGGAGATGCAGCGTAAGGTGAAGGTAGAGGTAGCAAAGGCCAAACAAGGGGCTTATGATGACTTGTATGCTAAATTGGACAGCAAGGAGGGAGAGACTGATCTATACAGGTTGGCAAGACAGAGAGATAGAGATGGGAAGGACGTGCAGCAGGTTAGGGTGATTAAGGATAGGGATGGAAGTCTATTGACAGGTGCCAGTAGTGTGATGGGAAGATGGAGAGAGTACTTTGAAGAGTTGATGAACGAGGAAAATGAGAGGCAACACAGACTAGAAGAGGTGACTGTTGTGGACCAGGAAGTAGCAAAGATTAGCCAGGATGAAGTAAGGAGGGCACTGAAGAGGATGAAGACTGGAAAGGCAGTCGGTCCTGATGATATACCTGTAGAGGTTTGGAAGTGTCTAGGAGAGGTGGTAGTAGAGTTTCTGACTGGGTTGTTCAACAGGATCTTAGATAGTGAGAAGATGCCTGAGGAATGGAGGAGAAGTGTGCTGGTGCCCATTTTTAAGAACAAGGGAGACGTGGAGAGTTGTGGCAACTACAGAGGAATAAAGCTGATGAGCCATACAATGAAGTTATGGGACAGAGTAGTGGAAGCTAGACTAAGGGCAGAAGTGAGCAACAGTATGGTTTCATGCCAAAAAAAGTATTTGCTTTGAGGATTTTGATAGAGAAGTACAGAGAAGGCCAGAGGGAGCTGCATTGTGTTTTTGTAGATCTGGAGAAAGCTGATGACAGGGTGCCCAGAGAGGAACTGTGGTATTGTATGAGGACACACACACACACACACACACACACACACACACACACACACACACACACACACACACACACACACACACACACACACACACACACACACACACACACACACACACACACACACACACTCACCAAAGTCCACAGATATGCATGGTGCTCTCTGCATAGCTGCATCGAGCTGTTAATATTTCTTATTTTCTGGTTGCTGTTGAAGCTGACAATAGGAGTTTTTCCACACATCTCATCTCTCTGTCATCAACAGCTTTTAAGCACCTATTCACAACTGTCCCATCACTCAAAGATGTTTTATGTTGCCCCAAACTCCACCATGCCTCTAGTGAACATTCGTTTGCATTTTTCTTGGTCATTTTGCCCTCAGCGCGGACTTCAGGGCATAATTCTGCGCAAAAGATCTGTGCTTTGTTTCATAGCTTCATGTTACCACTTCTAATTCATGCAACGTGTTCAGACCATATAAACCAGGTAAAATGGTTTTGAACTGAGTGGAGCTATTACCGTATTAACTGGAGGAGCAGCGCCCGCCGTCTGTAGCCGCGAACTGCAATTAAAAATGTGCCAAGAAAATCTACTCTCGTGAATTTATCACGGAGCGGTCACGGATCCGGACAGAACCATCACGCGGTCCGGATCCGGACTGTGGTCCGCCATTTGGTGACCCCTGTTGTAGTGAACACTGCAGCCATTTTGGCCTCAGTACCGTATATCCTTATAACTACATATCTAGAAAAATCTCAAGGCCTTCTCTTAAATTTAATTCTTCCTTTGTCCAAAGTAACCTTTTGGCTGTGATACATTGATTTGAATATGAGCATGTCATTTTTGGATTAGGTCCCAAAATAGGGCATCATCCATAATAGACTTTATGTAACATGTTTAACATGTTAAAAGGCAAAAGAAGAAAGAGGCAGAAATAATGACTGAATCAAATTAAAGATGTAAGACAATTTTTAAATTAATATGTATTTAATAATCAGAGATTGGGCCTAAAATAGGCCTTAAATAATCCATTTCAGGCTTTTGGCCCATTAGAAAAAAAATATCTCATCTGATTCTATCATTTAAAAAACAGGATGCTGAGTACAAGTGGCTGAAATGAGTTCCTTCTCAGGGTCTCTGGGTCTAAGAGGGTAGCAAGACCTAATTTTTCAGAAATGGACTAGGGTCAGAATTTTTTTTACTATGACCTTGGGGCTGATTTTTTTTAAGTGTGGTGATTTGGTGTCTCTATGACTTTCCTGTACTACCTGGCGCCATGGGAAACTTTGCATATGTCTGGACTTTGAAGTCTTATAAATCAGCCATTTTTACTTCAAATGAGCTGAAACTTTTGAAGGTCATTCAGGTCACCCCCATAAAGCAACATTTTCAAGGACGTGTCTCTAGATGGTTCCTGGAGCTACTTCCTGTATGGGAGAGGCTATCAAAATGGTTCTACCACCATTTTATTTCATCATTTTCAGAGATCCCACAGTCCAGGTTTCATCTCTCAAAGTGCCACAGAGGTCAAATGAGAGCAAAAGAGCAACAGTGTTCAAAAAACATGTCTGTTTGGCCTCTGTTTATGCCTAGAGGCCCCTGGAGGTCTGAAAATATGTTTGAGTATTCACATTGGACCCCATATCAAGCCTGTAAGTTTTAATCAGGCTTTATTTCAGTAAATAAATCTGTGATTTAGGCCATTTTAGCCATTTTGTACTCTAAAGGTTTAATTGTCAGCTGAGAAACAGGCCCATGTGTTGTGAAGAGCAGGCTCGGTGGAGGAGCGATGGGAGGATCGGGAAGTGGGAGGAGCTTGAGGTTGGAAAATTGATAAATTAGACTGGGACCAGGTGTGAGTCCCTTTCCATTTGCCTTGCAGCAGATCTCTACAACTATCTGACGGCAATTGTTTGTCTGCGTGAGAATGTGAGTTCCTTTGGTATCCATGAATGAATTATCTAGCTGGTATCTTTATGTTGTTTGATGATAGACCTATGCTTTGTGTTATATTTGTGTTACACATTTCATACATGCTTGTGTTTAGTTTGTTCTATTTAGATAAAATCAGCCTTGATTGCTGTCAGCCTCTTTTGTTTCATCTACTGCCCTCCGAAAGTAATAATAAATTACGACAAAAGGATTTTTGAGTGTTCCCTGTGCCTGACTGCATGGCTATAGTGTTTGTAGAAGTCCCTGTAATCAGTCCACCTGCAACACTACTGTACTGTCAAGTATTTTATACCATGTGGAGGCCCCTTTTAGAGTTGGGGATCTCATATTGCACATCCAAACTCAGGGGGAGACCTAATACCTGGTGGTATTTTGATGACAATACTCAAAAACCAGGGAGCAAGACTCGTTCATGCAAGTTTAACATCCTCAGGCTTCATCACTAGCAGTAGGCCTCAAACATGGAACAGGGGGGGTTTTCATGGGGCTAGACTCTTAAAAACTGATCCAGTGGATCATCTCACTGCCCTTGATAGCCAAAAAAAAAATCTCAGAAGTCAAATCCACTGGGAACCCTCATTTCCATGGCCGAAGCCTCAACATTTTTTGCTTAAAATGTGACAATGTATGTGGCTTTTGTTTTTATGGAAAACAATTTTTGGTCTCCATGCATTTTAATTTTCAACTAAGATCATGATACTGATGCATGGCCCCAAATCACTTGGACCAAAACCCGATGGACCTGATGGAAATAAGTCCACTTTGATTTTGGGGTTGTGTGTATATGCAGCAGCACAGGGCCTTCAGAACAGCTTCACAGTATATGGAACTCTAAAGGATAGATAAACTTTCTCAAGATATGTCCTACGTAACAAAAAGATTCATTTAACTAACTTGACAGACTTACCGTATTGGCCCGAATATAAGACGGCCCTGATTATAAGACAACCCCTGCTTTTTACAGACTCAAGTTTAAAAAGACTTTTTGAACACCAAATTTAATTATTATACAGAAAATGACAGTACATCTGAAACTAATGATTATAACAATGTATTTGAGAGAAAAAGCATATTATTTTGCCTCATTCAAATCATGCAAAACTGTCCATCACATCTTAATATCTTTACATTTAAAATGTAAAGTGAAATCACATTTGTAAATGAATGGCTTCTGGTTTCTGAAATGTAAATAAATCAATCTGTGATAAAACGTCGCAATAACTGCATTAACCATCAAAGTGAAGTCTAACGGTAGTCTCCAGATTGTCGCTACGTTTCTCTATTTTCTGTTATCTTATTTTCTACTCTCTTGCCGCTATTTTTTATTTTTCTTCACAGGGGTTCTCTTTGGCCTGGGGAGTTGAGTTCAGCATTCGCTTTAAAGATATCTGGCGCCATCTAGCGTTGTAAATGGGTATAATGTCCAGACCCCGAATGTAAGACGACCCTCACTTTTTCAGTCTTATTTCAATGCAAAAAACACCGTCTTATACTCGGGCCAATACGGTAATTGGTTAAAAATTTAATTTAAAAAAAAAGGTTAAGTGTTTGGTTTGAATTTTTAATTAGATGTCCCTTTTTATAGTACAGGATTCATATTGAACTGATTCTGTTTTGGATAAATTTATAAAAAAGTGGTGATCATGAAAGGGGGGTCATGAAGCTTTAGTTTGAGTTCTCAGAGGTGAGCACGCTCCTGTGTGCCCATCCCCCACCACCTTGTTGTCCAATTATCCAATCAGAGCTGGAGTAGGGAGTGGAAAAGTTCAGCTAGTTAAGGGAAGACATAGCACCAGCACCCCATTTCTCCTCGGACACCCCAACACCAACTCTTTATAATGGATCGTTTTCAAAGAAGATTACATATTTTACGGAGCCACCACAACAAGTGTGAGGAAAAATTTGAAAATGCTCAGGTAAGTAATTTTTTTTAAACTTTTTTTTTTTTTGCACTGAGAATGATTTAAGGTTGTTTTGTGTTAAATAAATATAATGACAGTGAAAGCAAATTTTTTTTTACATAAATACCAGTGATACTTTTAGTCATTATTGTATTTACAAAATTATTAACAAAATATTTGCATAAGGAAACAGTGACGAGCTAAAAATAGCCCACATCTCCGAGTGCCTCATGGCGACATTTAAGTTCCGTTTTTGTTGACTGGAGACAAAATGGACAACTGTTTTTGCCTAAAACGTGTTTTCCCCACGATTGTGCAAATAAGCAGCTTGTTCAAAGCAGCAGTCCTCCCTAGAGTCACGTTAAGGGATCGGGCGGAGTCGCCGAGAAACGGGCAGTAAATGGGAGGCTGGCTGGCGACCTGTTGCAGACCTGCTGTTGGACTTGATCTGATGAGGGAAATGTGTCTGAATGAGCATCACCTGTCACTTCTGTAACATCCATAGTCTGCATTTATTTGTTATGATGATAGCGGGTCAGAACAGTATGTGAAAAAAAATCTAAACATATTCTATTTTTCATAATGAACAACCTATGTCACTTAAAATTAACTTTACTGTCCCTTTAATGACCGCTCTGCACCCGACAAAGTGCACATTACTGGCTCAAACTATTTTAAAATTGCATAGACACAAGATAATTCAATTTTAGGAGAAAACATTTCATAGTGCATGACATGAGAATATAATGCATGTTTTTAAGAGTAACTTTTTGTATTTAACAGTTTTGTTACCATTGTCATGGCATGTGGTGTCATTATTAATGCTATGACAGGCTGGAGGTCCTTACGTCTACACGAAGCAAGGCATATCAGTGTTGGTAATGCTCAATGACGTAGGGCAGGAGCTCTCAACACTGTAAAAGGGCTAAGAGATCAGGGTCTTGTAATTTTGCGTAAAGAACTCAGGTTAAAAATTTAAATTATACAAGGTCACATACAAGGTTGTCTGATATTGACACTTGTCTCCTCCTAGTATGCAGCGCCTCATTTACTCCTGGTTAAAGTGAATACAGACTATGGAGGGGGCACATTACATAAACATGGAAGATAAAAGTAATTGATATGAGCAAATCTACATTGATAAAGAGGGTCTAAAATGTAACTTAGATTTTTTTTTTTAAAATTACTACCAAACCCGACTGGATGCAAGAATTTGTATCCATGAAGCATCACATGTTGGTTCAACTGGTCTTGCAGAAAGACGATGTCAGGATAACACAATCCTCATTTTAAAAAAAACAACGCATTTGTCTAAAACTAAAAAGATCGTCATGGCACATTAACTGCATACAAGTTACATCAAAGTTCACATACGAGTAATATGTTCCTGTTTGATCCAGGGTTTTATGTTAGACATGTCTACACTGTCATCTCAACTGAGTTTCACATACAGTAAATAGGCAGTCATTCAAAGGCCAGAGTCCAGCAAGAAGAAACATGCTGTGTTGTTTAGAGAGTAATTTTCAATGGAAAGTACTTGTAGATGTATGGTCGGTCTTGTGCAGTGTAAAGGTTTAACACTGAATTAAGCAATAAATTATTTGCACAACTGATAATCACCCATTTTCCCCACTCTTGCATGGCTATGAAGGCTGAAAAAGACCACTGCCCCTCATCAGATACACCTCCCCAAGAGAGGCCTATAGATGGACCTTACAAAGCAAGCTACCCCCAATCAACACCATCGCGATCCAGTGATGAGCTGCCTGCACAGAAGGCTAAAGGTAAATCAGTCCAAATAGTGTTAACGCTTGTGATTGATCTAGAAACCTTAATTTCTATTTTTAAATTAATCATATTCACAATTTTGACTTTGTTGATCAGATGAATGGGTTCAGTTGAATGAATCAGTTGTTTTATTCTGAAGATTAATCACTCCCTCTTATTCTGATCAAGGCAATACAATTTTTACCTTGACAGCTCTAAGTTTATTTAAACTTGGTTGACGTACAACTACTACCCATGGATACTTTTTGATAAAGTATTTGCTTGATCAGAGGCTTACAGCTGTTCTTCACATGTAAAGTTGTGATTGTCCATATATACAGTATATGTAAATATACATGTACAAAAATATATATGTTAGGGATGTAATGGTATGAAAATTTTGTATCAGTTAACATTGCAGTAATGTTGCAGTGTGCTCAAAATATTTAAAAAGTACTTGTACACAATTGAAATCACCCAATCCCTTAAATATTATAACACGTCTTCTTGCCTTTATGGTCAATGAATGTGTCAAATGTCCTTTGAGTACACGTTTTCACCCTTTTTTCATGAGAAATAAAAGTAAAAAGCAGTTTGCTCCCGAGTGGGCCAAAATACCTGTGGACAGGTGCTGAAGTCTCACTGAGTTACAGAAATCACCTTGATTAGTGACTCAAAAGGGTGTGCAGCAAAGCATTGAGTTAGGGGTACCATCATTTTTGTCCAGGCCTGTATCAGTTGGGTTTGGTTTTTTTTTTATATGCATGAAGATGGTTTGGGTGAGTCTATAACATGGTTGAGTAGTGTTATAAATCTGACATAAGTAACTAAATTCAATTTTATTTGAAGTCCTTGTTGTTTTTTACATTTCTGTTATGTCCATGGCCCATAAAAGAGTAAAAGTAATTAACATAAAACCAGATGGAATGATACGTCAGAGGTGTTGAGTAAAAATAAAGGATTTTCTTACAATTAAAGGATTGCCAAATAAAAAATTTATACACAATACCAAAGCAAGATGATCGATGAACGAAATACTGAAAAACTCTAACAAAAGAATGACAAGAATATTCTCCAGAATGATGTTGTTTAAAACCTATATTAAACAGAAATGACTGATAAAGCACATGTCGTGTTTGTAGGTGACCAAATATATCCACCATAATTTGCAATTAAATTCTTGAAAAAATCAATGTGATTTTCTGGATTTTTCTCATTCTGACTCTCGTAGTTGAGATATTTCTATGATGATAATTACAGGTCTCCTCTTCATGTGGGAGAACTTGCACAATTGGAGGCTGACCACTTTTTTTCCCACTGTATAGACAAAGTTCTTAAGTAGAAGGGAACTTAAAGGTATGCCTGAATTTTCATTCCTTGTAGAACAATCTATTACCATATTAACATGAATGGAAAAAGGTCAACCACCTCTGCCTAGAAACTTTAAAATCTTGCATTTCTATTGTTGAAAAGATGTGAATACATCAAAACCCTAAACTTTCATTGACAAAGGAGGTTGCTTTCAGAGGATTTCATAAAGGACATTTTTCAGATGATGGTGTAGGAGCCATCCATGAGGGTTGGACCGATGTGGGAGTGGAGGCAGTAGAGGATTATGGGATTAGGGAGGGGAAGATGTGACATGAGATGGCCACTCTGTCGCTGCACGGCTCTGCAGGCTGACAATATGAGGGTTGCTATGGCGACAGAGGCGCAGGTTCAAATCCAGATCGGCGGTTTGGGTTTGATGGCAGGAAGGAGGACACGTGTCTGCAAGGAGCTGTTGGCTGAAGAGAAATGGTAGAAGGTGATTGTGGGATATGCTGGATAAATGGAGTCTGAAGCAGCAACAGACTGAATTTTGTCCTGTGAGAAAGTTCAAGACGTGAAAACCGGTCAGAGGTCACCATTGTTTGTGAGCGGAGGAAACAGGAAAACAACTGCAGGCCGCAACAACCGGCCTTCAAATGCCTGTGACGTCAGGCAGCAGCATAACACAGGAAGGAAGGAAGGAAGGATGAAGGAAAGAATTGGGTTTTCTGGTGCAGTTTCAGTGTGTGTCCGTTAGAGGGCGCTGTTGTCGCTTGCTTTTCCCTCGCACCAGTTTATCCAGTTTATAAAGCGGTTTGTTTTCGTTTGAGGGGGGGGGGTCAACCACTGGTTATTAATCAGATTCTGATCGATCACCCGTGATCAGAAGCTTTAGATGAAATATCATACCTTAACCTTTTTTAATCCAACTTTAACTATTAGGATTTATTACTATTTAAACAGTTCACCCCAGATCTTCTCATCACCATGGTGATGGAAAGTAAACATGGTCCAACATTCCTGAAGCCTTCAAGCATGCATCCAGGAAAGTAAAAATTGTGCAGCGATGATTCATCTGGTGTTCCCGGCTGCAACAGGAAGCGTCTACAGAAGGAGGCTTCTGCAGCTGCGCAGGCGTCTGCAGGCTGCACAGCATCCGAGAGGTGGAGTCCAGCTGCACGCTGGCTCGGAGGCAACGGATCCGGACCCTGGGGACTCAACCACACCCAGCACCGAGCATGTTTGAGTCCAGCAGAGCCTCCCGTCTCCTGCTGAAGACACACAACTGGTGAGTTGTTGCTTGTTTGCCTTGTTGTTTCGGTGTTCTGTGAGATTTTATGAGCTGTTGTTGGACTTTACAGACAGGGAGAACTGTTTCTCATTCATTCATCTTCATGCTGAACTTTTCCCTACACATGTTCTCTTTTGTGCTGCTTGTTCTACGGTAAACTGAAAACAGTTGCGTGTCAGAAAAGTTGAGATGTGTGTGGAAGTTGGTGAAGAAATGAAATCAGATTCAAGAGAACTTCCTTTGTGGACAGAGGAGGACAGAGAATCCAGACAGAACCGTTCAGGACAACTGGTTTTTGTGTCAAATAAGCACACAATTCATTTCAGGTGGATGTCATCATGGACGCTCACACTACTCCTCCCTCCGTGGTCATGACGCCCCCCGGCACCCCTCCTCCTGTCGTTGAGGTCAATCTGGAGATGGTGACGAAGGGTAGGGTCATGTATGTGATCATAAAGACATGAAGAACGCAGGTCGGTTTGTGATCCCGTTCTTTCCCTGCTGCGTGTGCGCTGGCGTTGAGCAGGGCGTGTTCTTATCAGCCTGTTTTCAGAGAAGAGCGTGAGACGGAGGGAGCTGCCTCCAGGGTCTGTTGCCGTGGAGATAAGAGCCCAGACGCCAAGGCCCACTGGTCCTCGTCTCCACATCGGGGATCTGAGTCCAAATCTAAATTTGCCAGCAGACTGCGTTACCGCACACACGATGAATAAATGAACTAAAGATTGGAGATGTTGAATTGTTAATGGATAATTGATTTTCATGTTTTGATGCTTGTTGATGCAGTTAAACCATCAGATCAGTGATTACGCTGCACACATTTCTGATTTTAATGCATCAATAGATATGATCTAAAAAAAACAAACTTATCTCTGCAGGGTTTTTTTTAATCTATTTAGGACATTTTTCTTGACAAATCTGCATGAAATGTAGGCTTGACGTGAACAAAAGCTGAGTTTTAAGATGCTCAACCCAAAGAAAACTCGTTTCTTGTCTTCGCTAAACTAAACTGGTTTGCTGTCAGGGTTTCTGCTGTCAGACAAACAGAAGTTCCATCTTGTTTTCATAGGATGACACTTTTTGTGCAGCGTCAACTTGAGCTGAGCCCGTTTAGTGGGGCTAAAATAGACCGACGGTCTTTGAATGCCACACATGTTTGGCTCCTGAGCCAAGAAAATAAAATAAAAATCAGCTGCCATGTGGTCCCCAGATCTTTGTGGGTGTGGCGCCTCCATCTGAGTCTGAGGCGAACCCAGTTTTGGTTCTACAGATTTAGAGTATCCAGACTGAATGTGGACCATTTGAACCAGAACCCGAGTTCTGGACATGTCAAGAGGCGGTACCGGTCCAAAGTCATTTCTAACGATTGATATATATCATATTTCTGTTTTTCAGCTGCCATCACAGACGGCGGTTCTGAAGTTTTGATTGGAGGTGTGTTTAATTTAAATGTCACATCATTGGTGTCTTGACTTCACAAACCCTCTGTGTGCTGACGTCTCTCCTCCACCTTCCAGTGACGGTTGGAGCGGTGCTGCTCATCCTCATCATCATCATCGCGGCGCTGCTGAGGAGTCTGTCCAGACACAAAGGCTCATACGTCACCAACGAGACGGACGACGACATGGATGAAGAGTTTGATGATGATACGTCACTCGAGAGCAAGGATCCTCTGAAGGTCAAAGAGGACGAATGAAGGACCAGCATGAGCTGATTGATCTCCACACGGCGTCTTGACTGGATAACTGAAAACTGTCATCGTGTCCTCGCCCTCAGTCTAGAGGTCTGAAGTCCACGTGAACCTGAAGGCAACAGGATGGAGACAGGATTCCCAACACCAAAAAGGAGCTTTTTAGGCAGTGATGATGATGAGCTGTGGGTGTGATGTGTAGGAAATTAATGTAAATGAGATAAAAAAATCCATATATGTGAATTTATCTGCCTGTTAAGGAAAGTAGAGGCACTTCTTTGGAAAACAACGTGAAAAACACTTCTAGGAATTTATTCACTCAAAATTCAACTATGCCATAAAATAAATTTGTTTAAAATAAAACGTGCCTCAAGTTAACTAATAAACGCTTTTGTTATGACTAGAAAATATATTTCAGATATCTCAAATGTAACCATTAAAATGTAACCGCTTGAATGTTCATTAAAAGTTGTCTGTTTGGAATTTGTCAACGTGTTCATCCTTATTGACATTATTACCGTCATTTTGATTAATTCTTATTGATTCTTACTGTAATTAGTTTAATTTGAACTTTCTAAAGTCGGTTTTTGACGTTTTGTCTTGATGTAAAACCGCTGGCCGCCGGCAGGTGGTGCTGCTGGACCAAAATAAACCATTACAAACAAAAGTTCCTGTCGGTAGCTAATATTCAATTAACGATCGATAACATCAGAGTAGGGGAAAATTATCACCAGGATGGAAGGTGGGAAAATAGTGATCTGGGATCCTGTTATAAGAGCAACAAGGGGCTCATGTTCCTCATTCAATATTCAAACACAAACATCCTGAATGAGAGTAAATACAAAGTTTGTGTTCAGCTAAGGAGGCCACGAATTAAAAGTGTGTGTCGCTCATTAACACAGCTTCAAACACACACTAAACAGAGAAACGGGATTCATCTCAGAGGCTTCAGATTCATTTAGACACGCTCAAATTACATTTAATTAAAAGTTTCAATCACATTTGAATTAAACTCAGAAATCCACTGCAGTCAAAGCAGATGAGAAATATTTTGCATGGTGAAACATTAACTATTAATGTGATGGTATGAAAAAGTTTTTTAGGCTTTAGCATCTCAAAAAAACAACTTTAGGGATAAGAGAATCAGAACTGATGATGTTGTGGAGGAGTAGAAGTAGAAGGAGCGATTCCTGTGACGTGACACCGGGACCCTGACCCTGACCCCGACCCATCACTGGGACCTGAACAGGTGGCTCATCAAAAGTGTTCACATGTGTGGGTTTCATTGATTAGAAGACAAGCAGTGGATTGAGGAGGAGGAGAAGGAGGACGAAGAGGAGGGGGAGGAAGGAGCTCTTCGGCGGTTGGAAACTTCATCTGTGACTCACCCGTCAAATCAGTTCCTGAGCTGACGACGTTCTCCATAACAAACGCTGGCGGGAAAGGAATGAGATGAAACCGTTCGGAGGAAAAGAATCCAAGAAATAAAAACGCGCTGTGAATTTCCCGGGAGAGCTGACTAATTTTTTGACAACATTTTCCAGAGGAGGGAAATTTTGGCAGAATATATTCCCCGCGGATCTCGCTGGAATGTGGAACCGTATCCATTCCAGGCAGTGATTTATTTAGCCTGGTATCGAGTCTGAAGCTGGACGGTCATCTCACATCCTGCAGCCGCTTCCTGGTTTCCATCAGCTCTTATCAAAGATAGAAAATATTCTGTCCCTTGTTCTCCAGAGGAGGAGGACCCCCTAAATCTCTTCATCTCCTCACTTCCTCCATGACATATTTCTAATTACCACAATGTGTAGTTTTCACTTGAGTGGAACTTTATTTAACTTCCTCTTTTAAAACTTTTCCTTCATTACTTTCGTCTGACAGTTTTATTTATTCATGATGTTCTCTGACTAAACTCCATTCTGTCTTTATTTGTCTCATAACTGAACTGAACACTTAATAAACGACTGACCGCTATAATTATTAGAGTCTCCTTCTCAGGATCGATTGCTCTGATCACATGAGGTCTGATTGATCAGTCAGTCTGTTTGCAGGTTGAGACAAATTGAGTTCCTGACTTCCATCCAGGTTGACACGAATGTGACAAGGAGGAAAACGTTCCAGTTTTGGCGTCTGACCCGAACCGGCCATGATGCTCTGTAGATCCAGGTCCTGGAATGTCCTGGAAAACTATTGAACAAGCAGAGGGACGTCTCTGAAGCGAGATCTCACTTCTCAGGGGTGACTGAGTTCATGGGAAGCCGCCATCGTATCACTCATAAGTGTGTATGTGTGTATGTGATTGTGTGTGTGTGATGGTTCTAATCCGACCCATATGAGTGCAGACGAGGCCAGATGAGCCGAGTCTCGCTGTTCCAGTGAAGATGTGTATAACAGCAGCACCAACAGTCTGGACCAGGACCTCATCCTGACTCGGTGATGAAGTCTCATCCGTCCTGCTGGAGGAGGGAGGTCGGATGTTGACCTAACCGTCCTGTCTGGTCCCATCCGGGCCGAAAGCTGAGGAGCTGCGTCCACATTGAGGTTCTCTCTCTGCCTGGAGGCTGAGCAGCACCTCATTATGTTTTTCTCTTTCATCGCGCACCAAATACACCAGCTCGATTTTCCAGATGCTTTTTGGCCAAGAGTGACTCATCAAAACACGGGCATGGAAAGGAACTATTTCCCAGCATGCCTGGTTAGTCATATAGAGGCTGATGGATCGAAAACTCAAACCACCTCTTCCCAGATTGGTTTTTATTCAACCCTTATTTATCCAGGGGAGGCTGGCCGGACGTTCCTGCTCAACAATGGCGTGATTCAGTTTCACAAAGCCGCACACATCACGGCGAGGAGGTGCCCAGTTTGACCACAGACTCCTGCTGTCAGCTACTGGGAGCTGCCCAGTATTCAACCACAGAGCTAATTGGAAGCTGAGTGTCCTGGAAGGAGGTCTGGGAGCGCTAAAGGGTCAGTCCACTCAGTACATGCAGGTCATTGGTGAACACTTACATTTATAAAAAGTTGTTTTTTGATTTGAAACCAAAGAGACAGAGATATTGGAAGAGGGTGGAGGCGGGATTTACCTATCTTTCCTGGGATTGGTTGAATCCAGGTGCACCTAAAACACACCTGAATATAATGAAGGGACAGAATACAAACTCCTTGTGTCTTCTTCTTGGAAATAAAGCTGGAAGACCTCACATCCCAGAAGAAGAAGAAGAAGAAGAAGAAGATGGTGGTGGCGTTTGGATTCTGGTGCATCGGCGTGAAGAAATAGATGGCTGGAACTTCCTGCAGCAGCTGCTGGAACTGCATCCCATCATTAACCAGTACAAGAGGCTAACACTAATGATTGGACACAGACTCCTGGCCCACATGGGCCACAGCTCTGCTGTTAGTTTGAGATGAACACGACCGACGACACGGTTCCAGAATGAGTTTGATGCCTGTCAGCTTCAACTATGAGCTCCTTCCTTTTCCACTTTGCTCAGCCTCGAAGTATTTTCTTTATATGATCTGATTATTTCGTGTCAGATGTTTTGGAGGCGGTGACATCATCACATAAGCTCCCGCCACAATGCAGCAGCTGATTCCTTTGACATGTGGACTGGATTGACGGCAGACTGGGAACATCTGGCGCCTCCGATGGCGGCTGTGTTTTCTCATCCTCTGTGTGTGACGCCGAGCAGTGATCGGTTACGGATCTTATCCGATGTGATCTCCACTCGCTTGGCATCCGTTGGCGTGTTAGCATGTTAGCATGGATCCAGCGGGTTTTAATAACCCATCTGTGCAGGCTGCTCTTTAGCAGCAGCTGAAGGTGGAGGACGCTTTATTTGTCCCAACTCCTGATTTGTGATCTCCCCCAGGGGACAGATGCTCCCACTTCAAACAACGCCGAAGGCATCATTCCTCTTCTGAAGCGTCTTGACCTCCACGTGTTCAGTCAGGACCGATGAGGAGATTCATCCATCCAGCTGTTGAAGATCTCCACCAAAGATAGCAAAAAGGAAAGCAGAAACCAGACGTATAAATATTCTGCTATCACCAGGTATCACTCTGACTATCTTAACATATGCAGCTTCACATCCCATGATCTCCAAGATGTGATGTTGCTCCTCTGAGAGGCCGCTCCACCCGTTCTGATGGGGAACCATCATGTGGTTTATACAGTATGTCACCCTGTAAACAATCTCCACCGCTCAGAGGAGGCAAAAATAAAGCGCATCCTCCCTAACAGGTCGCTAATGAGTTCTGTTTACAGCAGGTTTTAATGAACACACACACACACACACACACACACATACACACACACACACATGCTGCATAGTTCCAATTCAAACTCCGTCATCAGAATGTCACGTTCTTCTGGTTCACGAGGCGCCGTCCGGTCATTTTGGTGCTTCGATAAAACACCAAACGTTACCAAACGCAGACCGACGATCAGGAAGAGACCGCCAGACTCACAAAATCTCAAATTAGCTTTGGCGACCGTCAGACGCAGGAGTGAAGGATGTAGATCAAGATATGATTAAAGGTCGCATGTGGCTCCAAATTACAAGCTGCTGCAGGCCTTTCCATGTCGGGCTCGGACCTGCGGCTCATCCTTCAGCTCTGGTTAGCGGTGGTGGCCCGAGCCCAGCCGGCTGCTCTGGCTAATAGTCGTATCTACGGGCGTGTTCTGATAAATGGGTGGCAGATGTTGGTGAATTTGGACCTGAAGCGGGGCTTTCACAGGAGACGCTTTAAATCCTGGCCCTCAGGAGGGATTCTGTGTGCTCCAGTGTGTCACAGCCCTTTTGATCACGTTCTTTCATTTGGATTTAGCTGTAAACTAAACGAACAACCAGGTTTTTTAATCTCAGACACAGCTACCGCACATGCACTTAAGTATGATAAGTGAAGTTGTTAATAGCATGTTAAAATGTTAATTCCAACCATATATGATGTTGTTAAATTTGGTCTAGGAATGTTTTTGAAGAGAAGTAATTAAAACGTTTAAGAAGGAAAACCTCTCTTGTCTGGATTTGGCTCAACACGATTCAACAGGAAATAAAATGTGGTAAAAATGACTGAAGACGAGCAGGAATCGCCCTTTATATCACGGCTGACGTGCGATAATCACTAAATAATCCATGAACAGTCAACCAGAGATTGTGTTTTATGTCAGTTTATAGAAGTTTTATAGCTTTTACTGCCAAACAAGGAAGAAACGTTGAAGCTAACTCGTTTTTATTTTTTGCCATGAGTGTGACCGACTCGTCAAACCATGACACGGCTCACCTTCATGAGGCTGGACGCTGCTTCTCTTCTGCTCTGCACATATCAGCTGATGTTCTCTTGCAGTCTGTGGCTTGTTTTATTGTGTCTTTATGGTTTATTTACTGTGGTTTTATTGTTGTTTACCATGTGTTTACTGCTGGAAACTCACTGGAAGCTACAGGAATCGCTCACAGTCGTCCCGACGTGACTCTGCAGGCGGAATTTGAGGGAAACAAAGATAAATATATGGCAATGCATGAAGAACATAATAATGAACTGATAGGATGTGTGTGTTAGTAGAGAGTGTGAAGGTGTGTGTGTGTGTGTGTGTGTATGTCTGTGTGTGATATAATAAAAGTCTTCTGAAAATAAAATTTATACAGGAACGTTTCACGCTGCTATTAAATGCACTGAATGGGAACTTATCTGCTCATAAAAGCGCTCATATATGGTTCGTTACCAGTTTCATACGCATGAAGTGAAAGAGAAAAGACAGATACTAAAGTTAAAGGGCACACAGCCGCCTTGTGCACTCTATATTTGTCTCAAAATAAGAGTTTTATCCTTGAACATACTCATGAAATTACTTCGTATAATGTAATGATGTGATTTTATGGAGAAAGTGGTGCAAAACAAGTCTAAGCCTCCGACTGGTGATAATAAATCATTTGTTGCACATAAAATGGAGGAAATTAAGATAGTGCTTTGTTTCACGGACATGAAAAATGCCCTCCTGTGTAATTTACTGCCCATTAAACTGAGAACTGTGCAGTAATTAATTAACCACAGTTTGTGTTTCCGGAACCAGAGCGTCTTCCGTCTCCTGGGACACTTCTATGAAGCTAAATGCTGCATTGTTGACCTTAACTTCCATTTTCTTGATTGCCAGCTTACAACAAAGTAAACAGACAGGAGAAAGAGAAAGAAGCAAAATGATATTAATTACATTTTGATAGTTAAAAAATGTTACAAAAACTGAACGATTAACAAGATTTCTGTCTTCAAACCTTTAATCAAATTAAATTCAAACACGTTAAAAATGCTTTTCATGAACTGAGCGGAAGACATTTTCAACATTAGTCTTGATATTCATCAAACCAGCGATTAATCGAGTTAAATTTCCACTTATTAATGTGAAATCAAATAACACACATGGCTTTATTGGATTTATCCGTGTTAAAGTTCAAACAACTTGCTGGAGTTGCCTTTTCCAACAAAAAATAAAAGTTTGACTCTTTATGGTGTCGGAATAATCGATGATGAGCTTCAGATGTGGGGCAGAACATTCCCTCCGCTCTGAACCACACTTAACGGGATGAAACTGAAAGTTCACGAGTTATCGTCAGAGTTTGGGGGTGAGTTTACTGCTGTGTAAACGCCACTCTGCATGCCCCAGTAAAAAGTTGGGTCTGCTTACTGGAACGTTACCACAGCTCCTCTGCTCGCATGTTCTCATGTTCTGATGCAGAATGCTTTGGAGTTAAATGTCGGTGCATTCTAATCATGTCTTCCTGTCCCCTCTGTCTCCTGCAGACTTTTTTTATTCTAAATGAAAAACAGGCTGTTGTTTAATTCAGACGCTGCAATTTAAAAAAAAGTTCAGATGAAAAGAATCACTAAAGAGGAAACCAGGGACCTCAGGTGGCCATTAGATTTTAATAGGTGCTTTAATTGTCTGCTATCAATCATTTTCTGGATCTTTCTATTAAAAGGAACAACTGCTCGGCTCCATTTGAGATGCAAAGTCATTAAAAGCAAACGTCGACATCACAAATCAACCTGTCGGCCTCTTTGGAAGCTATTAGCTCACAAATAACAGAGCTTGTCGTAGAGAAACCTAATCCTAAACTGCGTCCAAACAGGGTGTATTTAAATAAAGCTGTCCACACTGCCGATAGCTGTCGGATGGTTTCTGCTGTTTAGTCATAAAAACAACGTCCTGCCATGGAAACATGGATGCCAGGAGTTTCCCCTCAGTGCTGCCAACCAACCTGGAACTGGTTCTAGAAGTTACAAATGGGAAGTAGATTTTAATTACAGGAAAGAAAACATAATAAAATGACTATACTTAAGGTTGTTTATTTAGCTGAGTTCAATCAGCCGGTTGGGTGACGTCACTAGAATAAGATGTGGAGCTGATGGGAGGAGACGTGACGGGGGTTTGATCACCTCCACACAGGAGTTCTATCCACGTCCATCAGAAGGCTGTTAGTGTAAAAACACTGGACTGAAGCCAGCGATGCGTCCGTTCCATCCTGGTCTTCATCCAGATCATGTTTTCAGATTCGATTTTTTTTTTTATTACAGAAAAGATTGCTGAACGGATTTCCATCGAGCTTGTTGAAAGAATAGAGTGATCACATGACCTCCATGAACTCTCACTGCTAAAGGCAACAATCCATAAGTCATGATGTGAAGCTCTCACATGTGCAGCAATTCTGGTGTTGATATCTGGGAATGTTTACGGTGTGACTGTGATTCAAATTGTGGATTCTGCTGCACAAAACAGCTCTGAACTTCTTGGTTTGAGCACCAAACACCAAATAAAACCGATAAAAGTTTCTGTCTTCCTCATTATTTTCACCCAGAAGAATCTTGATGCGTGATTTACAAGTGTGATTTTGGAAGTCAGCACAAGCTGAGCCATCATGACAGTAAGTCCCAAATGACAAACAAACAGGGAATTCTAGCTTACTTTATGACTGACAGATGTGCAACAGGAAATATCGTGAATTTGACTTCTTAGGTCTTTCTTTTTTGACATTCTGACAATATATATATGAAATTGGTTCATGGCAAGTTGCAGCAAGCCCCTCGCAAAGGATAAATCACCATGATATATGATGCTGGCATTAACTGCATTGACTACACATAAATCGTTCAGAGCTGTTCAGTCTGGTGGAGTGTAGGCAGACAGAGCTGCATGCAAAAGGCGGAGACCCTGAATAAATATGTATTTGACCTTGACTACATCAATGTACAAAGTTTAGTCAATGCATGCAAGGTTAAGTTAAACAAAGTGAACCCTTCCCTTCGAAGACCACTAGACCAGAGAGACAAATTTACAGTTTGCACGGCCAAATCTATATTTTTTATGAGACATTTTTTCCAGATGGGATCATGCACTCTTGGAAAAATCTTTCAAATAACAGCGAGGTCAACTAGTTGAAGACCATTCAGGCAGTTTTCAAGTTTTCATAAGATGTTCTCAGATTCAAGATCAAGAAACAGACAGGAAGGCCAAACTGAACCTGCACATCTTTCTAAAATAACTCCAAAAGGAAACAGTAATATAATGTCATGGTCCTTTGTATGCTTAAAAATAGAACTTTTTCAGACAATGTAACACTTAACCACAGTTGCACATTCCTAAACAATACATCACATCATCACACTGAGTTCGAACAAAGAGACAGGTAATAAAAGCTGGTCATGGCTACACACATTTATGGGTTACCGGGTGCAGGATTCTACTGTCAGTATTGTCCACATTTAATCAATACTGTGGGGTATACCATGAATATTCCCTCCAGAATCACCTGGTTACATTAAGACTACTTGTGAATATTAAATTTTGTTATGGTCAGTATTTACTTTAAATTGATTATAAATAGATTATTCAGAATCACAATAAAGGTATTTTCTGATTTATTATCGCAATAGTGTATATTGATTAAAAAATCAAAATATTTTATTTAGTATTTTAACAAAATGTTTATTTTTTTAAATAAATAAATCGATTTCAATCGATTTACTTTGCTCTGATTACTACTTTCAACAAATCGATAGTAATCACAGTATTAGTATTTTTTAACACCATAGAAAATAAATATTTATTTGAATTTTTTGTAGTTTGTACAGTAGGGTAAACACGGTTTTTTGTTCATAAATTATACTAATACAGTACGAATTCCGTAATGACATTATTAAGGTCGTTCAGATCTGACGCTCTTTTCCACTCACACCCCGCCTTGCAAGTGCCGGTCTTATTTGGCCTACATTTGGACCACCTTAAATATTTCTGCTCTGCATTTACAGTGAAGCGCGCGAGCCGCGCTCAGGGACGTGGGCGCGCGGAGGCAGCAGCAGTCCTGTCAAATCACAACGGGACTGACACTCAGGCGGAGGACTTACCGTCAGCAACGAGGACTTTACGGCTGCTTTTAACGGGTAAAAGTGTCCGTACACTCGGTAAACTGGCGTGGAACTACATTAACGTCGGGTTTATGAAGAGTTGCGGTACTTTTCTAGTGTTTGGACATGCTACGTAACGCAAGTTACGACAAAAACATTTTTTTTTTCAACACAGGGGCGCGCGAGACCGACCGCGGACTAACTTTGAAGGGATTCTACCGGCTCGTCTGAAACTTTTCCGTTCTGGAAACATTCGGAACAGCTTTGGTTCCGTTAACGTGCTCGCACAACGCGGGATAAAGACACTCTTGTTGTGTTGACTCTGAATTCACCATGTTGGCGAATACAGCGCTTTACGCAGCCAAGAAAAGGAAGAAGCCGGTCCAGAAAATGTAAGTTTACACCATAAACATTCACATATCCCCGGAATGTCCCGGTAACACTCCTGCTGTGTCACCGGGTGCATGGGCTGCATCACGCCGGGGGTACAGTGGGGTTCTGGTGCTTCTCTCTGGTTTTCCTGAAAGTTACACTTATTGTCATTGTACTACATGATGCATTTCATTCCTGAAGTTGTGTTGAATGTTACTCATATGATCTTTAGCTGTTTAACTGTATATTGAAATCCCTAAATATTTCCATAAACCATCACTCATGTTTGTACTACTTTAAAAGGTTCTTTTTTTTATTCCTGTGTTATTATTGTTATTCATTATTGCACCAGGAGTTGGGTATTTTCTAGGTGGTTTCAGCTGTGCAAACATCTCCAGACTAGTCAGTGTCACTTCCCATCTTACATCATTATAAGTAGATTATAAGCTGGTTATAAGCGTGCAATAGTAGCTGCATTGTCCTGTTGTGAATGCATAAGGACATGAAACCCATTTTCCTCCTTGTGGTTCTGCACTGTTGGCTGAGAAAACCCAGACCAGAGGTAATGGTAGGTGATGAAGTCCAACAACTCTGCATGCATATCCAGCATGGAAAATTACATCAAGTAAAGCAAAGCAAAAGAAAACTCTTCCTTCACTATAGTATAAATCTCACTACTTCCTCCGACTGATTCATGCAGCAGCTTTAAATCCGTAGAGATGGAACTTTATTCCACTGAATCGGCTTTTCTGATTGTTGAATTTATGATATTTAGGGAGTTTTCGTTTGTGCTCTGTAGGCGGGGAGGTTTGCAGTGGAGCAAATGAATCCCTACTCGTAAACTCATCACAACTCCTCGCTTTTTTGGATATATGTCTTGTTTTCCATCTTGAGGACCCGTGGATGGCCTCAAACCACAATTTTAGAACGGCTGCTGCATCCTGTAGAGCCAGACAGTAATCATTCTGAGTTGTATATACAATAGAAAAATGATTTTTGCACAAAAAAATAGTCTCAGTGGACCCTGTCTTGGACTGAAACCCCTCGGTTCTCCAGATGGTCCAGAGGCAGTGAACATAGATAAAAGTGAAATAGCTACTGAAATATCATACATAGGTTTCCAGCTTGATTCACAAAACAAATTTAATTAGTTGTTTCATTGCTACTTACATCATTATTTTTTATTTTTAAAACTGATCATGAGCATTTCTCATTAGATCACCAGCAAAAAATTAGTTAGTTCCTCTGTTCTCGTCTGTTTGTACTGTTTCTGTGTGACCAGCACCTCAAACACGACCAGAAGGTCAAGTGTCTCCAGGTCGGCATTGATCAGATCACTGCCCCTCTCCTTTGGGTTCCCTGATGGGGCCTCAGTCACCCTACTTGCAAGGCTAGCTAGCATCTTGATGTTTCATCAGATGAACCACATTTAGTTGAGGCTTCATAGAAATAATATAGTCTATTAAATTAACATCAGATGACATTGCACCAAACAGGTGCGCTTAAAACTACAACATGGTTAGTATATGGAGAAGAGATTATCTACTAGTTAATCAGTAATGGTCGGTGTCTTTCCCCCTTGCAGATAAAATTTAAAAAAGTGCTTGAGTAGGTTGTAAAATATACCTGTCAGCTGAGGTTTACCTGTTTCACCTCAGTAGCCAGAGGGGCCCAACTCCAGAAATAGAAAATAGAAAATGAATGAATGGATGTGAAACCTTGTCGCTGTGTAAAAAAAACTTACCGAAGTCTTGTTTTTACAACATACACAAACACAGGAAATCCGTGGTGCATTCAGGGACACATCATTAACTTGAATGTTATCAATGTTTGTTTTAAAATGAGACATTTCTACTCTAAATGAGATATCCAGCATCAATCACTACTTTTCTCTTTCACTGCATTATTTTTTCAATTAGATTCCATTTCGACAGACATATCTTTAAATGGATCTCTGGTACTGCTGTGATAATCTAAGTTTACTACATCACTTTAATTAAATTATCAGTTTTAATTAATTATCATTTTAATTAAAGTCATAATCATTTTGCATACAATTTAGGTGGTAAGAATATTTCTGAGTGGTTGATCTTAAACCAATTTAAGGTTAGCCGCAGTAAGACAGAATACATGTGTGTGAATGAGAGGGACCCAAGTGGAAGAGTGAGGTTACAGGGAGAAGAGATCAAGAAGGTGGAGGATTTTAAGTACTTAGGGTCAACAGTCCAGAGCAATGGAGAGTGTGGAAAAGAGGTGAAGAAGCGTGTACAGGCAGGATGGAACGGGTGGAGAAAAGTGTCAGGTGTGATGTGTGATAGAAGAGTTTCAGCTAAAATGAAAGGAAAGGTGTACAAAACTGTGGTGAGACCAGCGATGTTGTTCGGCCTAGAGACAGTGTCACTGAGGAAAAGACAGGAGACAGAGCTGGAGGTAGCAGAGATGAAGATGCTGAGGTTCTCTTTGGGAGTGACCAGGAAGGATAGGGTCAGGAATGAGTACATCAGAGGGACAGCACATGTTAGAGGTTTTGGAGATAAAGTTAGAGAGGCCAGACTGAGATGGTTTGGACATGTCCAGAGGAGAGATAGTGAATATATTGGTAGAAGGATGCTGAGTTTTGAACTGCCAGGCAGGAGGCCTAGAGGAAGACCAAAGAGGAGGTTTATGGATGTAATGAGGGAGGACATGAAGGTAGTTGGTGTGAGAGAAGAGGATGCAAAGGACAGGGCTAGATGGAGGCAATTGATTCGCTGTGGCGACCTCTGAAGGGAAAAGCCGAAAGGAAAAGAAGAAGGTTGATCTTAAACCAATCACTATCCCTTGTCAATCAAAAATTGAATTTTTAGACACTACATTTAAAAATTATTATTTAACATATATTCTTTAAAAAAAACCATGTTTGCCCAGTTGCTATGCATAAAATCGCTTATCTGTGGCGGTCATGACTGGGTAATAAACACACCAGTAGATCTCTTAATGTATTTATCTTAAATGAAATGTTGACTAAACGACTTCTCATGATGCTCGTCTGACTTTTAATGGATTCCGAGCAATTCGGTTATAAAAATTGTGCCAAGTTTACAACATTATTGGTGCTGTGAAAGCGTTTTTAATAGACTCAGCTGGGCGACATCACATGGTTCCTCTCAGACTATTAATGGTGATATATTGGAGCTATATATATAGAACCTCTTGGACTGTTTTTTTTTCACATCATGCTCAAAGACTTTGGAAACTTGGCACTGAGTACTTCAATGGGTTTACTGTTAGGAGTAGTTGAATGCAAACTGGACAAATAAAAATGAGTATTGCATACCTCAGCCCTCCATGTCTTATCTTTAAGTCTAGATCTCCACCCAAAAACAATATGTGTCCGTAAGTTAATGTTTGCCCATCTCGGCATCGCTGGATTAGTCAGGGAGTCTGCTGAAGTAAACGTACAGTAGAGGCAGGTAATAAATGCTGCAAGTTCTCCTGACCAGCACAAGTCTTATCTCTTATTTCCCTGACTGTTGGAAAAATGAACGGGTTTATCCTGAGGTAAGAATCAACATCAGCGCTGGATGAAAACAGACATCCCCTGTGCTTCCTGACTGCAGGCTGGAAGCTGAACAGGAAGAGCGATGTCGCTGCCTAAAGCCCACTGAAGCCCATAAATTTTTATTGTGTGAGAACCAGAGATGGTGCGTCTTCTCCACACACCCTCCTCGTGCTGTGTGTGTGTGTTTGATCAGACTGCGATCAGTCATTAGACCTTGCCTGAAGACTGTGTGAGGAACAATTAAGATATTTTTATTTGGCATGTACAGACATGCACCCTTCCTGAATGAGTGAGCTATTATTTAACTAAACACCTCTACTTTCTCTGTGGAAACAAAGATGCTTTCAGGCTGATACTCAATCATTTAGTGCTTCAGAATTACACATTCATTTGCTGGAAAGATATTTAACAAGCCAGCATAACTTATAGAGAAGCAGGTAATAATGGAGCCTTGAAGAGGTTGTCCAAAACAAAAAGCAAAGATCTTCTTTGGTGACTTGATTTGATGCTGCAAACCTAAAATATCCTGCAGGAATAATTTATAAACCCCTTGTAGTACTATGAGGAACCTCTCTGTGCTAAAGGGTTCTTCTGCACCATATTATGGAGATAGAACTTTTTAGGAGATACTGTGATAGTCTTATGACTCTACACAGAACCTCTTGTTGTTATAAGGAATCTATCTGCAGCTACATGGTGAATAGTTCTAGAGAAGGTCTCCAGTATTGAGCGTCAACCCTTTATGGTGCTATAAAGAACCCTTTCAGTTCCTAAGAGCTGCTCTCAGCCACTCCATCTCCCTCAGTTTGACTTTTAGCTTTTTAATCCAGACTGGAGTGTTAAATCCTCCATACAGAACCACAGACCCACGCTGAGAGCTGTACAGAACCCTGCCAGAACCGTGGTTTCAGTGTGTGTGTGGTACTACCTGCATTAATCATAATCAGGACATGGAGAGCAGTGCTCTCACGCGATGTTTCCACGAGGGAGGAGGTAGAGAGGAGGGAGGGAGGATGGAGTAATCTGAGACGCGCTCTGTTTTTTTTTCTCCTCCTCCTCTGACTGCCACAACATACTTTTTTCCTGTCTTTCCCTCTGTCTCTGTGTGTGTTTTTTTGGGGGAGGTTATTTCTCCCTCCCTCCTTCAACACAAATTAACATAGTTCAGTGTCACGCACACGCTTACATAAGTCTTCCATGTTCCCTCATTTCTGGTTTTCAGGAAAAGTTGAGAGTTTATCTCTCTTCTGTTGTTTTCTCTTTGGCAACAGGCTTGATGGAGTGAGTTTGTCTGCTGTGTGAAGAATGTGTTGATCCTCACATGAGTTGAGAGGCGGTGTTTCTGCCCCAGGGCGCGTTACAAACTTGTTCATTTCAATATAATTAGTGTCTGAAGGTGCTGGTTTTATTTGTCTATTGAAAATGTAAATGCAAACTACTTTAGTTAGCTAAGTGTGCCCTCAGTTGTTCTTCCACCCATGCCTACACCTCTGGTCTGTCTCTGTTTATTTCTATCAGCAGTTTGTGTCATCAAGTTTTTCTACAAACACAACTCCTGTTTTGGCCTGTTGTTGTTTGCCATTCTTCAAGACTCCATTCCAAATGACACCCGATTGACCAGCTGGACATTCAGCAGACAGGTTTATCTACAATCAGTGTGTCTATGGAGGGACGTAACACCAGAGAAGCCCCCGCATCTTCAGCACAAATTGTGTGATTGTGTGAGAAGAGCAAGTGGGTTTGTGAGCTCAAAAATAGAAATGATGAATTTCTTGGAAACCCACGCAGCAGCAGAGTTTCCTCTGCGACAGCCGTTGGCCTGGTGGCAGGTACCATTTCACCAGGCAGGTTTATCCGACGGATGAGGTCAGCTTGGTGACAATTATGAGCCTCACTTATTAACTGTCACCAGAAACATCTTAGAAGCTATGCCTTGGGCGATGTGGTTGTCTCCAGACGTTCTGGCAGTATGTTGTGTGTGTGACGTGGGCTCATGAGACCTGAGATACAATCATAGCAGAAAGTGAATGGTTGTTGTTACCATGTTTGAATAACTTGATATGTATAGAAAACAGATCTGACTTTGGCACCGCTCTATCATTCTTTACATCACAATGTCATCATGATATCCACGACAGACCGGGGCGACGACATGACGCTATTGGTTTGTTCAGTAAATAAAAGAGTCTGTGTAAAAAGTTTAATTCACAGATTGTTTTAATTGCACATTCAACATTCTCTTCCCTGTTTGAGATGAACAGAATAGCAGCAGATACAACTTCTAAAGTTTAATGCATGGTAAAGGAGGCTGGATGGGATGCGTTTACAGCGTGTATTTAATATTTATCTTTAATTCTGTTCTTCCTGCTAGTTGTTTTTACTATCCTTCTATTACAGCTTCCCACATGAGGAACAAACTGTGTTTCCCTCCCGGCAAAGGAAAAAGAGTCAGGACAGGGTTAATGAATGTCACAGAGCGCTGACTAAAGATGTGGTGAAAAGCCTTCACCCCAACAGCACTGTAGAAACTTTGTGGTTTAGGTACAATACTGAGGGAAATCAAATACCGTACATATGCTTTCAATTAGCTTGTCTTTCCCGACCAAACAAAGTACCCCCAAAAGAAAGCATTCACATTTGACAAATTAAGACCAAACAGATTCAGAATTGGTTTTCAGTAAAATGCTGTTGAACCGCATTCCCTCTGGAGGGGCTGACAAAGTGTTTCAATGCAGGTTTGGGAAAAAGAATTGAATAATAGTGAGTACAGAGTATTGGATGACAGTTTACGACAAAGATGAGCAGATCCTTTTTTATTTTCAAGGATTCAAAGTAAATCTAATTAGTGCTAGCCGACAGCGAGCTGGGGTGTTTTTAGCCTGTTACTGTCTGTAATGTCTTCCATGTGTGCTTTGTTTGTGTTCATTTCAAGCTCATAACAGTAGCCGCTCTTCACCAACACTTCCAGTCACATGGACAAGATGAATATGGTGGGGAATGGAATCAAAATTTAATAAATGTGGTGCAAATCAGTGGTGGAAGAAGTCACATTTCAGGACGTGTTCACCCAGATGAGCTGTCTTAGTTGATCCTTTTCCATGACTGATGTGCAGAAAAAGCTTGTTATGTGTAACTCCTGGAGATTCTGCTACAACCTCAGCATCGCATCATGGTGTAAAGTTTGCATCACTCCCATCATCTGCTGGTAGAACATAACCGTCTCCTGAGTGTTGGATCCAGTGTGCTATCTGAGGGCTCACATTCTGCTTCACTGCGTTTCCTAACATTGTTGGATGTTTTCAACATTTTCCTTTAGTTACGCAAAAACTACTGAACCAATTTCCTCTGAATGCTGTGAAGGGCAGGCCAGGCGGGCTGAATAGAGGGTGCAGGGTTTGAGCTGTCAGGGGAGGTTTGTGCTCCGCAGGGTGCCATTCAAGTTGTTCTTGTGCGTCACATGTAGTCAGTCGTGTCTGACAGAAAGGTGTTAGGATGGACGTGTTTTAAAACGTAGGTCATGTGTTCAAACGGCCTGCTGTTTGACACTCTGTCGTCCATGTGACAGACATCAGTCCCCGACTTTCACTTCCATCAGAATGCTGTGATATCAGTGAGCTGCTGCTCAGCTGTTTCTCTTCAGGGCTTTATTGGGTGGTGTGTTTCTGAACTGCGCCAATCCAGAATTTTTCAATTAATCCTTTAGTCGTTTGTTCATGTATAAAAGTACAAAAGTTGACTTGACACATCTTGTTTTTCCTCAGAGAGAAGAAATTTGGTTTGCACTGAAAGCAAGCCAACAAATCCTTCTATTTGAGAGACCGCTTTGAGCTAAAACTGATAACTGAGAATTTTCTGTGGATTGAAATCTTAATTACTGGAGTGATTTTATACTGTACTTTAAATTTATGTCCTGTAGAAACTGAACAAAGGCTTGCTGGGCCTGGCGTCGTTGGATCTCTGCTCATGTTTTTTTTCCTGTATCGTAACTCCAGCAGCGAACAGACGCCAGCGTCGTGTTTAGTTTCTTTTGTTCTGTGAAGGTATCGCTGCCCGACACAGACAGAGAGGCTTTGTGTGAGCGCCGGGGAGTGTTTCTGTCAGCCCGGCGAAACGCCGCGTCTCACACACTGCACAGGACACACACTATACACACTGTAAACACTGTATATAAACTGTACACGCTACACACTACAAATGATATTTATTTATTCCGTGTTTTCATTATACATCTAAGCATAAATGTTCACACACACACACACACACACACACACACACACACACACACACACACACACACACACACACACACACACACACACACACACACACACACACACACACACACACACACACTGCACAGATCTCGCTCACGCCCACGCCCCTTCCAGGACTGATGTGGTAGATAAAGCCAGCTCATTGTTCTTGCAGGGAGTTGTGCCGTCAGGAATGCAGCGATAACCATCTCCCCTCAATTTCAAATATGTCCTTATTGGAAGCAGATGTCTTATTTGCAGGAGAGAGGGAAGGAGGGCTCAGTCACGGCCAATGTCCACATTTTACACGTTTATGTAACCGTTACACTACAGGCAGCTCACAACCTTCCTGTCAGATTTAACAGCTGAGAAAAGTGTGTGTCAACTCCAACAATCAGTTTCTCGTGTATGAACACCGGAGGCCTTTGACGTGTCGGTCAGTCGTCGTCATTCGTGGTTGCTGTTGTTATCCTCTTCCATTGTGCACTAGTTATAGAGTGCTGGTTTTAGAAGTGTTTGAGTCTCTCACCAGAAAACTCTTTACTCTCTGAGTCGGCAATGATCAGAAGGAAAAAGTTAGTTACTGCATCGTAAAAGTCATTAATTAATGCTTTTTTCTTCTTACTTTGGCCGATTCTGGCAAAACGTTTGTGTGCTAAATATTATCTAATAGTTGCTCATTATATTTATTGCTGAAAACCCTAATCAGGAGGTTAAAGGGTCAAAGCTAGAGCGTTTGCAGCAGTGCAGGTGCGCACACACACACACACACACACACACACACACACACACACACACACACACACACAGAGCGTTAACATCCCGATTGGCCTCATCTGACCTGAAATTCCCAGTGGAGTCATCAGCAGAAACATCTGAAGCTGATTTAACTTTACTGGGACTAGCAGACATGCAGCTGCTCTGTGTGAGACTGACCTGGAACTGGAAGGTAACTGGTTCCATTCCCGTAACAACCAGATGCTCTGGTGTTCTTGAGAAAAACCCTGAAACCTGACCTCCAGAAAGTCTTGAGTTCACATTCCATTTAGTGATTCTTTTATTGAATATGAAATTAAAAATTATAGTCATCCTTTCTCTCTGGTCGTCTTGTTTTTCCGTGCTGCCGGTGTTGCTCAGCTCATATGTAAATAGATATGTACATGCAAAACACCCATTAATACAGATCTAACCATTGTCATCCATCACCCATAGCAGTGAGTACAATAAGTATGTTTGAAATTCATGCAAATGTGTTTGGAAAAGATTGGATTTTCATGTATTACTGGGAGTTCAGGTATCAGAGATAGTCATCTCACAGCTTCTCTAATAATTCAAGTCAAACATTTTGCGGTGTAAAGGGGAGATGTCTCCTCGGCGAGTTTGAGGTGCTTCACACTTTCTCTGGGAAAAAGAAAAGCCTGTCCATGGAGCGAGGGTCTGCTTTGAGTTACAGACGAGACGCTGCTAAGTTAACCAGCGGTCACTGGAGTTCAGGTGGAGAGACAGAGCTGCCACACAGCCAGAGAGTGGCGCTGATTATAGGGATATTCACACTCAAGACGTGGAGTTGGGTATTGCAAATAAAACTGAATGAATGTACCTTTTTGAATCATTTAAAATGTTTGAGTCCTTAAAGTAGGTCAGCAGCTCACGCAGTAACTCCTCAGCTCACATCCCACGTGTCATTTCTGCAGTTTGTAAGTCTTGTTTTGTTGCTGATACACAGCCCATAATCAGGTTCAGTGACATCAGGCTGCAAACCCGGTTCCCCTGGCAACAGTGGATGGCACAGGTAGCTTGTTGCTCCGGCTGTGGAGAAGCAAGCGCTTTAATTTTCCACTCATTTTTATCGCTACAAATCAACAGCTGCTTCTAAGCTGGAAATAAAACAATAAACTTTGTGGGACGGCAACACAATATTAGCTCATAGAGACAATAAACTGCTTCTACCTGTAGGCTGAGCAGTGGAGTAAATGATGCTCTACCACTGACCGAATCAAAAAGACAGATGCCTTCAATGCAACCGAAAACCAAGATGCTAACATGAACTAAATGAGCCCCGAATAGCAATGCTTCAGGATGTCCAAAGGGAAATGCATATTACATCACCCTCTGTAATTCTTGCAGCAGCACTCTCATTTTGGTTTGTTAATCTTCTTTCTGTACCAACAGACCAAAACCACCTCCTCCCGATGGCGTCAAATCCAACCCCTCCAAACGCCACAGAGACCGGCTCAACGGTGAGCTGGACAAGCTCACCAGCCTGCTGCCCTTCACCGAGGAGGTCAGGAGTCGGCTAGACAAGCTGTCCGTGCTCCGCCTCAGTGTTGGATACCTGAAGGTCAAAAGCTTCTTCAACGGTGAGCGTCCAAACCCACCTTTACCTCAATGTCACCCGGTGTGTGAGATGAGAGTATGTGATGTCACTGCAGGAAAAGGATGGATTGATGTCACTGATATGTCTTCATTTGTGACCTCTTGCCATCTTTTTAAATTCACACACTGTCACATACAGTATATTTCTGCAAGAATGTGAAAGAGTGTAAGTCAGGACTTAAAAGTGTTTACTCTGTTAAATTTGTTCAAGCATTCATTTGAAGGTGGATGTCTGATAAAAAGAGTGTGTTATTTCAGTGTTCAGTTCAGGTTTAGGAATCATGCTAATGTTTGATTTTAAATGTTATTCAAATACTTTCTAACAGTTACAGACAAGAAGACAAAGAAATAAAGTCAGTCTGTAATTAAGACAGAAAGGATTTGTATTATCAGACCAAAGATGAATCTGCATGTATAATTTATTAAACACTGAATTCTGCCATATTTCTGTCAACATGACGCAGGAAAATCTGAAGCTCAGGGAGGTTATTCCAGTTTCCACTGAGCTTCCTCATATTGTTCTGCTGCTCCTCTGAAAATAGCAGCAATTAGATCCAGACAGCCTGAGAAGCCTGAGATACGCAGCTCGTATTTACAGTACAGGAGGGGGTGTCACCAGCTGGGAGGCTATATCAGTGCAGGGCCATGAAACCTGCTCCGTATGGCTTGCTGTATATTTAGTTGACCTCATCTTTAAAAGGACGTGTGAATTTGGACGAATAGGATTGGGTCGTTGTGTTTAGGTTGGGTTTAACGTGTACCAGAGGAAGTTGGTGTTTGTTAGGCGGAGGTGGAGGGAGCGAGCAGCAGCCCCAGGACAGATGATTAGGTTGGCGTTACAAATTGCTGCTTCCCTGTCTTTTCTTTTTTTGTCATGTGGTACGGCGAGATCTCTGCTGTGCTACTCTGGCCCGCATCGCTATCATTGTGATGCAAGCTGCAATACTTTGGTGCAAAGCCTCATGGCATGATAAACACTGCTAAAGAACTGGTAGCATTAATACAATTATAACCTGGCCAAAACTATAACTGTTACTTTATTTCTCAATGCCGTGGCTGTGGAAACATGTTCACACGCTCTTTTTTACAGTATTAGTTGATTATATTGAGCATCTCGTCATTTAACAAATTTGTGTTGAGCTGTCATTGACAGAAACAATAAATACACATAAAATAAAAGAGTAATCATTGTGTTCCAAGCCAGCAGACGTCTGGTGAAGGCCAGGTTTGAATACTGGAATAATAAAAGGCTTCATAGTTCATTTTATTGCTCTGAGAATAAGGCCTTGGAATCAATTAGACTTTTTTTTCTGTAAAGCAAGCCAATCAAGCAAGCTAATCAATCATTGGCATTAACAAACTACTCTACCAGTTTTGGCTGTTTTCTGTTTCAAGACAGTAAAAACGTCTTTTAGCCTCTTTAGTGTGTATCCCAGAAACTCTTCTGATCAGAACATGAGAGAGTTCCAGTCTGTTTTCAAACAGCTGCCAGAGGGAACGGAGCCTGGTGCTTGGGAGTCATCAGTTATTTGGCAGCGCCGGCCACTTTGTGTTGGCTGAACAAATGTTTTTGGAGGCAGCATCGTGAGTCTGGTTACTTTCAAGTTACAAGTCGACTCACATTCTTTTATTTTGAAAGAATGTCCGAAGAGAGCGATCGCCTCATTGAGGCCGGCAACTGACCGATGAGCTGACCCAGAGGAAATGCATCAGCAGCAGCGAACAGCACCAACACTGTTCTCTAATAAAATGTTGTGGCGAACTGATGCAGACACTAAACCAGTTTTATCTTGACTTCCTCCATTCTCACATTAATCAGAGGGTCTGTGATGTTTTCATTTACTGTTGTTAGAGAGGTGATGGACGCGGGCAAGGAAGTGCTGATTCTTGACTGACATTGAATGTCAAACCTGTGAAATTACACAACTACAACTAGAAATCTTGCACAAAATATGGGAGATTAAGCTTAAGTATAAAGTGTAAAAGTATTTAAAACTGCTGATCCAGTTTCTTGATCCTGCTGTGGATGGTTGAACGTCACTGCTGGGTGTGTTAGTTAACGTGATGAACTGAGAACATGATGCATTACTTTAACGTTAAGAACCACACGTACGTCTGTGTGAGCTGAAAGGAATTAAATGTGACTTAAGCGTTTTAAGATTGCAGTGAGCACATCACAGTTGTTTACTGACACCGTTTTGTTTCTGGCTCAGGAATATGACCTCATCTTTATGAATCCTGCCGATAAAATCTTGTTATTTATCAAACGGGGGAACAGATGTCAGCCCGACAGCAGACCTTTTGAACTGCAGAGAACTTGGTGAACCATCGTAAATAAGATTAATGTGACGATTTAAACAGTGAGGTGTTACAAACTCATCCTCATGTGACTGATGTGAAAGCTAAATACTTGAAATAGCAGATTAGTTTGGGTAGTAGACAGAGAAGATGTAAGATTAACCTTCTCCACCCGTTTCTCATCTGCCAATTTGACGCTCTTGCTCACACTGGGCCGCACCCATTTCCTGTGGCGGCCCCTGCTGAACCGGGGTACCCCTTTTCCTTCAACTGTTCTTCAGCCTCTTCTACAACAGCTCTTCGTCTGAAGCTCTCAGCTCCTGCAGCCCCCTCCAGCTCAAACAAATGCTGCAGGAGTCAGGTTTGTTGTTGCAGCAGGAGGCCTGTCGGCACGGCAGGCTGTACAGGAACAACTCAGGGCTTTATGCATTCATGAGACTCTGAAAGGTGGCCTCTTCTACCTGCTCCAGAGCTCAGCCTTCATTTGGACCACCTCGTCCACATTTGTTAGCTATTAAGAACTCCTTGTTACTGCTCTTTGTCAGGTTTAGCTTTCATCATTTCACGTAATGACAAGTTTGACCTTTACATGGTTCCAGAGAACAATGAGTGATCCGTTTCCTGGTACTGCTTCATCATTCTCAGTCATCTTTAGTAATCTCATCAGCTCTTCTCTGCAGGAAGTACTGCGGCTCTCCTGTGTGAGGTTTCCACTCCTGAAACGCTTCCAAATAGACCTTTGGGTTTTTTTCTTACTCTCTGCCTTTTTGTTTCTTTTCTTCTCTCTAATTGTGTTCGTAAACATTATTTTAATAAGCAGCTTTTAAAGCATTAGACGTATCTTTATAAAGCAATCAAACTGTCAAATAAAGCAGACATCAAAGTTGGGAAGTTATTGAGAGTGGAGAGGGCACAGGATAAAAAAAACGACAACAAAGAGCAAAAATAATAAAATCACCCACCAACTAGTCTGTCCCCTGAAATTATTTTTCAAAGGTAAGAGTAAGATAGAACAGACAATATCTTAATATGTCTTTGTGTGTGTGTGTGTGTGTATGTGTGTGTGTGTGTGTGTGTGTGTGTGTGTGTGTGTGTGTGTGTGTGTGTGTGTGTGTGTGTGTGTGTGTGTGTGTGTGTGTGTGTGTGTGTGTTACTGGATGTGACGGCTGGTGGGAACAGTGAATTTTACATATCACATTGACTAAGAAACTGAATTAAACTGGGTGTTTTTTAGGTGTGGCTCAGTATTGCAGTAAATTTTTGTATTGCAATATATTACAAAATTCCTCTTTTGACATGACAGGTTCAGAAAAACGAAGAACTAAATCATGCCTTCACTTTATTGTTTATTATTCCATAAATTCTTATAATAGTGATGGTACAGCAGCTGTTACCACAGGTTTTTGTGAAGTTATTGATGGCCTGATGTTTGTCGTCTCGTTCCAGAGCAGTGAGACATGTCAAAACTTTCATCTTCCTCTCATCGTACATGTATGACTACGTTAGAACTGCTTCCTGTTTGTCGTTATTTATCTGTGGTCCAGTGGATTGATAAAATCTCCACATTCAATGGTCAACAGTTTAATTATCCACTTTTTACGTCACACAAATTATTCCCAGAAACAACCCGAAGAGTCCCGCCACTGAGAACATCATTTAACAGACCTAGAATCATATGGTTCCCTCCAGCTAGAATAGTCCAACCCAAACAAATGGAAAAAGACCTAGAGACATAAACAAATATTATGTGAAATCATGTCGGGAGAAAGGCCGGACGGCGCCGACAGGAAGTGGATTTGATATTCTTAGCTTGCAACTTCAACTGATGTTTTCCAACCTTGTCATCTGGGGAGTATAGGCAGATTTTCCACACACAAATACAACGTGTAGATAAAGTCCCCTCGGCTATGGCCACAGATGTTCAGTCTTAAGTTAAAGTTGTGCAACTATACCTATGACAGCAGCTCACATGAGCGTCCTTTGTGAAGCCGTCCTCATTCTGGCCTCTGTGCCGTCCAGACCCCGATGGCAGCGGCGCTTTCTCAATTAGGTTATTCTTCCTGAGGAATGTGGATGGACCACAAGACCTCCAAGGCTGAGAAAGCTTGTTGTTCCCCAACTTCCTCCTGAGAACACTGGCCGAGCTTTGAATCTGTGATAGACTTTTAAACAACAAGCGTTTTAGAGGACAACATCTTAATGGACGGATGGAAAGCAGCCAGTCTGTACATTTACTGAGGAACCATATCCACTCTCAGCAGTTGATAACAGCACCAAAACATCAATTAATGGTCAAATGATGAAATGCTATTAGCAGAGCATCAAATAAGTGATTAAATAAATATCCTCACGAAGCAAAGATTTAAAGCAGCTACAAGCACATGAGACCAGACCAGACTTGTGTAATGTGATGACATGATGGGACGTTTCAGTTTATTCATCTAACAGACGTGAAGACATTCACAGCTTCAAAAAAAGAGTCAGTGTGCAGCGTCGGTGAATCCCTCATTGTGACTGCGACGTTACCAAACAAGCCGGTCAGGAGTCTGTCTGGTGGTGAATTTCCCAGTATGCCCCTCAGCGAACAAAGCCGACCCGAGAGAGTAAAGGCTCATGGGAAGGCCAGGCTGTCGTTTCAGCAGGATGTGGCAGAGAGACGAAGGCTCTGTCTGTCTTCGTTTCTCCCCCCGGGCTGAGCCGACAGGACGGGCAGACGGGTCGATGGGAAACGCCCGGGGGTTTGATCCCATCGCCAACACTCACAACACCAGCATTGTTTGACAACGTGATTTTCTGAATCACACACAGCTCTGTTTTTATCCGCAGCGTCTCCATTTGAATCTTTCTGTCTCCTCTCTTGTTTGCCTTCTTCTGTCATCACCCAGTTTGACTCAAGAAGTTGTTATTCTGGATAAATTAAAAATAAATACTAGCTGAAGTCAAACAGTATTTAAAATTCTTTTGAAAGAAATCTTAAATGCACGCTTGGTCTTTCAGGAGACATGCGAAACCAGAACCTGTACGGTGGACAAGGAGCCAATGGGTTCTTTCTTTAACGTACTTAAAATTACCCCAGAGATACAAAGACATACAAAAAGTCTACAAAAGCAACTTCATATGTGCACGAAACAACCACAAAAAATACACAGCTATAAAAAAAGACAGTAGAAAAAAATAAAAAGGAAAGGAAATTTAAGTTGTCAGAAATAGTTTTGAAATAAAAGCACACAAAGCAAAAGTCTAAGTGTTGCTTTCAATCTGTAATCAAAATTTCCCTGAAGACAATGGAGCTTTGTTTTCAGCTCTTTCTTCCTTTCTGCTTTATCATTTTCGTGGGCGGAGTTGTTGACTTATCTGACAATGGATAAAGTGAGCTTTAGCACACCTGAAAGGCGCTGTAATGACAGGTGTGAAACTGAAGCACGATGGGTTTCACAAGCACAACGCAGCTGCTGTCTGCACATGCACGTAGAAACGATCCTGCAGACAGCACGTCTTTATTTACGTGTTCACTGCAGAGATATTTGCCCACAAACTAGTCGTTCCTGATGAGGGTCCTTTGTGTTTTTGGGAATCTGGGGCGATGGATTAAGGGTGGTGCCAGATTGCATGCATTTGGTTTCGGGGCCGAGTCTTCATTGTGCTGTTGATGAGGCCCCAGCAGAGGAGCTCTCTGGCTGTGGAGGGCTGTAATTTGTGGTCTTATAATAGCTCTGCTGAACTTCCCTCCTCTGCTGGGCCCCAGGAAACACACACACACTTGCACACATGGACACACAAACATGTATATACACTTACTCTTTTTGTTACACATTCAGTATTTTCTTGCTCTCTTCCTCTCGACATGCTCGCTCCTCCCACTCAACCTCCATGCATTTTCCAGATGTGCTTCACGTTTCAGCCTCCAGCGGATATTCCTAGCAGACTCAAGCTAAAAGAAGACTTTGAGCTTCTTCCGTTGTAACTGTGTGACCCCCCCTGACCTATAGTTTGACCTGTGACCTGCCTCATGTTCAGAGACAGACAACACACTGCTATAAGGGCGACAGTAGACCGTAGCTGTAAATTTGACCTTTACAGTCTCTAATTCAATTCAAATACATTTAGCCTCAAAGTCTTGAAGTGCTTCAGAAAACATCAATGTTAATATACAGTACATATCTATACAACAGGAAAGGCAGAACCAAGAGGTGAAGATTTTTTTAAGATTACACTTTAATCTCCCTTTTTGAATTAAAAAAATCCCTGATTTAAAAATAATGAGACAAAGCTCACTGTCCTCATTTCACTCTGACTTTTTCTCTCTTCTGCATATTTTCCTCCTTTTTGACTGACAGGTTGATGCAGGGGTGTCAACAGAGAGCGTTGGCATTCTCTGTGGGGGAGCAACACTGAACAGAGATGTGTAAAAAAAAAAGTCCTATAATGTACTGTTTGGCAGCTGCAGTAACTGCCGTCAGAAAACAGATGCCGTGTTCAGTGGGACTTGCCTGTGTCCCAAGGCAACACCAGAATAAAGTAAACCAAAGCTGAGGTGTTTAAATTACAAGTGGAGCTGGGAATATCTGGACTATTTACAGGTGCATTTCAATCAGGAGGAGACGTGGAACTGGAAAAGGCCTCATTTTCTTTATTTCCTCAAAAGACTAGAAACACATTTCCAACAAATAAGTTTTTTAAACTCAGAGAGCTGCTGGATTCATCTGTTTATCCAGAAGAGTATTAAATATTTAGAAATGATAAGGAAAATTAATGCCATGTGCAGTTTTCCCCGTTTGCATAGAACATTAAATAATTTTTCAGACTTACATATAGGTATATTGGTGGTGAACATATTTATTTACATGGGCCACACATAATCCTACAGTAGTGTGAGAGGCTTGATCCCACAGCCGCACTCATAGCTCAGTTTTTGTTTTCTTTATCCATTTTTCAATGAAGAGGAAGAAGAGGATTAATAAAAGAGAAAGAACGGCAGAGAAAACTGGTTTATGTCAGTGAACATCAATATTTGCATTGGCAGCGGAGACAAAGTCCAACAGACCTTTAAACGCTGCATCAAACTGGTTCTGTCAACACAAAGAAAAGTAGACAAGAAAAGAAGTGAAAAGAAAGTAAACAGAAGAGAAAGGAGGGAAGATTCAGGAACAATCCGTGAGAAATGAGCCAATCAGAGCAAGCAGGTTTGTGCTTACAGCGATTTGATGTCTTGGGGCTGCAGTGAAAAGAAATGTCTTTGTTTCGGAGAGTTTTTGTGGAGTGACTCCACGTTCTGGAAGTGTCTTGGAAAGAGTCCAGGGACGTCTTCAGTGGTCCAGTGTGATAAGATCGGACCTGCAGACCCTCTGCATGGAGGATCGCAGTCAAAACATCAGACAGACAGTCGTGTAGAAACCTGCCCAGGCATCTGGGGAAGACCAGAGTGTGTGTGTATGTGTGTGTGTGTGTGTGTGTGTGTGTGTGTGTGTGTGTGTGTGTGTGTGTGTGTGTGTGTGTGTGTGTGTCAGCACCAATTTAACAGAAAAATGATGTTTGTACAAACTAATTCATTTGTACAATTACTTGTACAAATACATTCAGAATGTTGTTCTTTTTCTTGGAGCGCCTCAGGTGTCTGTCCTCTCCCTCCCTTTCTCTTTGGGCTTCATCTCACCTGATTACCAACTGTTGTTGCCATGAAGGTTTGGAAATTACTAAACTTCAACTTACCTCAAGCAAAGCAGAGCATTGGCAACCAAGCAGTAGTTTAATCCCTGTTCACTGGAATTCTGGGAAATGCAGTCCCCCCATCGTGTGAGGTCAGCTGTAGTATTTTTGCTTGTTCTGTAACTCCAACAAACACAGAGGAATTTTCTGATGTCAGACTGGGCAGGTCTTGTTTTGATCTCTCAGGCTGCTGGGAACAAACCACAATCCAAACAAACTTTACAGTGTCCATCTCCTCACAACGTAGTTTTAGGACGCATTCTCATATTCATTCATATTGGAATACATAGTCGGGCATCCCTGATTGATCACACATGTCGGACTCTTGTCATCACTGCATCTTGCCCTTCAACCCGTGACATCATCTGTGACTGCTGCTTTTCTTTCATGCCACCGTGTCGTTTCTGTTAATCATGCAGACAACAATCGTATAGCAGGCAAACAATGAAACAGTCTTGGTCTCTTTTATCCTCCTGCTTGCCGTCGGTGACTAACACTCACTCATTTCACACCAAATTCAGTTCCACACCTGTCAGGTTCACTTATTAGTGAGTGAGTGAGTGCTGCAGGGGACAGTCTGACGAGTAGTAAAATCTGGTCGGATTTGTAATGTTTGTTTTCTCCAGGTGAGAATCTTCTACAGTCAGATTTTTATCTCCGCCATGCTGTAGTGAGGATGCGTCTCAGTGTCTCATTCAGCTGTCCTCATACACATCCCAACAACAAAGGCAGTGACGAAAACACCTGTATCTGAAAGGAAGTTACTGTTAACAAGTGACTGGAACAAAGCGAGCACAAAGTGTGACAACAATGCACCTGCCAGTCAATGTTAAACACACCTTTAGCGAGATGGGAGGAGCTAAGTACTGAATGACAATCTGACAAACTGAGATCTATGTTTGCTTTATGACACCAGTTTTGCTCACTGAGGCTCTCTGGCTAATTTGCCTACTTACATTTTTTTTGAAACGCAGCTTAAGGTGGATTCCAAAGGTCACAGAACTTTAATCTGCGGAGTGAGACGGTGTTCAACATAAAGACAATAATTCAAAGGGCTTTCAAGCCACAGAGAACCTTTCACCCGAAGCCTCAGCAAACTGAAACCCACAAGAGGCTTTCTGTCCTCCCTGTCAGACAGTAAAGATTGATGTATGCCCATTCAACACTCATTAACAGCAAAGCAAAAACATCAGCAAAGTCAAGACACCAAAGCAGAGTCAGGTTTTTGCAGAGAAATGAAAGGTAATGGAGCTGTGCCCTGCCTGGAGAGAGCCATGTGCTCCTCATCCCGTCAGGGGAAACCTGTAAAACATGTTGACTAATCTCTCCTCCATGTCTAACAGGAAGTAATGTTTGTCAGAGGAAGTCAGGGCGGGAGGAAGCGCCTGGGGTGAAGAGGTGGTGGAGAAAAAAGGTGTCTGCTAACCTCTGATCCAACCACAGCTGGGACAAATGAAGCTTAACAGGGTAGAGAGCTGCCAATGAGACAGGAATTGTTATTTTAAAAAGTCCAGGAAGTGATGTGTGCCAAGCCAGGGTTTTATGGGACAAACAGTTGGTACCACCCGATCCAAATATCAAGCTGGAGGAAACTAAATCAAACTGTTATGATCATTGCACCAGCACGCAAGAAGGAGTGACCAGTGCTGGGATCATAAAGAGATATTTAACCCTTGTATCAGTCAGTGTTTCTATGTGGTCTGAACGCTCAGCTCAAGTTCTTCAAGGTCGAAACCTGAGGTGACATTTTCTTGTCTCTTACAAATTATTAACATGAGGGGAAGATATCATCAATCCTCTTCTCAGAAAATAAGCATCACGCAGAAAAATGCCAGATGTTTAGATAGTGAGGCAACTGTTTAGATCGTCATCTCATGACTACACTAGTGACTAATTTGACCGCAAGATGAGATACATCAGTTATTCAGAGCAGCACATGTGACGACTGTGGAAAGGGAACGCGATTTGAGGTACAAGCTGAAACTCGTGGTTTGCCCTTTTTTTTATCGCTTACAATATAACTCCCTTCAGCGTCATGACGACACAGCGTGTATCAGAGCCAGACACCCCAATCACATGGCTAAAGGTGGAGTATCATACAATTACAACACAAAGGGAGTGTTTGAAAGATATTTCTACCTGTTTCTTATTGTAGTAACACAAACGACAGGCCTGTCAGGACCCTTCTCAATCTGCTGCCATGGCGACAGCTGTAAAATTATTATATGTGGAAAGTATATAAGTCGTCAGAGTGGAAACGACTTTAAGATATCAACAGGAGGTTGACAGTTAAGCTACGCTGGAAATGAACAAATCAAATTTCCCTGTCATGGTAGAGAATCTGATATTTTCCAAATGTAAGTTATTTAATTAGTTTAAGGTGCATCTTATCTTTGACATCTGTCATTTTTAAAAGATAACATATCAAACAAGACAAATACATTTAAAGATTTATAACTTACCTATGCAATAATAATTCAGAGGAGAGCTAAGGCTCCACATTAAATTATGAATGTGGTAAAATTACTAGTGTTTCTAAAACTGCAGGACCTTTTCTTTAGAGTGTTGAGGTGAGTCAGGATACAGTTACTGAGCTGTCATGACCTCATCTTCCTCTGAGGAACAAGCTGCTTCCTGACTTCACTTCCTCTTCATCGCCCCAAATCTGTCGGTCAAAGTTAGCGTCTCCTTTCGTTAGATAAGGTGAGAGCTGTTGATGGACGTCCTCTGTGCTACCAGAAGCTCCTGCCAGGCGCTCTGATTGGTCCAACAATGACCCTAATTCACTTCTTTCAGCAACAAGGAGCTGCTGATCAGTCCTGATTAGTTTATTTGACTTTTTAAAAAATATTTTAAGGTTTTGTTGTATCTTTGAGTAAAACCTGGATGTTCTCTGTAGTTGTCTGTAGTTAAAATCATATATATTTATTTATAATGTTGTTGTGTCGTCATGGGTAATATAAGAGAGAAGATAATCTGTACTTGTTGTGCAGTTTGTTCAGCAACATGTTAAGTGATTTACAAACACGCTGAAAACATGTCATCAGCTCATCATCATCCATGTTTAACCCACAGAACATACTGGAGGATCTTTTAATTAGACGCAGCTGCTTTCAGCGGACGTCGGCCTTTAAATCACTCCAACCAGGAAATAACTTACTCTGTGCTTGAACACACAAAGGCTGTGACTTATGACACATTTCAAGTGGTCACAGCTAAAAGGAAGTGGGAATCGCTGCCTCGTGGAGCGACCACACTGGAACAACAATGTTTAAACCACCAGCGAGGGCGCCAACAGCCATACATGTTTGTTTTCAGATTAAACTAACTGTAAACTTGCAGCGATGGGATTTACAGCTTCGTTTTATAGCTCCGATCAGCCGCCACATTAGCATCATTAGCTAACATCAAGTTAATGCACATCAACGAAACAGAAGGTCTGAGTACAAGCTGACTTTAAAGTATACCGCTGATTATTGAGACATTTTGATCTGCTGCTTGGCATCACAGGATCGCCACCAGGCCATCTGCTGCTCAGGTTCAGTCGTGCCCTGTGACCGATTCCAAATAAGTTAATGACAGCAGATTCGACACAACACACAGATCGCACTGGTGATGAGATACACAAACATAATTTGCAGAGTTATCAGCCACGTCTGATAGGTTCTGTGTTTTCCTCTCATTCCTTCAGGAGAGAAAAAAAATCCCCTTCCCAGCAGCCCCTGTGCTCCGTTCTGGGAATATTTTTTATCTCTGAAATCAAAGATGTGTAATTGGTATGTTGGAATAGATACCACAAGGGAAGGGAAAATGTTTAAAGTGTGCCTCCTTTCTCTTTTCCTTAAAACTCCCCTTGTGATTGGATGCCAGCTTAATTTAAAACAAAAGTCTGTCCCCCGGAGGAGGAGGGCTGATGGAAGTTACCACAGCAGCATTATACAGTTACCAAACACACCTGAGCACCGTACATTCACTTTGAACTTCACCTGTTTTCACTTCTCGTTCTCATCTCATACGTGACTAAATGTGTTCACAGTTTCTCATTAACTTCGTCGGGGCTTGAGTCTGACTGAGTGAACTTTCCAGCAGTCGAGAGACTGGCCTTAAGTTGAGATCATCCGACCTCTAAGTGTTGGCGTGTTGCTGCAGGATTCAATATGAGGCTTCAAATCAACATCAAACCCATTATCAAAGTTTTCTTTCTTTGTGGTGATATTATTCTTGACTAAAACATCACCATAATATTTACAACTTGCTGCATGGATTCTCCCGTCGGTCCTGGTGGCTCCCTGAACGCTGCATCATGTTGGATCATGAGCTCATGTCTGGTTCTGGAAGCAGAGTTCTGGGCCTGATCCCGGTCTTAAAGACCGCTGTCCTCGTCGCTGCTGCTCTTGTTTACATACTTCAGCTCCTGCAGATGAAAGAGGAGCCGGCGCCTCCTCCCAGCTGGTTCAGACATGTCGGTAAACTGGCCTTCCTCGCCGCAAGGCCCAAACACCAGAACAATGGCTCCGGTTGTGTAATCACTCCTCACGCTGCAGAGGTCTGCCTTAACCCTTAGACGTCCTTCAGGAAAAGCACATGTTGGACATAAACACTGACGGAGCAAAGCAGATGGAGCTCATTTCACATTGGAGTTTACTAACTGTGACTCTGCAGAAAACAGCATGTTGAAGATGCTATGGGTTAAGATGCTGCGTTTATTCAACAGTCCTTAGTTTGAGATGATGCCTTGAAATACTGATGCTGATATCACAAGATGAACAAATACTACAATTCCCTCTTAGTAGGCATTATTCAAGATGAATTCCTGTTCTTGATGTGACTAGAGTGTTGCTCAGTCACATCAAGAAGAGACACCTTGTGCTCTATTCATGTTCCTTCCTTTAATGTCTTCGTTTTCATTCGGACCCTCGTCGTAGAGCAGCTGCATCTCTTTCCTGGTAGATTGAGTTTAAATGCTGCCTTAATGAGACACTGAGACGTCTGGATGATGAAGCCTGAGGGATCCAGATGCATGTTGGAGGTCAGAGTCTGGAGCTAATAGGGATTCAGAGACGTTCCCGAGGACACCAGCAGGCTTACATTAGAGGAGAAACGGCATATCTTGACTGGAAGGAGGAAGAGCTTGAATTCATGAGCAAATTACTCCAGAATGACTTTAATCACCAGTATTACACACTCAAACCAGTTACCACCCTTGTTAAAGTAAGCTTATCTTACTGGGCATCATGTAGCAGCAGATGACGGCGTGCCACATGCGCCACACTCCTCCCTCTGCATATTCTTAGGCCTTTGTGGTGTAAATAAAACCTGTTGCCCTCTCCTGCGATCCTGGATGGGGAGGTGACAGATTCCTGTGTTTATATGAACAGATCCAGTGTCTCATAAGACATTTTTGGCACATGTGCACAAAAGCTAATATAAACAGATAGCAGGAGCGTCGTCATGAAAATCCAGACGTTTTGGTCCACAGCCAGTAATTAACCAATTAGTTTGAATTAAAAGATATCCTTCATTCCAGCAGATTTATGTCAAACCAAGAAACAAACTGAATTTAGAGACTCATTGATGCACAATCAAGAGTTTTCTACTGATGTTTGACACATTAAATGGTGTTTCGTGAGCCTGTTTTCTGCCCCTTGTGGCTGTTAATGCTACATGCTACAACAGAATGGTTTAATTGAAACTCCATGCTTGTCATTCTCACAGCTAAACACAGATTTCTGAAGAAAACCCTTTATATGGGCAGCATGGACCCGGGTTCCAGTCCCGCTCTGTGTGGAGTTTGCATGCTCTCCCTGTGTCTGTGTGGGTTCTTTCTGGGTTCTCCGGCTTCCTCCTACTACCAAAAGCATGCGCTTCAGGTTGATTGGCCGTTCCAAAGTGCCCGTGGGAATGTGTGTGTGTGTGCATGGTTGTATGTCTTTATTGTGTGGCTCCGCGGTGCACTGGTGTCGTGCCCGGAGTGTCCCCCGCCTGACGCCCTATGCCACCGAGATGGGCTCCGGCTCCCCGTGACCCGCTGCGGCGGATGTAGCGGTGGTAATCTGAAGATGACTGACCCTTTATATGAAGTTTTGTTAGTGGACCTGTGGACCTGCTGTATCTCATGTTGTCTTAAATAAACCCTGGTAGTGTCACATACCTTTACGCACAGATGGAGATAGTTTCCTATGTGTTTTTGACATGGAATCAGAACTAGATTTGAGAGTTGGGAACCCTGCAGCGCTCACATACTTGTCAATCATTGTCAAACATTTCATGGAACCATCTCTAGCCTGCAGGAACAACGCCTCCAAGCTAATGCAGCGATGTAAACATGCTGCCTGGTTACCTGTGTAACCTGATTTTTATGACGCATTACGTAAACATACAATATGTGAAGTTAAAGTGTGAGAAAACAGTAATACATGCTATCTCTCAGGATTGTGAAGGAGTTACAGCATCAACAGCATGAGTCGTTGTTACAGTGGAAGTGGCTGTGATGCATTCCTGCAGACATGCTGGACTAATCGACCCAACCTGTTAGACTGCATTCTCCTGCTAGAGGCAGCGTCCTCAGGAGCTCAGGAGCGCTGAAGCTCTTCATGTGTCCAAAGCTCCGCTTCACTGCTTGCTGTCCAAGGTTCATCGTCAGTCACACGTAGTTGGCTGGTGACACAGTTTACTCTGATGGGAGGGTTCTAGGATATGGAGGGTATTGTTAGTGATTGAGGCTCCAGCTGTACCCTAACCCATCATATTTAGGATCATGTGCGGTCATTATGTCTGCATTCTGTGTCAGGAGCAGAGATGAACAGAGTACTTGACCCCAGTACTTGAGTAAGAGTACAAATACTTCTGGTCAAAATTTACTCCGCTACAAGTAAGAGCAGCCCAGTCAATACATTACTTGAGTAAGAGTAAAAAAGTACTTGCTTTTAAATGTACTTAAGTATTCAAGAGTAAATGCTTTTAAATGCACTTAAAGTAAAAGTAAGAGTAAGAGTAAATTCCTATTTTTTTTATGTTTGATGAGAATGGACCTGACTGAATTACTGTCATTTTACAATTTTATATATAGCACTTTGTATCTCTTGTTTCTGAGAAAACTCTTTGAAACCACCTGCACTGATGTGCTTGCCTGTAGAGCCATTATGTTATACTGTACCAAGCTTTCCCCATGGAAATAAAATTAATGGAATCATCAAAGAGGACAATTATGTCATTTTCACATTTTTAATTAAACAATTCTCCCCTTCCATACACACACAAGACCAAATGGAGCCATACAGGCCCAACCAACTCGTTTAACTGGGGACCGACTGGAACCCCTAAAGGACACACTGGTGGACTACTGGTTGAGAACCACTGCTTTACAACAAACTAAATATCTGCTTTCAACAACTCAATGTTTACAGGAAGGACATATGTCAATACCACAATATTTGTCTACCCCCACCTGTCTGTCTGTCTGCCCCCCCCCAATCTGTGTGTCTCCCCCTGCCCCCCAGTCTGTGTGTCTCTGTGGCCCTGTGTCCGCCAGTCTCTGTCAGTCTGTAGTACTGTAAAATTAAGTGACAAGAGGTCTCTAGGTGTGACTTTTGTCAGTTTTTCTTCGGCAAACACAATAAGCGTTTGAAAATGTACTTCTTCTTGTCTGAGTCCGCGTTGTACTTTTTCACTCCTACAAACTCGAACATATCTTTAAGATGAGGCCATGGGTTTTCTTCCTCCGCCTCATAAAACTCCGGCTCATCATGTTCAGATTCAACGGAGGCTTCTTCGGCAGTAGCCATTGCCACTGCGGTCTTGTTTTGAGCTGATTGGGTAGCGGATGACGTATTTCCGCTTTTACGTAAATACCAGTTGAGAACGTGTACTGTGATAGGTGTCCTTCTTTGACGAACACTGCGTGTGGCCAATTGCATTGTGGGGGGGGGGACGACAAAAAAAAACAACAACAGGCAAACCTAAAAGTAACGAGTATTCATGAGCCTTCTCAGTAATTAACTTGAGTAAGAGTAAAAATCTTTGCCTTGGAAATGTATTCGAGTAAGAGTAATAAGTATGAAAGAATTCTAGTATTTGAGTAAAGTAAAAATCCTCAGAATCTGTACTTAAGTACAGTACTTAAGTAAATTTACTCCGTTACTGTACACCCCTGGTCAGGAGGGTCATCCATTCTATGTTTATATCACACAGTAGCTGGCATGATGGAGATTTTGCCCCAAAACGGATCCAGAAGCTAATTTGCAAGTCCTCAGAAACAAAAGTTGTGTGTCAGTTGATGTAAGGTGTGTGTGTGTTGGCTATGATGCTTCCAGGTTCTTAGCATATCATCAACATTTAAAATCAGGTTTGCCCATTTGAGCATAGTGGCTCGTTTCTTAGCATCGCTAAGTTGCTACCATCAGTGTTGGAGAACTCAGGATCACCGAGGCTAACAAGCAATGTTCGACTGTTGGAAACTCTTGTCATAGCTGGAGTTTAATCTGTTTGAGCTTTTGAAGCTTTTCCGGGTAAATTATAGAGTAAATTTGATTTAGGGCTAGCTGCTGCTAAAGGGCCTCATTCATTCAGTTCTGTGGAAAAACTGATTTCATAATTTTTTGGAACACTATGGAGTGTCAGGTTCTCAAGACTGGTTTTCATCAGAGGTGGGTGATATTAAACACTCAGTACAAGACAAATATTAGCTCTGTGTATCAGATTGTCACGTTATTGTGCAGGTGTGAGTCTGGATTCTGATCATGTGTGAATCTGCGGGGAGCGAACAGCTTAAACACAACCCTGACCTTTAATCGGTGTTTCTGATAACTCCCCTCACGCCGGTGTTCCATTCGCAGACGTAAGGAAGACAGGATCATGTTTGGTTTCTGCATCCTCCATTGCTGTAATGAACCTTCACTCGTATTTACATCGTGTTTTTGTGTGTGTTTCACCACAGTAGCAGCCAAACGCATTGTGGCTTCCACAGCTTGTGACATTGTTTACTTCAAGAGAATAAATCCAATTATTTGAAGGTTTAAAAGGCTGCAGCTTCTACTTCTAGGAAGTTTGTGAACAAAGTTGCACAAATGCTGACAGAAACCCCCCACTCCATTAAACTATTTGTCTCTGTGATAAAAGTTTGTTGGTCCCGGGGATGTTTGCTGGCAGATGGAGCAGGGAAGACAGATCCCATCATGAGGGGTCACTTAGAGGCTTTCTAAAGCCAGGTGTGGAGGAGCTCTGAGGTGATCACTTTGGATCAGATCACCCCAGATGGATGATAACGCCGTGTTACAACAGGCTCTAAGGCAAACAAGTGAGATCTTTGGCAGAGCAAACTTATCATGCAGACATTATCAGACACTCGCTGCAGAAAAACACGAGATGAAGCCAGCTCCTCTCATCAAACTGATAGTGTTTCCATGTAGCGTACAGACACAGCTCTGCCAGACAGAGCAGGTCGGTCATGCTGGGTGTGTATACTGACATTCCTCTTCACCTGTATGTCTGATTTTGTGCATGCTATTACACATATCAGGTACATGTTTAAGCTCTCATGCATGTGTGCATTTATATGTTCACATCTGCATGTGTAGCATGTTTTAGTACATGTGTCTGAGTGAGCAGCTGCAGTTCGAGGTATGTGAACATGTTTCAGTTATAAATACAGTATTATGGTATGTAAACTGTATTTCGCTTCCTCTGCTCTGTTCTGTTGTAACATTTCATTTGGTTCTTGAATTCTGACAGGAGTGAGACCTCCTCTCTCTCAGCAGCAGAAATGATCCCTCAGGCCCGAACAAAACATCTTTGAACACCCCCCACCCCATCCCCTCGCCGCTCCTCTCTCCCCCGTTCCTCTCCCCCACTCCTCTCCCCCCTCTCTTGTCTAAATAAACTCTTTACACGCAACTCCTTTGGCTGCCAGCCCAGCCTGTCTGCTGTTGAGAGTGCCTGTCAGTCAGCACTCCGGGCTGCACAGACCGCCAGGACAGGCAGAGAGCATGCCAGGAAATCAGTGGTGTGTTTACTGACCGACTAACTAGCTGGTTTCTGATTGAGTGCCTGAATCACTGACTGGATCACTAACTGGTTTAGTGACTCGACTACCTGCATCACTGACTGTGTAACTGGTTTATCACTGAGTATGTAACTGGTTTACCAACTGGGAAGTTAATTTACTGTTGTTTTTTTCTTCTTTGACATGGAAAAAGTTACAGAAGAGATTACGTGAAACCCCTGATGATTCAAAAACATTTGTTGAAGCTTGCATTGATCCTCCTCTATTGGAATCACTTGAGTAACACTTAAATGTTTTATGTAGATTCAACTCCAGCCTAAAAAAGAAACAGATGAGTCCGACAGAACATCAGGCTCTGAGCGCCAAGCTTTTCAAGTTGCGGCTGCAGTGACTCATGGGGCCTTGCTGCATGCAGATTACTGCCGCTTGAAGTCGTCGCCTTCTGTTCGCGCCACGACAAATGACTGCAATGAGAAACAAATGAACCCGGTTGAGTGAATTGCGCCGTTCTGCAGATTCTATTCATTATTCCTGTCAGATTGTAGACGGTGAATTCTCCAGAGCTGCCGTCCTGGACGGGGATAATTTGGGTGGAGATTTTAATGTGGTTTGGTGCTCAGAGGAAAGGCTGTGGTTAGACTGGAGAACTGGCAGCGCTGCTGCTCTTCACATTACAGTGGGTTCTGCTTGGAGACTGGCAGAATAAGCAGGTCAGCAGACGAGCGACTGAACGCCCCTCAAAATAAAACCTTACAAACTCTTCATTTTTATCCACAACAAAAGAGATCACATATCCTGTTCTGCTTCTGGAGTGTTTTATGACGTTTTATTTTCCTCTTACCTCTTTTTTTTTCTTTCCACCTGCCTCCTCCCCTTATGTCCTCACATCTCCACGCCCTTCATCCATCTACTCCTATTTCTTTCCTCCCCCATTTAGCAAATACCCCTCCACCCCTTCTTCCTCTTTTCTGTCTCCATATCCATCCTCAGCTTTCACCTCCTGTCTCACTTTTAATTTTCTCACCCTGCTTTTTTTTCTCTACACCTCCTCCTACCCCCCTAACCCCTCTTTCCTCACTCCCCTGTCCTCCCCCTTTCAGTGTCTACTGTGTAATAACATTTAGCAGTTCCAAGTTGGAGACCATGTAGTCATGCAAAAGAGCAAGAGCCAGTAAAGGAATATCAGACACTCTGGCAATCGTTGCCTCTGTGTGTGTGTGTGTGTGTGTGTGTGTGTGTGTGTGTGTGTGTGTGTGTGTGTGTGTGTGTGTGTGTGCGTGCACGTGCGTGTGTGTGTGCGTGCGTGAGCACGGTCGCTCAGTCTCACAATAATCATAGTAAATGTTTTCCCTCTCGCTCTACCGGCCTCCTTCCTCTCCTTTCTGGGCTCAGGATGCCGGGGATTGAAAGTTCGCACGCGAGGCTAAGTGTGTGTGTGTGTGTGTGTGTGTGTGTGTGTGTGTGTGTGTGTGTGTTTTGGAAAGAGAACTTTGATAATAAGCAGCAACTACAGCAAATTATCCATATATCCATCCGTTGTGTGAGGGGAACTTTCTTTTTCTTTCTTTCATTCTTTCTTTCTTTCCTCCTTCCTTTCTTTTTGTGTTAATTTGTCATTCCTGCCTTCTGTTTCTTGGGGTTGTACATCCTTTTTTTCAGCTTGTCTTTTTCACAAAAAGAGTATCAGTAGAGGTTATGTAATGCTTTACATTTCCTTTCTTTTTATTACATTAAACAAAGCCCCCCAAACCCCCCATCCCAACTTGGCAGCTGATTCCTAGATAGACGTTTCCTGATGCGTCCTGTGAGGAACTCTGTTCACATCAGTAATCAGAATAAAAAGGCAGATTCCCTGTTGCTGCCAAGCGCCCTCACCCACTAGATGGTTCCTTAGAACCATCAAACGATGACAGGAAGGGTTTTTGCTCCACTTTCAGACACAACATTATATCCTCCTGCCACTGGGGGGCCAACAGGCCAGAAGCAGTGAATACAACCATGTAAAACTGGTTTGGATTTGGAGGGCTTCATCTGCCACAGTGAATACAGCTTTAAACAGGAAGGGTCTCAGAAGCTACAAGTATTGATGCAAAAGCTAAATGTTCACATCAGGGACTGAGGTCATGACTCTGTTCCAAGTTCAGTCTTCTTCCTGAGGACTAATACGTCTTTTGTGTGTCTGTCCAGTCTGTGTAGCTTTCAGCTCGTCTTCATCTTTGTCCCAGGAGGAAGACGCTGAAAGATGGACCTAAGCTGTTTTCTACACAAAATGGACTTGTGGGCTTTTTGAGATTAACTCCTGAAGTCATTTAATGAGTGATTGGTATTATCCCTGTGTGTGTGTGTGTGTGTGTGTGTGTGTGTGTGTGTGTGTGTGTGTGTGTGTGTGTGTGTGTGTGTGTGTGTGTGTGTGTGTGTGTGTGTGTGTGTGTGTGTGTGTGTGTCTGTGTGTCTGTGTGTCTGTGTGTCTGTGTGTGTGTGTGTGTGTGTGTCAGAGGTGACCTGCCGTTCAGACAGAGGAATGTAAACGTTGAGATGTCTCCACCAGACTCAGCGTTATCCAATAGCACGCCAGGATTCAGGGGTTGGGGGAGGGGGAAATATTTGGTTCTCGACCATTAAGGTGTGGCCATCGGTAGAATAGCATAGCAGTCAAGGGAGAGGGTCAGCCTGATATGTTGTTAACACTTGTAAAGATGCCAAAACAACAACCGAGACACACCATCGTAGCTAAGACGCTAATGATCCACATGGTAGTTGTGATCATGAACGTTCTCACAGAGACTCATCATCGTCAACCAGCATTTCCTCCTCTTCCTCCCACATTTCTGCATCGTTTGATTTGTTTACTTGTCAGCAGGATGAAGGAAAAACCGAGGCAGATTTCCATGAAACTTGGTGGGAAGATGGGGTCTGGGTAGAAAGATGACTCTGGTCGGTTTAGTTCGATTCGACATTGATTTATTTCTAAATCCAACTATTCAACTATAGTAAGTAAGTAGGGTCTGGAATGAACAGATGTGTGTGTATTTACACATAGAAATGTGTGTTGGTAACGTATGACAAACAAAAGGTGCAGATTCCACAGATAGGTGATCTATAGTAAAACACGACAGGTATATTTATAGCCACACACCGAATGCAGAAACACTCACAGCAAACTGAAAAGCTTCTCGATTTCCAAACCAGACAAGACCTCGCTGTTCATGTCAGAACCTGCACCGAGAGGATCAAAGCGAGAGCGGGAAAGCGAGCTTAACGGAGGTTGGAAAGGAGAGAGAGAGAGTGCCAGTGATGCCGATCCCCCCTCCTCTGCAGTCCAAAGGGATGAAGAACAATGACTCCATTCAGCTCTTGGGTTTCAAAGTCGACAGAAACCACAAAGTGGTTCAGAGCGGGTGTTTGGAGATGGAGGGGTGGAACTGTGGCAAACATGATAGAAGAGAGGAGCAGTGGTGGAGGTCGTGGAGTTCCACCATCCCCCAATGGTTTTATGTACTGAGGGTTTGATGTTGATGAAGTTCTGCACCCTGACGATCCTCAGGTCAGGTGTGAAGGCACTGAGAACGATAAGATCGGATCCCTGAGACCACATCCTGAGGTGGCCGGGCCACATGTGGACACATTCCTGTACTGAAACCTATATGGCGCGTCTACTCAGAGGAAACCACAGGAAGTGAACCTCAACACACTGGGGTATCAACACTTGATTTATCTGGAGTCAAAGTGAAGGACCCCAAAATAAATCTATAACTCAAATTAATAACCCCGAATCTGGAAATGATCTGTAAAGACATCTGAGCGCCAACATACATCTATGTGAATGTTGGGGGGGAGACATGGGGGGGTGTTTTCTTTTTGTTATAATGGAGGAAGGGGTGCTTTGGTGCCGTAGGGTTTCTCGTCTTTGTTCAGCCGTAGATGAGGTTTGGGGAGTTCCTCCTGTTTTATGAGTGCTCTGACAGTTTGGTAGGAGTCAGCTGTTTCTTATTATGATCTCAAAGTCGGAGGGGTACCAGGGGGGCAGAATATGGTTTTCACCATGTCAGAAGTAGATTCGGAGTTCCCCAGGGCATCTACGGTGGTCCCTTCAGATAGTGCTCCTTCTGCCAGACACTACGTTTTTGAGGTTAACCTAAAGTTCTGACTTTTCGTTCCGTCTCTTCTGATGTTTGTCTATGACGAAGACTCTCTCTCTTTGTTGAGCACTTCCACTCTTTCTCTATTTATACCTCCTTCCTTCCTTCTTCCCCTTCTTAATATATCTTCTTCTGTCCCACCCTGTTGTTAGCATTAAAATAGCTCATTGTTGCTGAACCACTAAACCAGATCACCTACGGCTACGAGTGTGTGTGTGTGTTAGAGACGCCAACTCTGAGCGTGCCTGAACAGATCCCCCCAACACATACACCAAAACCACACTGAGGCAACAGTGAAACAGAAGAAGAGCGACTGACACACGTTTACTCAGTGTTTGTTAACAACTAACAAATATTTGTATTTTTAATAATTATCCAGCCTCTTAAAATATGCAAACGATGTCAATGAGTCAACATCAGTTACATGACTTCTAGGTTCTGTTGGAGGAGCACGAGGGTCTCTTCCAGAGTCAAGCGCGGTCATTGTTCGTAGGAGGTGAGGTTACATCACGGATGATAATCTCAAGCAATCTGAGATGAGGATTTAATTCTGTTTCAAGTGTCGTAAAGCTTGGCAAGAACACTGTAGATGTTTCGAAGAGTGGCAACCGAGGACTCAGCATGACGATGCTTGTAACTCAAGGTGTCGTTCAAACAATCCCAGCATAGTCCAAGCGTGGGCTCATTGAGGTTGGCACTGGCCTTAGAGAATCTGGTGTGATACCGCTTTAAAATCAGAATGATTTCTAGACTGTTTTGACTTGACTTTGTTTTGTTCTTCTGTAGCTTGTGTAGGAGATGGTAGGCCTCTCTCATGAAGGCTGTAAACCACAGTGAGGATTCATCCATGCTTCATTTCCTTGCAGCTGTAGTCTGAAGTCTTCTGATCCACATTCTGAGCTGAATCTGACTCATATTTGAAGTGTTTCACATGCGTCGTTCCAAACTGCACATACTTTCATAGTGAAATGTGAAATGAGGTTCTGCCTCATCTCATAAGAACCAGAACCCCTGGTGTCCAGCTGGGCTCCCACTGGTGTGGTCTTCTCTTCCTCAGGCCATACTGGACCACTGAGCCTGAACTGCTTCTGATGGAAATAGATTCTATTATGATTTGTCATGCCATCATGTCAACATTAATAATCGTGGTGGGTTTGCATCGAAGGCATCGCTGTGGTTGTTCTAGTATACTCCCAGAGACTGGGCTTGAAGCTTCTGGATCTTTCCATGAGGATAAACAACAAGAAAGCAACACTTGTGTACATCTAAACATGGCTGTAGGCCTGCAGAACAACAGAGCAGTCAGTGTCTGAACCCATGAAGTGTGAGAGTGCATGACATCAGTTGGCTCGGTCCTGTTATGCCATAAATCATCTTAAAAGCCGTGCAGATTGTTTCGTGGGAGAAGTGAAAAATTTGGCATGATGCGGGGAAAAGCGAAGGAGCGAAGTGTGTTTTGTCATGAGCGCTGGTTTCACAACACATGATGGAGGAAAGGTAGCCAGCCGTGGTTTCATGTTACATTATTTAATCATGTTCTTCCGTCTGAGTTCACACTCATTTCAACCCCAATTAGCTCGGAGCATTTGTCCCGCTAACCTCAGCTCTATCGTCCTCTCATATTGTCCTTGTTGTTCAGAGATGATTCATCACATACCAGACAATTAATGGTTTGTGTTGTCATTGTGGCTTATTCTCTGTGTGATGCTAAAACAATGCAAAAACTACAAATACAACAGATAAACTGGGAACGTACACTTGAATAAACTCACCAGAATCAGCTACAACATTATTAAGGCCTCGTTCCTGCAGAGACGTCACATCGTCAATGAAAATCTGAGCAGGAACAGAACGCTGTGCTAAATTAAACACAAATGCATGATCAAAAATGAAGATTAGTAATTATTGATGAACTACAGCATTTCTCCTCTGCATCGCCTCCATCTCCATTTGTTCCTTAGCCTAACAGCTTGGTTGCATGTGATTTATAAACTTCATTCTTTCATGTGTCACTTTATCTGCTTTTCAGTCCCTTCAGATTTGTCTGAGCTTGCATGGTGGCAAACATCCAGTATGTGAGGAACAAGTGAAGCGCTGCTCTTGTGGTTGGCGGCACCATTAATCAGAGCGAAACAAACAGATGAAGAGTCTCTGGTGTAAATCAGAGCATCTCTGCAATAAATTCATCTAAACTTCAGTCTTCTTATTTTACCTTCTCTTTTGAGCCTGCTGATTAATGGCTCTTGTCGTTCATTCTCTGCTCTCCATCCAGTTTCTCTCTGGCTCTTTGGTATTTCGGTATTTGCACCAGATGTTTTGGAGTGTTTTCTCCATATTCTGGCTCCACTTCAGGCTTCTTTCTGTTTGGCCAGAAATTATTTGGTTGCTAATATCGGCTCCGTCTTTGAGTTTCCTGCCATGGATCCAGATTGTGTTTAGCCTCCAAAGTTGCCTAGTTATCCTCGGGAAATTGATGAAGATGCTCTTCTTTGTGCTTCAGCATGTCTCTATAAAGATAAACCTAACATCATCCATTTGATGATGCTTTTAAATGGACGTCTACCTCTCAGATGGACATCCATCTCAGTCAGAACGTGACAGCTCCTGGTGTGAAAGTGACTCGGAGTCACCTGAACCCAAAGAACAAAGTTTCCCTCAACAGTTTGTTCACTGTCCTGCTGCTTCGGAGACATTTCTGAAGATCCTATTTCAGAACAAAACTAGAGCTTGTCACATATAATCACTGTGAAGCATTTCTGAAAAGCTCTGCATATAACTTTTGGTTTGGTTATAATCAAAGGGTTATAATACAGAACGTCTAAATTCGACATGATATGCTTTTCATAATGGTTTTGTTGGAGAAGACGCTGTATGTTTCCGTTGGTGGCGATCTCATTTAAGAACGAAACTTTTCTGCACACAAGAGCCTGCTTAGAAAAAAAGCTGCACGGCTCTGAGGCCTCCATCGACCACATCACATGATTCTGGCCTTCCAACATGGCCGCCTCCCTGCTGCGATGGTCCGCAGGGGAAATGTGGAGGCCAGCGGGCAATTTTGTGGCTCAGTCTGTTATCCTCTTTTGGTCCTGGTGTGTGTGTGTGCCTGCGTGTGTGCGTGCATGTGTGTGTGTCAGACTAGAGCTTGAAGCTAAGCATTGAATTTCAAACACAAACGCAAAGCCGATGCTCTAAACTGAACTGACTAATGCTAATGTTAACTTTTTTCCTCTATTAATTGTTGAATATTTTTTCCAAAATGCCTTATAATTCTGAAAAATATCCATCACACCTCCATGTGGCTTTTTTTGTCGTTACTGTTCATCCATATGATTCAGACTTTATGAGTAAAGAAGCCAGAAAAGGGTCCGATTACTGACCCCTTGTCTTTTGCTTCCTGTCTGTTTCTTCTGTGTTTTACATCAGTGAACACCTGACCGGACACAAACCAATCATGTATGAGTTTTACGTCTTATTCTCTCCTGTCTTCACCTCTAGCCTCCATGAAGAAAGGCCTGAAGGGCTCCAGCTGGACCTGCGACAGGGGACATGTGTTTGGGGGAAACGTAAAGAACGCGCTGCCTCCGAACCCCACAGCCCCAGCCCCAGCCCCCTCCTCTTCCTCCTCCTCCTCCTCCTCCTCCTCCAACTCCCAGGTGGCCTCTATCGATGGAGTGTCCTTCTCTGAGGGCGAGCTGCTGCTTCAGGTAGCATCTAAGATTTGTGTGTTTTGTCACCACTCATGCGTAGGAAGAAGAATGAAGTTTTATTTTGTCCCCAGGCGCTGAATGGCTTTGTGTTGGTGGTGACAGCTGAAGGCTACGTCTTCTACACCTCCCCCACCATCCTGGACTTCCTCGGTTTCCACCAGGTAAAACCAGACTCTCCTGCTGCTCCTGTGCTTCTGGAAGAAACCAGAGTAATATAATAAATACTTTTTATTGCTAAAGGAGCCATAGCATGCAGAAAACATGACTTTGTGTTCACATGACAGTCAAATGTGAAAGCAGAGGACTGAACTCTTGACTTAGAAACACTCATTTGAGCCGGCATAAAACACGTCTGCAGTCGGGGGGGAACACTTGGATGCTAATCAGGGCAGGAAACGCTTTGTTCTGAGCCGCAGCGGCTGGTAAAGCCCACAATTACCAGAGGCTCTAACTATTTACTGCATAAAAAGCTTCAGTTATAAAGCAGCTCTAAAAACAGATACAGGGCAGATGAAAGAGGAGGAAGACAGAAGACGAAGAGCAGGGATGAAAGAGGAAAAGGTTCAGATGGTTTTATTATTAAGGAGCAGAAATGTGAAGTTAAAACAGTCCCTGTAGTTGTGAAAGCTGAGAAATCCTGACTTCACGGTCGCTTTGAGTTGAACAAAGCCTGGTGATCCGACTGAAGCCGTTTTTCAGCACCGCTGATAAACGACGGTTCCGTGTTGGGCTGTTTGTCATCGGTTGAGTAAGAGAAAAACCCCAGAGGTGTGGTTCATTTTTCCTTCCCTGGTCTGTCACGACTGAGTTTGTGGTTCACACAATGTGTGTTTACACTTGCATAATCCATCTTGAATGCAGCTCGTCAGAAAGAGTGCTGCAGTTCGCCAGTGGGGACGAGGATGGACCAGGAGAAGAGCCAGGGTTCTTCCCGTCATAAACAATTCTGCCAACACATAAAATCAGTTCTGGGGCAGTTATTTAATAACCCTCATGGTCTCACTTTAATGCACCATCACCTGAATAAAGTGGTGACGGACTGATATGTTCATATTCACCTGACAACAGGTGTGTTAAGATGAAGGTAAATATACTCTCCATCTGTTCATGTGAAGCCAAAAGCAGCCACATTATTAGAGGCTCCTTTGTTAAGGTTCTAAGTCTCTGTTTAAAGAATAAATATGTGCCCTAAAATCAAACGGAGAACTTAAAACGTCTCAGAAGACAATGCACAGGTTTGATCATTGCTGATCTCTGCAGATTGAACTCTGCAGAGACCAGCATTTCTTCATAGTGAGAAATGTTTATGTTCCATGTCCTAAATGACTCTGGATCTGCACAGCCTTTTCCTCAGTCCAAATCTGCAGAAATGTCTACATTCACAAATGAGAGAACGATGGAAAATAATTAGCTGTCTCTGTGGCTCTGCAGCACACAAACATAAAAGCCATTTCTCTTCTTAGAAGTGCAGAACAAATCTTTGTTTGAGTTTAATTCTGCAGAGGGAAATCCTACATGACTCTGAGCATCAGCATTTGTGAGTCTGCTGCTGCCAGAGGAGAACTGCAGCCAAGTCGAACATATTCATACCGAGTGAGGATCAGCCCAGCTTATGGGACATGAGGAATCAATGAGTCTCCTCCTCTCTGTAAACACAGAGTGCAGTGATAAAGAGTTATAAACTGTCTGCATTTATTTCCTCTCAGTCTCCAAAGAGCTCAATATTTATGACATCCAAAATGACATAAATCAAAGTTCATTATGACCTTATTATTTCTATTTTTCTTGCAGTTGTTATTATAATAGTCATTTTGGTGTTCTGTCCATCTTGAGTGTTCTTATCTTAAGAAGACTGGATTGGTGAATGATTTCTGCTGTGTTTTCAGTCGGACGTCATCCATCAGAGTGTGTTTGAGCTGATCCACACAGACGACAGAGCTCTGTTCAGACGACAGCTTCACTTTGCCCTCAACCCAAATCGCAGCCAGCCTGACGGCACCGCCGAGGGATCTAGTAAGTCCACTTTGCGCTGTAATCCTTGTGTTTTATTAACTTTTTCTGTGATGAGTCTGGAGTTTTGGTTCGATGGATTGATTCATATGTTATGAAATCCCTCAGATGAGCAGAGCTCTGCAGAGATCAGCAGCAACGTGATGACCTACGACCCGCAGACCATCCCTCCAGAAAACTCTTCCTTCCTTGAGAGAAACTTCTGCTGTCGTTTCCGCTGCTTGCTCGACAACTCCTCTGGCTTCCTGGTAAAACACTACAAGGACTGACAATAGATAAATCTTGTAATAGCAGTTAAACTCTGCATTAAGGATGATAAAGGGACATTTAGTTACGGTTTGTAGATTTTTCTAAGTCTCTGTCCTTTCTCTCCAGGCCCTGAACTTCCATGGTCGCCTGAAGTTGGTTCATGGCCAGAACCGGGTGTCTGAGGATGGGAAGCTGGTTCCCCCACAGCTCGCCCTGTTTACTGTCGCCACGCCAATGCAGCCGCCGTCCATCCTGGAGATCCGCTCCAAGACGCTCATCTTCCAGACGAAACACAAGCTGGACTTCAGTCCCATGGCCATCGACACCAGGTAGATTCTGTCAGGGGCTGACAGATGGATCCTGCTTCATGGTGCTGATAATAGAATGTCTGATGCTGTAAATACAATACAAAACAAATAGAACCTCATGGGACTAGACCTGACTCTAAATAATCGACACCCCGGTGGCTGTTGATTAATTTGATCTGCTTTGATTTTAACTGAATTGTTTCTCCTCTGCAGAGCAAAGGTGGTTCTGGGTTACAACGAAGTAGAAATTGTGATGAAAGGCTCCGGCTATAACTTTGTCCACGCTGCAGACATGATGTACTGCGCCGACAACCACGTCAGAAGTAAGTCTACACCTCCAGGTTCATCTCCGTGTCGCCTCCCAGCTTATAAACTATTAAAGACTCAATCTCACAATGATATTGACTTATTGATCTTATTGATGTGGAGGGTGAAACCATTTTTGTAAGTATGTTTCGGTCGAGAAAACACATTTTGTTTGTTAGAAATTGGCTGAAAATGAACAAAATAGTTTAGACAACCTAAGAGAAGAAATAACAAGAGACTTCGTAGCCCTCCGCTAATTTACACACCAAAACCAGAACAAAACTTACAATGTCAAGTCTAACTGTGTGTTTCGTCTTCAGTGATAAAAACAGGAGAAAGTGGTTTCAGCGTCTTCAGGCTGCTCTGTAAAGGCGGTTCGTGGATTTGGGTCCAGGCCAACGCCAGGGTCGTCTTCAAAGGTGGGAAACCAGACTTCATCGTGGCCCGGCAGAAGGCTTTGTCGTAAGTGAACAACAAGTATTCTGTGTTCATTTCTGCTTGAACGTCTCTGGTGGGCTTTGGCTGGACTTTCTGTTGGCTGACTAATTTTTCATGGAGCTAATACTTCTGCTCTTCACTTTGTTTTTCGCAGCAATGAAGAAGGGGAAGAACAGTTCCGTCTTCGTCGACTGCAGTTACCGTTCAACTTTGCCACAGGAGAAGCGTTCTTGTATGATGTAACTCCGACTGTCAGCGCCCCAGACCCATGCTCCGCTTCCAAGCAGAGGAAGCTGGACAACCAATCCGTCAGCCCCAACTCCTTACTGGGCTGCTTCCTGAACCAGGACCAGGCTGCCTACTGTGAACACAACAACATCAACACCATCAACTCCCTCAACGACGTCGCCTTCCAGGACACCCACCCTACAGTCAGTGTTCCTGGAGATGTCTGGACGGACTCCATCCCCAAAACCGTCGGGGGGAGCATGGTGAAGCCCGACGACACCGTTCAGGAGATGATGGAAACCCTGCAACAGATCCTGGGTGAGAACGACCTGAGCGAAGCCCTGGACGTGGAGGCCGAGGAGTTGAAGAGCTGGGAGAGCACACTCCTGAAGATGAGCGCCAACTGCGAGCTGAACGAAGACTTGAACGACATTCTCAACAATGACATCCTGACTTACGTGGAGGAGCAGCTCCAGGCAGATGGCGGGTTCAAGATACCAGAGCAGCTGGTTGAAATGTCATCCTGTCTGTCCACATTGGACACTCAGAACAGGAATGCTGACCAGGTTGGAGAGCAGAACTTTCAATGGCGTCTGGATCCCCAGAACAACGGCCGACAGCAGAGTCCTGTCAGGGGGACGATGAAACTGACCCACATGTATCTTCCTCAGTTGAGTTCTTCTGATTTAAACCATCCAGACCATCAGCAGCAAGCGCTCCCCACCTCTGTTGGCCTTCAGCTTGGCACCAGTAGCAACATGGATGCTCCAGTTCCGTTCAACCCCTCCTTGGCAGATTCTTGTTCTCATACACAGAACCAGCGGAGAACCTTACAGGCGCCTGCAGAGGAAAACACTTTCTCCCTCAGGCAAGCACCAACCAATCAGATTCACTCCAACCAAATGGCTCAACCAATGCAGAACCACCTTCAGATGAGGACGCCCAACCTACTCGTTGGCCTCCAGGACCAAAGTGCAAATAACATGTTCAACTTCCAGGGCAACCAGTGGAACGCAAACCAAACTAACAACTTTATAGACACATACACTCAAAATCTTTCAAACGAAACAGGTTTTTCATCAGAGCTTCCCTCATCCAGCTGCATGCAAGACCACCTAGCCCTTCAGAAAGAATCCAGCGAGAACCAGAGGCAGTCTTGGTCACTGGATTCACAGAAACAGCCAATGGGAGCCTGTCTGAACCAGATGCCAGGATTTCATAGCAATCCCCTTCCTGGAGTCGTCACAGCCCAGAACTCAGTGAACGGCAGGCCAATGTTCAACACCCCAAACACTTCAAATCTACCATTTCCTGTTCAGCAGAACATGGCGCCTCCACCTCTCGCGCCCTCTAGCAGTTGTATGTTCACTGACATCCCCCAGCCTTTGTCTGTAAATGGGGTGCACCTCAATAAAACCCCCTCCCACCAGAGATTAAACCCGGCCAGCAACCAAATTCCATCCAAGCCGTCCTGTTTCTATCAGAGTCTACCAGGAGCAGCATCGGTCCCGGGAATGACGGCGGTCCCGACTCCTGGAGAGACACCACTGTCCTGCCAAATGACCACTGGCCTCGGCTCAGAAGACCTGCTGGTGCAACAACAGCCATACCTAAACTTCAGTGAACTGCAATCACAGGTAATAAAAATGTCAGCCAATCTGTAATGAGCTGGATGCTGACCTGAACAAGTGGTTTCAAAGAAGGGACATGTTTGTCCTCCATTTGATTCCTACAAAACATTTAAAATAAGTTAGGATGCAGGCAGCTGAATGCTGGGAAAGTTTGATAGTCAGGTTCTGGTGCTCTGCTGACATTTATACCTTTGTTTGCATTCAAACAACAACAAAACAACTGAGGGGCTAAGAGCAGAGCCATCCTGGACCTAAGAAGTCATATCATTTACTTTCTGTTTGAGTACAGTAGTGGTGAGAAGTAGAAGTCCTCCATTAGAAACACATTTAAGGTTCTTTATGTTGAGACTTTACTTCGTAAAGTAATTAAGTCACATTAAATTCTCTTTGGTGGCTTCCCTTGTTCAATTAAATCACCGTTTATTACCAGAGAAGAATATTTAAAGTAGTGCAAAGTTTGGATGTGAAGGTCTAATCTGATCCTTTGTTTCACAGATGAGCAGCTGTCCAGTCGTCGGGAACGGAGGTTTCCCCTTCTCCTCGCTGTCTAACGGGAGCGCATACTACTCACAGAACAAATAGGAATCAGCTGCTGTGACTGGCAGATGGTCCGGGATCTGGCTCCGACTGAAACGGCAGTTTAAAGGAAGCAAAAGACTCCTGTCTCTAAACACGAACGGGGACTAGACTGAAGAACAGAAAACGTGTGTGAGGAGGACGAGGAAAGCGTCTCCTCTTCTCTTTCTTTCTCTGAAGCTCTGAGACTTGGTTCCGGATGGCCGCTCATCTACAGACTGAACATGAATCTCTTCCCTGGAGCTGTTTGGATTGTCCCAAAAAGAGGATGATGGATTACTTACGCCTGGCAACACCAGCTTCAGAGCTCGCTCTGTGATGTTTCTACCTACCACCCACCTCAGCTGATGTCATCCGCCAATCATGTAACGGCGCCATCCTCTTTATCCCATTTATTGCATTAGATTTGAACCTTTTTTATGTTTGTAAGTGGACGTTTTTAGAGGGGTGGGGTTGATGATGAGGTGAGGAGGTTAACCAGCGCAGCTTCTTAGTCCTGGTCCCCTCCACACAATTTGTAAGAAAAGACAGGAGACAAAGTCCAGGCACATTTTTAGCGTGGAGCTCGACTCATTCCAGGCTGCAGGGCCTCGTCAAACCCCACTGGCCTTCCACCTTCCATCAGGAGCCTTCGTGAGACAATCTGAAACACGTGATGCTCGACAGCAGGACGTCAGCGATGGAGGACGGAGCGTCTCGCCATCAGTCCGTTACTGAACGTCCATGAATGGAGGCCATTGTGAGTCGCGACACAGGCGCCTCACTTGTTCATCTCTGGCTAAGCTCTGCAAATATTAGCAGTCCAAACCCACCGCCGCCACTGTCATGCTGATGACGCTAGAGGCTCAGCATACTGCCACAGAGACGAAGTCTCATCCACAACGCATAGCTTCATATCAGGATTCAGATAATAATTAATGGGCTATCAGACCAAGACTAGAAGCATGAGGTCATAGCTGCTGGTTCCCCTCCTCCCCTCCTGTAGAGACGTCGTCTCCAGGTAACCCTCTGCCGTCTCTGACACACAAAAACTCCCTTTGCTCTGAAATCCTCTATTTTAAACGCACAGAAGGATAAACATACCTCTTTTTGTTTTTTTGCTGTTTTGTCCTTTTGAAAATGCGTTCCTCTAAAGTTCATTTCAAGTCTTGCGGTCCCGGTGAGAGTGAGACGACGTAGACGAGCATGATGACGTCGTCTTTTAGGATGTAGTCAGTGACTTAGCTGCTTGGTAGTGTTCCTGTTATGTAATCAGTCTGAGCTTTAGTCCTTCATCCCGTTTGGTTTCTCCTGTCTGAGACGGTGCCTTCCTCAAGGTCCGGTTGCTGCCCCGCCGATTTCAGCAGAAAGCTGCCGTGGAAATCGATAGATGAGCGAAACCAAAGTTTTCTTTTTCCTTTAATTCACCAAGCCAGTTGTCGAAATGTTTGCACTATTCCTTTTAAAGCCTTTGCCAAAGTGTAGTGAAGATAAAATTCATAAATCCTGATTTGTACGCTTGCATGAAATTTTCATCCCATTGGATCATAAAGTCATTTTATTCGTGCCTTATTTGATCAGAACTTAATTAACTTTTTCTTTTTGTGTGTTTAATGTCTTTTTTTAATAGACACAGACTGAGAGTCAGAGATTTTCCTTGAAATCAGAATTGGATGAAACGTAACCTGAAAATAGTGGAGTGGACCATTCACTCATTTCTACCTTTCTGAGTTTCCGTCCTCTCCCTCTTTCTTGTTTCTGTTTTTGTGGTTAATTTATGGACGTTCTCCCTCGGACCGGAGAGCATCGACATCATCCGGTAACGAAACACCGAAGTAAAACAGTTTAAAGGCAGCTATTGTATATTTTAAATAAGGAAAAAAAGGGAAACAGACACATCTTCAAAGAGGGGTGGAAATTAAAAAGTGCGTTTTCATTGAGTTCCTTGTGATTGTCTGTTGATCTTAAAAACAACACAATTAGGCACTTAGATTGAAAACAAACCTCATCCAGTACTGAGTCATAAAATTTGATTTTTACGTCAACTCATCTGTCGCTCCAGAGGTCTCAAAGGATCACAAACTTAAAGATTTGAGTTACATACAAAACCTCCGATGTTCACACAAAGGAGGATTAACCTGCGTTCTTGTCACAACATGTAAGTGGGTTAAAGTCAACTCTGGAAAGCATCAGGTACCGGGTCATAATCCACAGATGTTGTATGACTCAATGTGCCACATGCTGGCACAATCAACTTTGTGGAGCAGAGGACTGGACATGACTCGGGTGTCCCTCCTGACGCCAGCGCCGTCTTCAGGTGTCCGTCTGTAGGTGGGGGCCGTTTGGAATCACACGCTGATGTATAATTCTTACGAAGCAACGTGTCAAATGTAGGATGTTGTGTTTCATCTACGATGTGTGGTTTTTGAGTATGTGAAAAATTCCCTCATGTTTACTAGATTAGCAGGAATTCCTGAGGTTGTTTTTTTTATTGTCAAAAAGGCCAGAATGCTTTGAAGCTCCTAAAAGTGTCAGATGGTGACAGGAGGCTGAGTTCAAGGAAAATAGAGTAGCCCAACAAATGTATCTAGACAATTCCTTCTGTTCCTCCTCCTTCTCCTCCTCCTCCTCCTTTCATTTATTATTATGCAGAAGACGTGATGCTTTAGATGGATGATGCGTTGGGGACGTCAGTAGAGTCGTGATGGTTACGGTCATGTGATGCAGGGAAACATGAGGATACTGTTGTCTGGTTGTCATGGTGATTGTTAGGTGTGCACTACAGACTGGTGTCTGTGGTAGGCAGTGTGTGGTTCCAAACAGAAGGTGTGTTTTGCTCCCGGCTGGTTCTCGTCCTCTGCTTCATCCTCATCTTCGTCTCTGTTCCCTTTATGTGTTGCATCATGGGAAAATTGTCTGGTGTTAGTTCATCAGTGCTTGCAGTTTGTTTTTTAACCACTTGCAGAACTTCAGTTTCAGGCTTATAGGACTCTTTGACAACACTGTGTAGCTTGTCAGTGCTTTAAGACAAAGGATTCCCTGAAATCTGAATTAGGCCAAAAATCTACAAATTAATGGAATCAATTTTTAGACTCAGTACAACATGAAGTTTGTTTTGTGAGGTGTTTTATTTTCAGTACCGTAACACCCTTTCTTTCATCCAAGTATAAAATACAAATATATTTCATCCTTTCTTCTTGATAAAAACAAAAAAACCTTTGTACTTGTATATCACATACTTTTATTTTTCAAACCCCAGGAGGCCCAGACTCCAAATGTGCAGTATCTTTGTGTAATTGTATATAAATATATATATTTGTCTTCTTTTTTTCATAATATATATCATCCTATAATGTGTATTTTGTTATATCGCCTTAACCTGATTCACGCTTAATTTTTGTACATTTTGTGCACAGCATAAACAAATATAATCTGTTATTATGATGGGTTGTTTTTTTTGTAACTTGTGGATTTGCCTTCAATGTTTTGCCTCTCAAATTGAGTGTTTGAGTCGATCTTTTCATGCTGACCATATTAAATATGATCTGATCAGTCTGCTTTGTGTTTTTAACCGTGATTTAATAAGTGCGATGCTCCCTAGTGGTCGCTAGATGGCACTGTGGTTTTCTTTAATGTAAAAGTGGCACGACCAGCTCATTTAGGAGCTGTATTAAATGCATTACATTTAATATTGGAGTATATATTTTTTAGGAGTATATTTCATTTTTATTTAGCTCGACAGAGATGAAATATAATGCATTTTATTACCTTTTTTATTTACTTGCAAAATAAATAGTTGCATTAAGAATGAAAGCATCATTCGCTCTAAGGAAGAGGGAGATAGATTAATTCTAATGTTTATTGAAAGCTAGCTAACATTAACCAAACACTTGGCTGTACAGTATTGAGAAAGGAGGTGTGTTAAGTGTTAATTAATCAATACATAATTAGAAAGAATAAAACGTCTTCGGGTGTTTTAAAATGTTAAAAAATTATCCGTTAAATTTAAATAAATTAACGTGTGAAACACGAGAATGTGCTGAAGAAGAAAAAGATGATGAAGAAAAATCTTTTAATAATCCACAATTATTATTTATGATTAAATACTAATTGTTGAGAAATATTCTGGAGATTACACGTATATTGAGACTACCTAAAGACTGAAGACTAACTAAATCTGAATTAAATGTCGACTACCTTTTTTTAATTTTTTTTAATTTTTTTTAATTTATTTTTTTTTTCTACGTCACCTCTGACCCACCGCGCGCGCTCAACGTTGAATCAGTGCCCGGGAAGCGCGCGAGCAGTGAAGTGGCGGAGTGAGAGGAGAGGCGACAGATAGTCCCGGCAGGGAGACAGGAGAGGACGGGGCCGGAGAACTTTCCCGGCGGTCCGCTTGAACATGTTCGGATGCGGGATCGGAAGCTGAGGCGGGATTTGACGTCATGGAGGTGATAACCGGGGACCGCGCGACGTCCATCCAGTGAAACTCCTCCGCCTTCGACATGGAGCGTCTGTTCGTATCGTAGTTCCATCCCGTCCTTTATCGGCGTTAGCTAGCATAAAGGTGCTCGTTATCAGGTTAGCTTGTCTCCCGGAAGACGACATGTGTCCCGGGACCACTGCCGGTTCCTGGCGGCCGGTTTGTACCGTCTGAAGCCTCCAGAAGTTAAACTTAATGGATTTTCTTCGACTAGACTGAATAAATCAACACTAAAAACATGTATGCTGCCAGGAAAAGAAGAAAACCGGCGCAGAAGGGGTGAGTTAATGATAGATAGTTAACTAGATGGTTAATAGTGAGTTGACTCGTTACTCACATACTTAATAAACTCTCAATAAACTAAATAATTCGGTATTTACAGGAGCTACACGGATATTTGAGAATTACATATCAAACTAATATCTAAGGGCGTTAATTTAATAAAATGAACATTGATCTAGCTTATTTATAACAACACATGTGAGAAGAATTGCTGAATTTGAGACCTGGACATGTTTCAGTATGCTTCTGTGTGAACTTTGTGGTCATAATGAGGTTGTATTCAAAGACGCATCGTACATTGCTTCCTGAAACTCCAGAACCAAACCCACCCCAACCGAAGGTGCCAAATCCAACCCGTCCAAACGCCACCGTGACCGTCTGAACTCTGAGCTGGACCGGCTGGCCAGCCTGCTGCCTTTCCCTGAAGATGTAATCGCCAGCTTGGACAAACTGTCCATCCTGAGGCTCAGCGTCAGCTTCCTACGGACCAAGAGCTTCTTCTCTGGTAGGTAGCGATTCTAATAAAGCCGGCTTGCCAAAAAAACACTAAAAACTCACCATTGAATGTTTTTCATTTGTTAAGCAACAACCTTGGGAGCTTTTGATGCTTTCAGAGTCTCATTTAAAGGTTTTGAAAAACCTAGAGTTTTTTTAAGCCTATAATTGTGCTTTGACGGGGGGAGTGTCACTGTGAGTGACCAGCCTTGCTGTCGGAGCCCTCCAGGGAAATCACTCTTCCTTTGGCTCAGCTGACTTTCCAGTCATGTGCGTATATTTTCAACCTTTTAATCATTTGAAGAGCCAATCAGAGCCTGTCCTTGTCCAGCAAAGGCTTTAACACACATCTGTGCTGGGTCACACACCCCGACCCAGCAGGGCCGACACACTTCTCTGTCACAGTGGCTGAACTGTGGACGACCCCATTTCTGCGTGATGTCTTAACACAACATTAACGTATTGTAGGTCAGCTACTTTTGCCCGTGGCCATGAGACGACCCTTGTCCCAAAGTCTCAGCCACACGGTAAAGTAGGTCTGAGGAGGCTGCTGCTCCACGGCGAGGTGGGAGGAGAAGATGAAAGCCTTAGAGTAAAAACAGCAGGATAATCCACTCACCGCCATTTTACAAAGAGAAGGGGGGGACAGACGCCCACGGTTCAACTTTTGACTCCTGCAACCTCTGAGAAACCCATCTGTGGCTGTCAAGGTCAGGTGAGAGTACAGACAGACAAACTGACAGGCAGCTCCTCAGCGACAGATGAGCACAAACAAGCATTCTTATGAAGTGAAATGATTTGAACTAAGAAGTCTTTATTTTGCTCTTAAGGACAATTAATCGCCATAAAAAAGAGGTTAAAAAAAGACGATCTGAACAAAACATGAAACGGTTCAAACGAGATTATTAACGTTTGCCCTGAAATGATAATGTTGTGGTTGCCAGGTGATCCATCACAGTCTTCATGACCAGCTGCTGATATCTTCATCACCCTCTTCCTCCTGACTCTTACTATATAATTTAATGTGCTGTTGATTCTGTTCTTGACATCCCACCACCCCCTCTGACTCTTAATTATTGATCATTGACATGCTGCCCCTGCTCTTCCTCTCTTTTGGCCGTTGATTCACTGATTGTTAATTTACTGTTAACATGTTGACAGAGTCACCTGAACGGTTTTGAAGATGTGATCTTTTATCTGTCCACAGTGACGCTCAAGACCCAGCCGTCCAATGGCGTGAACGGAAGCAGTGATCTTGTAGAAAACAGCAAAACATCAGTCGGATGCATCCCTGAGGGAGAGCTGCTGCTGCAGGTGAGGGTTGGGGGTTTGCTTGCTCCTCTGTTTCCTGGATGGATGTTTTATAAACCCAGCAGATGTATGACACGTGCTTCGCATGTTTATGTCTGGATTAATGCGTGATACAAACGCAAGCGTGCAGCTATCGTCTACCTCCTGACGAGCCCCCTGGTCCTGAGTTATTGTGACTTTTTTAGATGCGTAACGCAGAGAATCTGAACACAACAACACACAACTGTCTGTCTGAAAGCTTGTTATGGAGGCGAGCTGCTCTGCACAGCAGGACGACAGGAGAAAGGCTTGTTATCATGGCCGTGCAGCAGGAGAGTTTGGGTTCAGCAGCAGTCAGTTGGTTCTCACTAAAACACTCACAATAGAGCCATGGATTATTATTCACAGTGTGTTTATTCTGTTTCATGAACACATAGAATCAACTAAGTTTGAGTTGTCATTGTGATTTTTGAATATGTACTTTGTCTGAATGTTATATGAGAGTGACTCCTAAAACTGAAGGCTGGTTCCTCAACCTCACAATAACTCCCTGATTGATGTATTGATCCCGGAGGAATAAATGGGTCACTGCAGTGATGACGTATCAGGAACGAGTCTCTTTGAAGGGCAGCAGCTTCCTGTCATCAGCTGCTCTGTTCCATTACAGACACCAGCGCATGAATTATATAGAGCCGGTGAACACATGTATTATTGAAGGGAGGGGGTTTGGATGAAGGATGTGTGCGTCTTAAAGCGTTTAAAGTAAACCATCATTTAAAGACAAGTTGGTGAAGACGACAGGCGAGTCTTCCAGGTTCTTAAAGCGAGACAAGAAACACGTGCAGAGACCCTGTTTTCTTCTTCTGTGGTTACTGAGGGGGTTCTGTGTTGTCTGTTTGTTGTGGTCTGGCAGAGACAACAAACAGGAGTGCTCCATGTCGACCAATCTGAGCAGACAATGAAGCTACAGTAAATATTTATACACACTCTATGTGTGTGATCATTTGTGAGCAGCAATATGGTTTTATGCCAAAAAAAAGTACTACAGATGCAGTATTTGCTTTGAGGATGTTGATAGAGAAGTACAGAGAAGGCCAGAGGGAGCTGCTTTGTGTTTTTGCAGATCTGGAGAAAGCTTATGACAGGGTGCCCAGAGAGGAACTGTGGTGTTCTATGAGGAAGTCTGGAGTGGCCGAGAAGTATGTGAGAGCGGTGCAGGACATGTATGAGGACTGTAAGACAGTGGTGAGGTGTGCTGTAGGTGAGACAGAGGGGTTCAAGGTGGAGGTGGGACTGCATCAGGAATCAGGTCTGAGCCCCTTTTTGTTCGCTATGGACAGGCTGACAGATGAGGTTAGACAGGAATCACCATGGACTATGATGTTTGCAGATGACATTGTGATCTGCAGTGAGAGCAGGGAACAGGTGGAGGAGAAGCTAGAGAGGTGGAGGTTTGTCCTGGAAAGGAGAGGAATGAAGGTTAGCCGCAGTAAGACAGAGTACATGTGTGTGAATGAGAGGGACCCAAGTGGAAGAGTGAGGTTACAGGGAGAAGAGATCAAGAAGGTGGAGGATTTTAAGTACTTAGGGTCAACAGTCCAGAACAATGGAGAGTGTGTAAAAGAGGTGAAGAAGTATGTCCAGGCAGGATGGAACGGGTGGAGGAAAGTGTCAGGTGTGAATCGTGATAGAAAAGTTTCAGCCAAAATGAAAGGAAAAGTTTACAAAACTGTGGTGAGATCAGTGATGTTGTTTGGTCTAGAGACAGTGTCACTGAGGAAAAGACAGGAGACAGAGCTGGAGGTAGCAGAGATGAAGATGCTGAGGTTCTCTCTGGGAGTGACCAGGAAGGATAGGATCAGGAATGACTGCATCAGAGGGACAGCACATGTTAGAGGTTTTGGAGATAAAGTCAGAGGCCTCCTGCCAGGCAGGAGGCCTAGAGGAAGACCAAAGAGGAGTTTTATGGATGTAGTGAGAGAGGACATGAAGGTAGTTGGTGTGAGAGAAGAGGATGCAGAAGACAGAGTTAGATGGAGGCAACGGATTGGCTGTGGCGACCCCTGAAGGGAAAAGCAGAAAGGAAAGAAGAAGAAGTCCGAGTGTGTGTCTGTGTGTGTTGACAGCAGTGCTGGGTGTGGTTACTGTTAGAGCTTTCAAACATGTGCTAAAACTCTGTTTGATAGAATTCTCAACTTGACCAGATGAATAAATAGCATTGAGATGTTTGGTTAAAGAAATGTAAAGTAAACGAAAAACAGACAGCAGCAGAAGCTGGGTCATTGTGTTTTCAGATAAACACTGTAGTCCTATCATCACCATTGCCATCATCATCATCACTGGGGTGTGGCTGAAGCTGGCCGGATGTGGCTGTGAGTCCTCACAGTGTCATCACCTCCACAGTAAACCCCAAGGTTAGAGGAAGATGAGGTGACAGGAAGGGGTGATGATGGAGGTGTTAGTCATCCAGTAGTGACCTCTTTTTCCTCCGTCCTCACCATCACATCTCTGTGAGCTGACATCTTCCTCCTCCTCCCTGTCTTCCTGTGCTTGGAGAGGGGACACCTTATCTTCATTTTTTAAGATTGTTTTCATCCTAGTTTTTTTGTAAATGTTTGGTTTTCTGCTTCAAATGTACGTTGTTCGGTTGACATGCTAACACTTTGGCATTTTTATCCTAATCACCAGTTCACCAGTTTAACTTTGAGAGCAGTTAACCACCTTTACTGTTCTGTGACGCCCAGAAGCATTGAACTGATCAGCTGTCTTGTCCCTGCAGGCCCTGAATGGCTTCGTCCTGGTCGTCACCGCTGAAGGAATCATCTTCTTTTGCTCTCACACCATCCAGGATTACCTTGGCTTCCATCAGGTGAACGCTGCTGTCAACTATCACAAGACTGGTTTATCTCACCGCAGGCGTTTTGTCTTCACGCTGTTTGTGCTCTGTTTAAAAACCAAATCGACTTAAAGCGTGACCTTCAGTCAGATTTAGCATAGAGTTCCTGAATGAAGCCAACTCTGGAATAATGCACAAATTGAAAGAAGGAAAAAAGGTCAGATGCCTCATTTGTATTTTATATTTCTGTTCCATTATGTTCAGCTGGGTATGAAGCTTTCTTGAAGCTACATATTTGATATGTTAGATGATTGTTCACTCTTTGTTTACATTGTTAGCTGATAACAAGAAATTCCTCCTGAGGACAGTGTCATCCAACAGAACACACATACATAATTATTGGCCTTTAGACATAACTCACACACATCTGCCCTCTGTTTTACCTGCCATGTGATTGGTGTTATATCTGTATTACACATCAGTGAACGCATCATCCTGAATTACTTGGGTCTAAAAAAAACATTTAGAGCTGGAGGTTTAATCCCATTGGCTGAACAACGAAGCACCACTGTCTCCAGAGTAATCTTATTTTAGAGAATGTGATTATCAATTTAAGCAAAGTCTGACTGTCTGAGACTCAAACACCATCTAATCCAAAACACCAACACACACACAACTTGTCCCCCACACACACTGTCCTCACCTGGTCAGGGTGTAAACACCACCTCCCACCCCTCTTTTGCTCACCCATCTGAGGAGCATCTCTGATTGTTTGTCAAACAAACCCAAATCCCGCTGAAGCAGCTGCTCTGCACACACGAGTGTTTAGAAACAGCACAACTGAGAGCGACACACAAACATGCGGTGACGACAACAAATGTGATGTGTCTTCAAGCAGTCTCACACTTTAATGTTTTCCTGTCAGACGGACGTGATGCACCAGAGTGTGTTTGAGCTGATTCACACTGAAGACCAGCAGGAGTTCAGGAGTAACCTGCACTGGGCCCTCAACCCACCTGGGGGCCACAGGCCCCCTGTCGAGCCCACAGGTCAGTCATATGGAGGCTGTGTGTTGACGTGCAGGTGCGAGAGAAGCGTCTGGTGAATCGATGGTGCAGCGACTGGGCAACAGGAGTTGACCTTTAAGTCAAACCTCCTGAGAGGAGGTCCAAACAACACAACAGCGCACATATCAGCAGCACATGCTCACACTCTGCTGTCACTGTGCATTAGGTAAGGATCAGCAGTCAGCGGGCACACACAGGTAACAAAAAGATCATGATGGAGTTCAGCTGTTGAGGGTTTAAACACCTCTGATGAAAGAGAATAGAAATGTAGAACAGAAAAAACTGTTCTGTAGTTTCAGCTGCATCCCAGCAGAGAATTCACAAACACTAACCGTGACAACTGTGGCTGTTGCTCTGGTGATGACTCTGTTTGTCCCATCCGTGTGCTTAGGTGGAGAGCCCACCTCCGCCCTGGTGAGCTACAACCCCGACCAGCTCCCCCCTGAGAACTCCTCCTTCCTGGAGAGAGGCTTCATCTGCCGCTTCCGCTGTCTGTTGGACAACTCCTCCGGCTTCCTGGTGAGATGGAGTTCCCACAGTTCCCAGCAACTTTAGAGCAACAGCTCAGCGTCATTTAAATGAAATCTTTATTATTTTTATTAGACAGCGAGCGTTAATTTGTTTTAATCATAATATTCATGAGCACTCTCCTGGTCAGATAACGGTAGTGCAGTCAGTCCCCGTCTGGGACTCTGGTGTTCTAAGGCCTGTTGGTGGCGTGCCACTTCAGAATCCAGGAATCAGAAGCCACCATGTACTCCTGTAATCCGCCTTAAGAGAGCTTCAGGGTCGTGGGGAAAGGGCCTTAATCCTCCCTCCACCCAGAGGAGGCGATTGCAGAGGGGGGAACTTGCTTAGTCAGAGTAGGTAGCTCCAGATCGGTTGCTTCGACTAAGACAATTAGCTGCAGGAGAAAAACACGCTGTAGATCAGTGGCAGCACAAATCCCTCCTGGGAAAGCTGGGACAGGGACCCCATGAGCAAGGCACTGCCTGACCCTGAAACTGGAGGTGGAGTGAACACTGATTGAGGTCTACTCCAATATCCTCCATCTTTGTAAACACTTTTATGTTATGGTTCAGGGAGAAAACTCTTTTCTCTGAAAGCTTTCGGTCATCGTTTTGCTCAAGGACACTCCAGCAGTGCTCATGAACGGTTTGCGTGAGTAGTAAGCCAGGTCTTTGCTTCTGTCTACCAGTCACTATGGCTTTGTTTTCCATAATCCCTCCTGCTATTCAGGGCCAGATTCCTCACATCACAGCTGCAGGTCCTTAAAGCCAACAAGGCTAATTAAGCAGAGCTAACAGAGAAGGTGGGGGTCCTCACACGACATGCCAGGGGGTGAGAGGAGCAGGAGACAGGAGAAAGTTCTCCTTTTTTCACTGCGAAACCGTTGACTGCTGCCCTTCATGACACAACAGTTTAATGATCACTTGTAATTCTGCCAAAGTAGTTGTTGATGATCATCTTAGTATGTGTTGAACTCTTCATATTTATTAGTTTTTAAAACAGTGTGTTGAGTCATGTGACCTGCAGACTTCACAAAAAGAGACTCCAGTTTGTTCCCAGTGCTCTCATCGCTATGTTCACCAGCATAAATACGACTGATGATGGTAGACAGGAGGAAGAGCAACAACCACTTTAGACGACGGAAGTTGTTCTCAGAGGGAAAAAGTAAACAGATTTTGTCTTTATTTATGTGTTGCTATGAAATTTGTGCTCTCCCGTCAGGCGCTGAATATCCAGGGACGCCTCAAGTTCCTCCACGGTCAGAGCAGCCTGCAGAGCGTCATCAAGGGGAGCAACCCGTCTCAGCTGGCCTTGTTTGCCATCGCCACGCCCTTACTGCCTCCAGCTATCCTGGAAATCAGGACGAGGAACATGATCTTCAGGACCAAACACAAGCTGGACTTCACACCCATGGCCTGCGACGCCAAGTACGTTCCATCATAAGCTCTGTGTTTGTCAACAAGTGTGCTTCCATCGGTGGTCATCGTGTGTGTCTGCTGGACTTTCAGGGGTAAAATCGTTCTGGGCTACACCGAGGCGGAATTGAGAGTCCGAGGCTCAGGGTACCAGTTCATCCACGCCGCCGACATGCTCTACTGTGCTGAAAATCACATCCGCAGTAAGTTGATCTCGGAACAGTCGAATGAAAATACTGGTGGGACGTCAAAGCAAACACCAAGCCCAGCCGCTTGCATCACTTATGTGTTCATAGAGTTTCATTTATTGCTGCCATTGCGTCTGAGTTGCCCTTGAGAGCACATGCAGCTGCAGGAACAAAGGCTATCTTCAGCTTTTTAACACACTAGCCTCTGATATCGCTGCCTGTCGCCTGTGAAGATAATGGATTTTTCTGATTTGTTTTTTTAACGTCATAAAAATTTGACTCTGCAGCTTGTATTCTCTGCGGGTTCAATATTATTCAGACTGTACTGATCCCTGTCTCGTGTTTGGCTCACATGAAACAAACAAGCAGCCACTCAATGTGTGTGTGTGTGTGTGTGTGTGTGTGTGTGTGTGTGTGTGTGTGTGTGTGTGTGTGTGAGAGAGAGAGTGATGGAGGAAATCTCTGAGCGAGAGTCAAGTGTCCTACTTAGCTCGTGTACCGGATGACCCGGTTAGTCACAACCATGGAGCGTTCGATGCCACTAGACGCACACACACACACAGACACACATGGCATACATGTATTCATGCGTACCGAAACAGAAATACATGCATTAGCATGTGGAAGTGTACGACACAGTGTTTATGTGGCTGCATGCAGGCACAGATGGGACGCCACAGCCTCCATATAGACGGCATAATAATGTCTGTTGGAGCTCGACGACTAAAAAACACCTTGTTTGCAGCCACAACATGCAAACATGGGATCACCATGGCGACGTGAGGCTGTAACTTGTGTTCTGTTGTGATTCCAGTGATAAAGACGGGAGAGAGCGGCCTCACTGTCTTCAGGCTGCTCACGAAGGACAACCGGTGGAAGTGGGTCCAGGCCAACGCCCGGCTCGTCTACAAGAACGGCAAACCGGACTACATCATTGCCACTCAGAGGCCTTTGGGGTGCGCCGGGATGAAATGCCCCTTTTTGGATCGATAAAGTTGTTTGAACCGAACCAGTAATTTCTTCTCCTTATTTCTACAGAGATGAGGAGGGAGGGGAACACCTGAGAAAGAGATCGATGCACCTCCCCTTCACCTTTGCCACTGGAGAGGCGATGCTCTACCAGACGGGTCATCCTCTTCACGGCTTCCAGGATTCCCTCCAGGCAAATGGCAGCAAGTCCAAGAAGGGAAAAGTGGACAAGAGCTCCTCAAATGAGCTGCATCCCAAGTCTCTCCTGGGAGCGCTGATGAGCCAGGATGAGTCCGTGTACGTGTGCCAGCCGGACCCGGAGCCGAAGATGTCCTCCCACGGCGGCCTGCCCAACGAGCAGCGAGGAGCTGGAGGTTACGGCGGCTTTCACCTCCTGTGTGACAGGGAGACGATGAGACCCAGTAGAGCATCTAGTTATGACCCCCTCCTAGAGACTCTGGACTCCCTGTCTCTGGGCGGGGAGGAGCTGTGCACCAACAGCGAGCTCTTCAGCGCGCTGGAGAATCTGGGTCTGAACGCTGAAGACCTGGAGCTGCTGCTGCTGGACGAGAGGATGATTCAAGTCGAGCTGGATCCCAACCACGTCCCAACGCTTAGCGACCTCCTGACCAACAATGAAATCCTCTCGTACGTCCAGGACTCTCTGGAAGGGGCCACAGAAGGGGAAGAGGAAGGTGGCAGAGCCCCAAGCATGACCCAGGATTTGCAGCCGAGCCTCACGCCGACTGGTCCTCCTGCCTGTCCCAGCAGCAGGCAGCCCATCATCCAGCTGTCCCAGCAGATGCAACACCACGTCCTCACAGGGGAGCCGGTCACAGGGCCAATCCTGAACGGTCATTGGGTGGCAGAGAACGAGCATCAGCCCTCCAGCCATGCCCATCAGCAGCCACATCCCGTCCTCAGAGCCTCACAGGTTAACGCTGAACACAAACAGCTGAGCTCACAACCAGAACCGGGTCAAGAGCAGCACCAGTACTCCCTCCAGCTCCAGTCCCATCAGGCCAGCAGCCAGAACCCTTTAGTCCCGGGCCTCTCTTTGACCACTAATGGACCTTACGTCCAAAACGGACACACAGCCTTCCTCCAGAACATGGAAGTCGGCCTCACGGGTTACAGCATCACTCCAGACTACCAGGGCTACCAGCAGCAGATGTTCCCACCATCCTATCTGACCCAGTGTCCCGGTGACGGCTCTGCACTGGAGCTGGAGCAGCTCCTGGGACTGTCCCAGCAGCACCACAGCCTGCCACCATTAGAGACCTTCGGCAGGTTCAGCCCCAGCTCACCAGACAAGGTAAGAGGCTGGAAAAAACCCCCACATCTTTAAGAAGCGAATAAGAATCTCATTGGGCCTGTGAGAGCGAGGTTGGAGCAGATGGTACGTTGAGTTAAATTAAAGAGGACAGCAGTTGATGTAGATTTAATTTTCCTTCAGCATCTTTCATACAGCACAGAGGTCAGAGGTGACGTCCTATTTTTTATAAATACATTTCTTCTTCTGTCCATGAGAAGATGAGTAATGCTTTCCTCTGTCATCCTGACAATGCCTCCCCTCGGACGTCCGGTCTCACGTCAGCCCTGATCTCCCTCTGGTCCGTCCCAACGTCTCCAAAACTGTTCTCCCAAACTGTTTGTTCTGTGGACTCAAGTCCTGATTCCATCCTGCCGACTGGCCTCAAGTATCAGTGAACGTCAACAGACCAACGCTACAGAATCCAAAGCCCTTCAACGTGGCCTGCTCTCTTTCACTGTCAGGAAAGTGGATTTTTTTCCGAGTCAGCAAACAGAGGCCCGGGGCTGGCATGAGCTCAGTGTAAACTGTGATGATGCGACCAGACATGCCATGTAAATAAGACGAGGGGGGATGAGAGTGGAGTCGACTAGAATCCAGCAGTAGAGTCTGAATCCTAGGAGGTTCTTTATTCAGCATCAAAGATGCAGGAAGTAACCTTTACTTCCTGGACAAGATGTTTCCTTCTGTTGTTAAACAGCATCAGCTTTTATGAGCCGAGACAGAAGGACTGATTCAGAACATCGTTTAAAATGTCAGCAGAATATTAATCAGCTGAAGCTGTTCTGCATAGAACGTTCCGGACAGTCACTGCAGATCCCAGCAACAGTTCTGATCGATGACAAGCTTTTCCGGGACTGTTGTGATGTCAAAACAGCGAGGGGCAGGGCAACATGGGTACAGCAGGATGTCCAAGAAACTGGTTTCACATCTGATTTAAATCAGAAGTGTGTATAGGTTCCCTGCTGTTAAACCTCGACAGAATCGTGTCCTGGTGCGGCGGGGCGTCAGACGTGAGATGTCAGCAGTTTGACCCGGTTTTTTACCTTCACTGAGGAGATTATGTTTGTCTGCGGTTGGTCAGGATTAACTACTACTACAAAACTCGCAGGCAGATTTACATGGAGCAGGAAGGACGGGGGAGGGGTCAGTTTTTGTTTTTTTCTTTTTCGACATTGATAGATGGTTTTCAACGTTATGCATAATTATGTAAAAACTCAAGTAATAAAGATTTGGACCAGGGCTTAGCAAAGTTTGTACTTGAGAACATCTGGGTGACGTTTAATCTTCATGTTCCACAGCGTTGTGTTGTTTCATGCATGCAGAGCGACACTGGTGTGAAAAACACTGACAAAAAAAACTGACAGAATGTGAGTTGATGGAATGACATATGAGAGGGTAGGAGAGCAAAGAAAAGAGGCACACAGAGAACAATTAGAGTCCTGAGCAGAACAAGGTCGAGATGGGACAGGGAGACCGCCCGACCCGGGCAGGCATCCATCCGCCCCCTCTCCTCGGCCTCCTCTGTTATTCTTCAGGGTCAGTGACGGTCGCTGAAAGAAAAATACTGGCAGGCCGGCCAGTCGAGCATGAGTAACGCTGACCTACAATTTGACTGGCATCATTACCTGATGCTGTGAACGCAGGACGGAGCGGGGGATGGAGAATGGGGGGGGGGGGGCAGACTGTTCTCCACTCAGATAGAAGGGCGCTCTGCTCTGATTGGTCCATGTGAATGAAATAAACTATTTTAAGGTACAGCAGGAGGGGAATGAGATATCTTAAATGATGAAAAGCTGGTTACCCCGTGGGCGGGGCTCCTCTCTGATCTGTGTGACCTATGACCTCCCTGCTGTGTGTTCCAGCTGGAGAACGGTCGCCTCCTCAGCGCCACCAATGCAGCGTTCATCACTTCCTGTTTGATACCCAATGGGAATGCAGTGGCTCCAGAGGACGTGCCCTTATCCTGCCCTGATGGACTTCCTGCCCGGCAGGACCCCCAGAAGTCTGGCTTCCTCGTCTGACAGAGGAAGAGGAGGGGGAGAAAGGACGTCATAACAGGTTCTATGGATTCAGAACATCAACAAGAAAAGTGGAATGGAGGGAACTGATTGGTTTGTCACTGCGTACAATCGTGTTTTTAAATTGGTTCCAGTTTGCAGACAGTCTCAGATTGATTCCTGCTCCTGAGCCAGAACTCCTCACATCTGTCTGGGAGGTGATGAGGGGGAGGAGGAGACGATGCTGGAATAAGACTCAGTCCACATGGGAGGTTCTAGAGCTGACCTGAAGAGGTTCAAACCCTCCAAACATCCATTCATCCTACAAGATGATCCTAATGGTCTCATCTACAGCTGCTTGTTCATCTTGGGGGTTACAAGTCAGCTGGAACCAGTCTGCAGGGTACTCCCCGGATAAGACGCCGGCTCATCTCAGGGCCACGTGAAAGACAAACACACACACACTCACACCTACAGACAGTTTGGTGTAACCAGTTCACCTCAGCTGCATGTTGCTGGAGAGAACATTCAAACTCCACACAGGAAGGACTCGAACCCAGAACCCTCTGGCGGCGAGGTGACAGCCTCACACTACTCTCCAAACATCTGTTCTTCTATTACATCATGTAAATTCTGTTATCACTATTGATAGAGCACAAATACCAAGCAGGTATTTATTGGCCTGGTATTGATCAAATGAACTGATCTATCAGGCCAGCATGAGGTTAGAGTCGATCAATGGAGTGCTAAGTGTGTTGTTGATGGTTGTAACGGATGAACAAGTGGCAGTTATATAGTTGTTGTTGTTAATCTCATTGAACGTCCTGATTGGCCTGAAACCAGCAACTGCCTGTAGCGTCTGGAACGTTCTGGTCTTTGGCGTTGTCACGACGATGACTCCACTGATCGGTTCTGGTTTGAACTGACGCCAGCAGACGACACGGGTCACCCGTAGGGTCACTAGACGTCGGACCGAACATTTAATTTGTGTTCTAGTTGAGATTGAAATGATGTCAGGCTGAGTTTTATTTATTTCCGCCGCAGTGGGAGCTCCTCTGTGGGAGTGACGTCACGTACTTCATCCTCATGCTGCATTCTAGCCTGTTTAAGGTTTACCACGATGACGTGCACTTATATTTATAATGCAGGCGGAATCAGAGAGCATCTGATTGGTCTGTCCGTGGCGTTGAGCTCAAACGTAGAAAAAGCATTTCTTGTTTCTTGACCGGAGACGATGCGGAGATCTCTGGTTCATGCCTTGTCTCGATGGCTTCGGCCAGCCGGACCCACACCCACAGCGATCCTCCAATAACCTGATCAAAAATAATTGATCACACTCGGAGGATGGGTGTCACTCAGCTTTTCTTTCCTGGTGTTTTGTCGATGTCTAAGACTCAAACCTGGGCTAGCTGGGTTAGCTTTCAGAGCGCTAGCAGACGTGAAGCCCAGGTTTGGTCCTTTTGTAGAAGTGTTTCTTGAATTAAAGCATTTTTGTTTCCTTACAGACATAGGCTCATCTCAAACACTGTGAGGGACGATAAACTGAACACGCTGCTCCTAAATACTTTAATCCAGTTTAACTTTTAGCTTTAAAAGCTGTGAATGGGTCTGATCCTGAAGCGTTCACACAGGTGAACCTGTTCAAACACAAACCGCTCGATGACTGGAACGCAGACGGTTACAGCTACAAGATAGCATTTAGCGCTGACTCAGAAACCAAATAAGAAACAAGTCAACACGAATGTGTGTGCGTGTGTGTGTGTGTGTGTGTGTGTGTGTGTGTGTGTGTGTGTGTGTGTCTGTGGTTTATGCGAACAGTAAACATGAAGGTGCTTAAAGGTTATTTGTCGATATCAGTAGCATTTCTTGAACCAGATTATTTAAACCAGCTGTAAGGAATCAAACATTGGTTGTTGTGTGTATAAGTGTTGTTTTTTTTAACTCTTCCAAACACAAACTCTTCCAGCACTGAAAGTTGTATAAAAAAAAGGCATTTTATGAATAATAATCCCCAGAGTTGTGTCTTGATGTTGCGTCAGAATAAACGGTGCCATACAGTCTGTGTGTGTCTGAGGTGGACTGTAATGTTCTGTCAGCAGGTGTTCTGCAGCCAAACTATTTGTGGGTGTTTTTGAGGCACTGACTTGATTTTGTGACTTTCATCACTGATGTCTGTGTGTGTGTGCGCCTGTTTGTGTGTGTGTGTGTGTGTGTGTGTGTGTGTGTGTGTCGTGTCAAGAGAGAGCTCTGGGATCGTGGAAATAAAGGCGTTTGTGCCGTCACACTGAAACGCCTCTGATTCTTCTTCCTGTCAGATTGAGCTCAAGTTTCCTGTCTTTCCAGGGCGTCACCTGTCCCCCACCTCACCTGCTCCCCGCGTCGCCCCTCCATGCCAGACCAGGCAGCCTCAGGCTGAGCTCTGAAGGTTAGGTAAGATAAGCCACCCTGAGAACGTGCAGACTGTCTCCAGCTGCATGTCGGCTGATGTGTCTGATCGAAACAGATGCATCATGGGACTGAAGTGACACACGCCACCGGCTGCTTTTAGCTGCGACACACACACACCAGTTACCCACACCTCCCTTTTGACGCTTTTTGCACCAACAATGTGTGAAGTCACACCCGTCCAAAAGCAAACAAACACTGGGTGACACCAGAGACGAAACCCGCTGTTCAGAAGCAAAAGGTTCAGTAGCTTCAGTCCCCCCGCCCCACCTCAGGTTACTGCCCCCTCATTCAGACTCACTGTCAAATAAACCCCCACACATAAACGCCTCCTCCCCCCTCCGCTGCTGCTGACCCTTGCATCTTTAATGACCCCCCACCCAAATCATTTATGAGAGTTTTTCTTCCTCCGCCGTCCCCAGCAGGTTCGCTCTGACCGCTTGTGACGTGATCAATCATCCAAGCAAGATGTTGTGTGTCCCACTTTAGCTGCCGGTGTAACGCCGCCGGCTGCTGCCAGGGTTGTGTGTGTTGACGGTAATAAACCACAAGCTGCTGTACCTGAAATACACACACAGTAAAAACACCACTCAGGTGTCACGTAGGGTTCGGCCACCAGGGGTCACCTGTCGGGTGAACGCTGCTCCCGTTTCGCTGCTGTGGGTCATATTTAAAAAGCGTTGCATGCACCACATTTATCACCTCCGCAGCTCCTCCTGCTGCACAGAGAAGATATGAAATATTTAAATCCTTAAGCACTCAGGTCTCGTCCGGGATGGGAAATACGGACCCGGAGTAAGAGCTGAGCCGCTGACCTGCTTTCAGGCGGCGTTCAGACTCAAGATGATGATCTCAGGCTTTCTACTGATGTTCAGCTGCAGGTCAAAGTGGCATGAAGTCACGATCACTAGCGTTGAAATGAATCTCATGGAAGAGAGAGAATGGAGTTATGCTGTGTCTATCGTAAGTCCTGGAGCTCTGATGGATTCTCGCTGATCGATTTTCTGTCCGGTCGTTCAGAGCCAATCTCTGTCTTCAACCCATCAGGCTGTCGGGTCGCGTTACGTCCGCGCCAGCAGACAGACACTCTTCTTGTTTCCTGCACACAGGTGAAACACTCACAGGAAGGACGGGACAATAAATAATGAAGTTGAGCACAATAGAGACGAAGCAGCAGCAGTGAGTCGGTCACAGGAAGCAGAAAAGAAGAAAAATACAAATCTGTCCTGAAATGTGTTTTCACCACCGCTTAATTGTCACCATGACCCAGAAGCCTCCAGACCGCGGCACAGGGTGCAGCCTGAGCTGTCGTGAAGGCTTAACAGAGCTGGTGGGTGGTGTGAACAGCCTCCTCCTCCTCCGTCTGCCCCCTGCAGGCTGCTCCACCTCCACCTTCAGTCCAACAACCCCCCCCCTAAAGCATCTGGATGAGGGCAGAGGAACTGCATTTAGCACCACCATGCTAACAGTCAGACACAAGTGGAGAGACAAGTGTGTCACTGGTTCCAAACAAAACATTCCAACGTTTATTGTTTATCTGCCTTAAAGAATGTTTATGTGTCGCTATGGAAACAAACTCAGGATGCTGCAGCTGCTTACTGACGGTTTCCTGTCTTATTCAGTTTGACTGGAAAACCGTTTTCTGTTTTCTCTGCATGGAACGCTTCACTGAGCGCCTTCACCCACAGGTTTAACCCTCCGACCCTCACGTCCACACACACACACACACACAGACACACATATACACACACACACACACACACACACACACACAGTGATTCAGAAAAATCTATGGTCAGACTTGATCACAACTGAAACCATGATCCTCACACATGTACCAGATTTCACTTGAATTTTAATGTGATGCTGTTCAATGAGAGGTCGACCCTGCAGGGTTTAATTATCTTCAGTCACACGGAAGCTTAAATTATTGTGAACTGATTTGTGGATGACGAACAAACAAGTCATCAACAGGTGAGAGGAATCCAGCCTGGATGCAGAGAGAACATTCTGCCGGCTCGTTGTTGATTTGATGTGATGATAAATTATTCACAATGTTTTCTGTCTCCTGCTGCTGTGTGTTCAGTCTCTTCTGGAGATCACCGACCAGACCTGAACGCTCTGACGTCTCCGGAGGTGAAGAACCGTTGCTCTGAAAGAATGAACGGAAGAGAGGAAGACAGATCCAGAGAATCCAGACAGTGATGGGGAAGAAACGTGAGTGGAAATAGAAGATGGGTAAAAGTGAGAAGAGAAAAGGAAACAAGGAAGGAAAAAGAGGTGAAAATGGAAAAGGGGTGAGGATGAGGAGGAGAGCAGGAAAAGAGAACAGGAGGAGGAGGATGGGGTGAGGGGAGGAGGTGTGGAGGTCACAGCCTCCTCCTGCTGGTCTGATGGATCCACCCTGACAACCAGAGACCACTGGAGGTTTCAGCACCTCCCTGGAGGAGTCTCCTTCATCGCCTGAGTCTTCATCAACAAACGTCCTCCCCATCAGAGGAAGGCACAACTCCCCACCCCTCCACCCCTACCACATGCTGTAGGAGGAGTAGATTTATCAGCAGTAATCTTATGTCAGGACTAACACCATCCTGGTGGTCCTTCTGAGGACCTGATTGAAGACACGATGTAGTGGGAACGACCTGATAGACCCCGCCCCTCGTCCCTGACCTCTGTGAGGTTCCCGTCGGAGTCGGAGCTGCCATGCTGATCTGAGGAGCGGCGTGAACGAGGCTTCATTAGCAGCTCCATCTGTCACACACCTCCAGAGTCATTCTGAGGAGCTGCTCTTCCTCCTCCTCCTCTTCCTCCTCCACCCTGATTCTGTCAGGATGGTATTGATCCGAACGCGGTCTGACTGACAGCTGACTGGACCTGTCGTCAGGTTCCGGCTCTGATGTTCACGGCATCAGCAGGTCGGCAGCAGCGAGTCAGAAGAACTCGCGTCAGTCAGGAGGTCGTGTGTCAGAGCGGTGTCTCCCCCTGGTGGCAGCTGCGAGTACCGCAGGTGAGAATGGTAACTAGAATCGCTTCACCTTCAGAAACTGTACCGAAGGACTGAAAGTTCTGAGAGGGGAGGGGTGCTGCTTGAATAACTTGATAACCTTTTGGGTGGGGGGGTATAATTTTAAATGGCTGTTTTTATTTAAAACATGTTTCTGAACACAGATGTGAGTTGACTGGACTCTAATTCTGGACGAGTGTTTATGGGCGTATTGATTAAACTCAGAACAGAAGAACAATCCTAACAGATAGGATGGAGGTTAAATGATGAAGAGGAGCACCTTAATGTTCTAGGGGCAGAACACCGATCTAATCCTCTTTACAGGGATTAAACATGAGCATCTTCATGTGCTTTCAGTATGTAATCCTGCTGCTCTGTGATCGCGGCCCTACAGTGTTCCTATACATTATGTCCCGTCTGGATGGGTTATGTTATGTTCAATCCAAACCCGATGAAGATCAGATTCATGTAGATTCTAATGAAGCAGCAGGGGAAGCGACGTTTATGACCACCCGTGGTCAACGCCTGTGTCGCTGAATCGTCTGAAGTGTTCAGTTACAGTTTCCAGAACAGAACGGGTCAGCTCAGAGGCGGCCCTGAAACCGGATCGCAGCAGACACCCAATATGTTACTGTACCAGCTGGACACGCCGCACCTCCACGCTCTGCGCAGAAAGCGCGTATACTTACAGTCAAGTCAGGTGTCTCAGCGCCTGTGCCTCGGTGGTGACCCGTTACTCACTCACTGGTCGTTGAACATAAAGATGAAAATGTGATTTGTTTGAAGAATTTAAACGGGGTCTAACAGGAACAGTAGACGAACGCGTGTTCATGTTCTTGTTCCGCAGCGTTTGGACTTTTACACAAGTGTTTGGATATGAACCAGGAACAATGAAACCATGAATTAAGAACTGTGATGCAAGCTGTTCCTCGGATCGCCGCGGCAACATCCCCGGTTTATCTGGCAGGATTTTGATGGTATTAGTTTAATCTCCCTCTCTGTGACCAACAGGTCTGCTCCTCATCTCCAACACGTCCTTCATCCCTCAGAGGAGAATTAACGCTCACATCTGGGCTGCAGCATCACATAGGACCAGCCTCCTGGTGTGGGTTCACATCCCATCAGCTGTTGATGCTGATGGTGATGAATAAAAAACCCTCTACTTATGAGTCTGACACAAACAAATAAACAGATATCCCTACATTTTCTTTTAGCACCTGTTCTTCACAGGGGTTACAGGTTAAGTTTGGAACCTGGAGAATGGAAACCACTTTTCCTGGACGTGAACAGAAACAAGAAATCGGAAGCGCGTGGTTTTCATCAGTCAACAGCATTTAATGAACGACTTCTGACCAGAAATCAACTCATATTTCCTCATTTTCCGCATTAAACATCTAAACCTATAAATAACCTGCAGATAAACAGACCTCTGCCTGCAAGCAATCAAATCCGTCCAGACCTTCTAATTCTCCTCCCTGTGGCCCAGTTCGGTTCAATCTCTTAAAGCTCCCCTCCTCGTGACCCCTCCCACAAGCACGGCGCCGCAGGATGAATAATTGACGAGCTCTCCATCCCCTCTCCTCTGCGTGTCTCTTTCCATCTCCCCCTTTGTGGCGTCTCTCGTCGCCGCCGTCGCGTCCAGCCTCCAGCTGCTGCCGGCGGCGTGTTGACCGTCAGCAGGCGAGGCACAGGACACAGGAGCAGCTGCTGGATCAGACAGTGGCGAAGCAGGCAGGCGTCACGTATGGAGCTCCTCATCCTCATCTTCTACCTCCTCTGACTCTGGTCCTGATAGAGAAGGGATCTGGACTTCCTTTCTTCAGCCGGGAGACATGAGTATTTTTAAAAAGCTTTTTAATTCGAGAGGTTTTTTAAGTTACCTGAGAACATTTAAAGGGCTTCAGGTTCTATGTAGGACTTTGTTAACTCTTTTTATACTATTTCCTTCACACAACAAATAGAAATTTTTATTTTAAATTCTAAAAAATAGGTGGAGAGAGCCGACATGGACTACGTCGCTCAAACTCCTCTTCTCTGGCCTGGAACCAGCTCTTAATTCTGCAGAGCGCTAATGTTGTGTTCAGTGTGAGTCTGAGCTGGACCAGGATTGAAGTTCTGAGGCAGGAACCTCCTCTCTGCTTGTTTCCAGAAAGCTGTGAAGCCATGAAGGAGCTCCTCTTCCTCCTCCTGGTGACGATGGAGGCCTCGAGGTCTGACGGTAGCCGGTGTGAGCTGGGCTGCGAATGTCGAGGAGACCTGAGGTTCACCATCTGCTCTCGGGCGCTTTTCTCCCAGCTGCCCGGGAGAATCCCCCCGACCACGGAGCTCCTCGATCTGTCCGACAACAACATCTCCTTCATCCCAGAGAGATCCTTTAGCAAGAACCGCAAGCTGCGAGTCCTGCTGCTCCAGAACAACAACATCAGCCTGGTGGAGGACGGCGGCTTCTCTCAGCTGGAGTTCCTGCAGAAACTGGACCTGAGCTGGAACAGGATCTCCTCCCTGACCCGAGGCTTCTCCCTGGGCCTGACGCTCCTGAGGGAGCTGCAGCTCGCCCACAACAGTCTGACCAGCCTGGACAGCCAGAGCTTCCTGCACCTGGATGGCCTCCAGAGGTTAAACCTCAGCAGCAACAGCATCCACACCATCCACGTCAGGGCCTTCTCCTCTATGAGCACCTTGAGGCAGCTCCACCTGGAGGACAACCAGTTGACATCTCTGAAGAGCGGGATCTTCTCCATGCTGCGTTCCCTGGAGGTCCTTAACCTGGCTGGAAACCGCATCAGCGAGACGGAGGTGGGCGTCTTCAAGCCGCTCACCAGCATGACGTTACTCAATCTGGCCACCAACCGCATGTCCAGCATCTACTTCAAGACCTTCCTCAACATCCACACCTACAGCACCCACATCCTGCTGGAGGAGAACCCCTGGAACTGTGACTGCGACCTGCAGAGAGTTTTCCGGAAGCTGCGGAGCATCCAGAGGCTCTTCCTGGACGACTACTACAACCTGACCTGCAAGGAGCCGCCTGTCATCAAGGACTACCGGCTGATGGACGTGGACAGTGAGCTGTGCATCGCTGAGACGGTCACTGTGCTCATCATCACCGTCACTGTGGTGATCACGGTGCTGGCCGCCATGCTGATGGGTGAGAGGAAGAGGAAGAAGAAGAAGAGGGGGAAGCACTGGACGCAGCAGGCAGATCTTTCAGATGAGTCGGACTATTGAACATCTTTATTTTTTCTCACAAATGTGTTCTTTTTCTGTCTGACGTTGCTCATTTTCATGTTGTTTTGACTTCCAGGGAACATTTTCATGAAACAATTGCTTTGTCCCACAGGGACAAATGCGTACCTGTGAAGATTCTGTAGCTGCTTCCTGAAGTACGACAAACATCTCATTTATGAAACATATCTTCAGTGTTGTTCAGGTTGTTTTCTAATCAGAAATGTTGGAATGTTGGCTGTTGAAGCATTAAATAGGATGTATTAACGTTTTCTGTGTCTGATACTTCATTTAACTTTTACCCACGTTGCCATACGGACCAATAAAAACTACACAACGGTGTGTGTGTGTGAACTAAAGTGTGCACTGCCCCCTGCAGGTTAGTAGTTGTATAACAGTATTGAAGCCCGCGCTGGGTGGGGTTTCCTGGAACAGCACGTTAAATTCAACATTAATTATACAGTATGTAGATATTTTAAGAAAAAAAATACACACTGAAGTTTCAGGGAACACACAACCAGAAAAGCTGGATATCAATGCATATTAAATTAAATTTGACTTTAATTCAGCATCTTCGGTTTAAGTAGAGAGATATTCTTTTGTGACTTAATATGACCTCTGCTTTGGAAAGCGAAACGGAAATGACACTTTCTCTAAATAGTATTAAATTAGTATGAATTCTGGTAGAACAGCAGACTTTACATTTTAATGTTAACAGCGGAGTTGTGTCACATTACAGTCACATGTAATATTATAGTCACCATTAAAGTAGGTTACAGGAATGTTGGGTCTGTTGCTAGGAAATTTTTTCTTTAATTGAGACGTTGAGGACCTCTGGGTGGTGTCGCGTTTCTGGCTGACGAAAATTTAGCGCTGGAAGAGAACCGGAAATAGACCAAATAATAGCATAGAAATTGTGAAACGTTCAATTTGGTAGTTTTTATGTATGAACAACACCAAAATTTTTGCTAAAGAAAAATTGGTGTTGCTTCTGCCCGTGTATGTATTCATCCATACAATTGCAGAAGTACTGAATAAGTATTTGTAGTTTGTTTTCATGCCGCACTGCTGCTGCGCTCCGACATCCAGTCAAATCCGACTTTTATTTTGAAGGGTAGAGCGGAAGTTGAATCATATGTGACGGCGTGCTTGACAGGTCAGTGTCGGGACAGGTGGGAACTCCGGTTTGACGAGTTGTCGTTGTTCTCCGGAGAAAGCGAACAGACCCGGAGAAACACTTTACGTTCATTACAGAATAAAAAAACATGAATACGTTCTGTTGAATTCATCCGGAGGTCTAAAGGTATTATATGGCGCTTTTTTTGTGAATATGTCCGACGGAGGAGAGAGAAATATCAATAGAAACTGCACAGTCATAGTTTAATGGCAACGGTGACCTGAACAGGTAAGAAAATCAACTTTTTTTCTTTATATTCGCTTTTTTTGAAGTATTTTTAATCTTAGTTACATTATTTAAATGAAACATCACCGGAGCATCAACGTCAGACTGACTTCTTTTCCGTTCCACCGGTGCCGGTACGCACTTTTAGAATTAACCGATGCTGTTTTAATTAGCTTCAGTCACTCTTCTCGTTCAGTGTTTTAGTTTGTTTTAAACATTTTAAATATTACTTCCGTGTTGTGACCGACAGACGTGGGTCCGGGGACCTCTTTCGGTCGTTGCGGTGACGTCACCGGGCGGTGTTGTGATCAGAACAATCAGGTTTGAGTGACTCAGAAACACGTCTACTGGAATTAATAGTGTAAAAAGAAATAGCCTTCAAGGAGTTCAGGAAATTAGTGATTTAAATGTTTGTTCCTGCTTGTTTTAATACGTCACTCTTTAATCTCTGTTTTATTTTATTTTATTTATTTAACATCTTTTTAAATCTTCCCAACACTATGAATGAACTTCCACACAGAACACACCTCATGTTCTGTCCCTTCAGCTGAACCAGTCAGACACCAACAAGAGGTTTATCTTCCTGAGATCATTCTTTAAACCTCTTTTCTTTTCATTTTAAATTAGAGTCTACAGTGTTGTTTTCACAATTATCCTGTTTTAAACTCAAATGTTGGTGTTGTGTAAAGAGGAAATTGTGCTAGGACCTTAATAACAACCCTAATACAGCCTGGGATTCAAACTATGTTTGAAATAGATTATTATGTGTGTAAATAGCAGCTCAGCCTTGTTCCACAAATACCACAAGTCCAGGTGAATAAATTCACTCGGGGACACGTACGCCACTGTAATCTTCTTCCATCTTTTCTATTCGGCGCTGAAGATTCCATTGAATGAGGAATTCCGCCACCGTTGACCTGCGGCCCCTCCCATTCTCGTTCTCTTATCTTCCAGATATGGCAGCAAACGACAAGGTTGCCATCCTGACGGACGACGAGGAGGAGCAGAAGAGGAAATACGTGTTGGCCGAGCCGTTCAACACCCTATCGATGGAGCGGCAGGCGATTCCGGCCGACGCTCCCTCGTCTGGTTCGGACACGCTTCCGGAACAGTCGCCGCCGGACGCCATGGACTGCTGCGAGAGGCTCTGCCTCCGCGTCAACAGCCGTCTTCTGATCTCCAAGTTCTTCTACTTCTTCTTCTACGCTGCCTACGGCTCGCTGCACCCCCTGCTGGCCATCTACTACAAGCAGCTCGGTCTGTCTGCTAGCCGCAGCGGGCTGCTCGTCGGCATCCGCTACTTCATTGAGTTCTGCAGCGCCCCCTTCTGGGGAGTCGTGGCGGACCGGTTCCGACAGGGGAAGGCGGTGCTGCTGTTCTCCGTTCTGTGCTGGTTGGCGTTCAACTGCGGCATCGGCTTTGTTACGCCGGCTAATATGACATGTCAGGAGGAGGGCGCCGTTGCCCCGACGATGTTGACTCCAGTAATGACGACCCTCCCGGAGACAAACGCCACGCCGCCAATCAACACCACCGACCTGACCCGACGGCGCCGCAGCCTCTTTGAGCTGTCTGGACTTTCCGTACTGGTGAACTCTTACCTCATCAGGTACCTGAGGCACAGGCGCAGCCTTGACACCAACGGGACCTCAGCTCCCTTAGCATCCGTTAACGCCACCGAGCTCGCCCCAAACGCCTCCGTCACCATGACGACCGTCACCTCACCCGCTCCGACCCCAGCCAAGGAATACGAGATCATCTACGACACGGACCAGGTGGAGAGCATCTTCCTGCTCATCCTCCTGGTGGTCATCGTTGGCGAGTTCTTCAGCGCCCCCGCCATCACCATCGTGGACACCGTCACCCTGCAGTACCTCGGTAAAGCCCGCGATCGCTACGGCCTCCAGAGGATGTGGGGCTCTCTGGGCTGGGGCCTGGCCATGCTGCTCGTGGGCATCTGGATCGACCACACGCACATCAAAGTCACCATCGACGGCACGGGCTGCGTCATCCCCGACTTCCGGATGCACGACTACCGCATCGCCTTCATCGTGTTCGGCGTGCTGATGGGGGTGGCGTTCATCGTCGCCACGCAGTTCAGCTTCGACTACGGCGTCGGCTACCAGCAGGAGCTCCCTGAGGCGGCGCAGGAGGAAGGAGGGAACCCGACGGCGTTACCGGAGTACAGCTTGTCTGACCAGACCCCCAGCAGCCCCGACCCGGCCGAGGAGTTCCACTACAGCGACCTGCTGAAGCTGCTCTGCAGCGTGCGCTACAGCTCCGTCCTCTTCGTCGCCTGGTTCATGGGATTCGGCTACGGCTTCGTCTTCACCTTCCTCTACTGGCACCTGGAGGACCTGCAGGGGACCCCCACGCTGTTCGGGGTCTGCTCCATCCTCAGCCACGTGTCGGAGCTCGCCGCCTACTTCACCAGCCACAAGTTCATCGAGCTGGTCGGACACGTCAGGTGAGACCACATCACAAGTCACACTGACAACCAAACGGACCCGATCCAAACCAGATCCTTTTTAATAAGGGTTTAAATTTGACCCGTTTACAAAGACAGAAAATCAGAGCCGTCCAGGAAACTTCCTGCTGCTTAATCATATTTGCTCGGGTCGGGCTGACGGGGAACGATCAAAGATGGAAACCTTTATGTGGAAGGCTTTCAGATCGGTCCGTCTGGGACAAAGCTGTCATTGATGCTCTTTCAGGCAGCGAGGACATTTGAGACGCCGGTGTTGGATTTCAGCTGCAGCGTCGCCGCTGCTGCTCCACAGATAAAGGGAAAGGACGGAGCGTGGGACAAGGATTTAATCCACTCATAACTTTCCTTATAACATCAGAAGCCATGAGTTTGTGGGACTTATTTCTCCGTCTTCACAGACTACAGTATTTTTCGCACTATAAGGCGCACTGGATTATAAGGCGCACTGTCGGTTTTTGAGAAAATTAAAAGCTTTTAGGTGCATCTCATAGTGCGGAAGATACTGTAAATGGCGTGAGCAGCGGCGTCCAGTGGAATCCGTCCTCTGATGGGTGGGTGTGTATCGACTCAAGGCCCAGGGATTAAACCATCAAGAGTGTGATCGGTTGATAATCCATACACTGCTGGGTAAACAATTAGCCGTGTTTCCCCTCTGTGTTTTCGCATTCATCTCATCCGTCTCAACCCGTGTGTGTGTGTGTGTGTGTGTGTGCGCTCAGCAAATCGTCTCTGGATGAGCAAACACGAAGCGATCCTTCACGCCAACCGTTCCGACACACATGTTTTTCAGGGCGTGTCGCGTTCGCTGTGTTTATCCTGCCGAGACATGAGATCAGGTCCTCGTCATGTGGTAGAAGAAGAACACGAGTCGTTTATGTTCCTGTGGTTGACTTGTTGTCAAACTGACTGACTGTTTTCTCTGAACACAGGGTGTTGTACATCGGCCTGGCCTGCAACACCGCCCGCTACCTGTACATCTCCTACCTGCAGAACGCCTGGATCGTCCTGCCCATGGAGGTCCTGCAAGGTAAGGCTAAGTCACTCCTCCTGGAGGCAGTCAGGAAGCTAGAACCCCGGAGGCCTGCAGCAGGGAACGGCACAGGAAGCGTGTGTTTTATCTAGGATGTTTATCAGGAGGCCTTTTTCCGCCCTGAGCCTGGGACATGAGTAAACACCATCCCTGTGTTTTTGCATTAGCCTGTGAGCATAGCATTAGCACTAAAATCATCCAGTTTAGACCTAGTTTTATATTTAATGTTAATGTGACCAGATGTGACGTGTTCCTGGACGGGGCGGTGGCCACCTCAGTGTTGTTGGAAACAGATTTAATGGTGTTGCTGTAGCGCTTCACATCTCAAGCACCTGAAACCTCAGAGGTTTTCACTTGTTTGCTCAGGGAGGCGTCGTCATTTGTTCCTGGAGGGAAGTCAAACAAAGCGAGCAGCCGTTTGTCCTCATCGGCTCACTGGAGTTTACTCTCTCGTTTCTAACAGGATGGTTTCATCCTCTCAACGTGATTAAAAGTACAAATATTGAAGCAAACTGTCCGCCTGACTTATGACCTATAAACTTTATTAGAAGTGTCATTGGGTAAAGAATGCAGTATGAATAAGTAATTATGTGTGTTTTTCTGCGAGCGCTGACCTCTCTGTGTCCACCAGGGGTCACTCACGCGTCCGTCTGGGCGGCCTGTATCTCCTACCTGAGCGCGGCGGTCCCGCCCGCCCTGAGGACGTCGGCTCAGGGCATCCTGCAGGGCCTGCACCTCGGCCTGGGGCGGGGCTGCGGAGCCATGGTCGGAGGCGTGTTCGTCAACTTCTTCGGTACGGAGCCGATGCTGTGGCGTGGCGGTGACATCACACCTCACGCTGAGGTTCGCCGCTTCCTGCCGCCCTCCTGACGTGTGTTTGCTTTACAGGTGCTGCAGAGACGTTCAGAGGCATCGGCATGGCCTCCCTCGTCATCCTCCTCCTCTTCTCCTTCATCCAGTATTTCACCGGAGAGACGGAGGCGGAGAAAGGTGGGAAATAGTTCCGTGGCCACGCCCACAGTTTCCCGTGTATTCAAACACCAGGAAGCGGACCAAGAATGAATTATATGCAGTAGCTGATTATACAGATAGCATGTCGTTGTCATGGTGACAGGCTAGTCAGGGCGTTCCTGACTTGTCCAGCGCTGACACATCAGTGTCGCCCCCCAGTGGGCAAACTGTAGAACCTTAGCTTGATTTTGTTTTCCCGTCTGTCCTCAGAGGACAAAATGCTGGCGGAGAACATCCCGGTCCCGTCCAGCCCGGTCCCCATCGCCACCATAGACCTGGTGCAGGGCCAGGGCGGCATCGGGAGCCCCGCCTTACCCCTCCACGCCCCCATGGTTCCAGTGAAGAAGACCAAACACCAGGAGGAGCAGGAGGACGTGAGCAGACCGGCCTGGGTCATCACCGGCGCCCCCTGGGTCACCATCGCCTTCGCCGCCATCCAGATCAGGGAGCTGATGAAGATGAAGAAGAGCAACGTGATGCCGCTGGACATCCAGGCCCTGCAGGTAGATGACCAGCTGATGCAGACGGGACGAATAACCACCGTAATGATGCTAACCTGTTCCTGCTACGCCCAGAGCTAACGCTAACGCTAATGCTAATAACAGCAATGAGTCATCCGTACTCCACCGTCTACAATATGACTAACCTGAACTCTCTGATTCTTCTTCTTCCTCTAACCGGCTGCTCTCACCACACACACACACACACATACACACACACACACACACACACACACACACCCACTCTACAGAAAGGTGAGCTGTTTGTTCTAAACTTGATGGAAAACTACTGTGTGTGTGTGTGTGTCTGTGTGTGTGTGTGGGTAGTGTCCAGGCTTGGTTTCCGTGTGTCCTGGTGCATGCGGTGACAGGCGTGACTCATCTGTAGCTGCGTGTGCGGGGTATGTGTTGGCGTGTACGTGCATGCGTGTGTGTTCCCTGACGTCAGGCGAGGTGCATGCAGCCTGAGTTTGTCCCCCGGGTGGCTGCCCCACCCGTGGCAGCCATGTTGGAGCTTCTGTCTGTGAGTGGCAGGTTTGAACTGAGGCAGAGGATGATGAAGATGTGGTCAGAGTGGAGCGGCTGATGACGGGGAGCTAACTAAGGCTAGCATGTTAGCATGAACTGTATTCATGTTTTTACAGTCGGCTCTCTGTTTCTGTCCGTTTTGTATGAAAGGTAAGTGTGTGTGTGTGTGTGTGTGTGTGTGTGTGTGTGTGTGTGTGTGTGTGTCAGCACCTCATCAGTGTGTGTCCCTCTTGTCGACAGAGACATAACGAACAGGGATCTTCTGAGAGCAAAGCCGTGGAGACGTCCAACGCAATCTCAGGAGACGTCGACGCTCCTCCTCCACCGCCCGCCTCGCCGCCAGACTCCGCCCCCGCCACGCCCGCAGACTCTAACCACACACACACTGAGAAAACGCAGCCGCCATCCTCAGACGGGGATGGGTCTCACCAAAGCACCGCCTCCACGGCAGAGAACACAAGCTGACATGTAGAAGCTGACCACACTGTTTACTCAACACCTCTCGGACCACACACTCGTCCGGGTCCACCTCTGGAATGGTTCAAGAACGGTTGTGAACATTTCTGGAGCAGTTTGGGGGGGTGTTCGGTCCTCTTCTGCCCAGCATCCGCCGCCGTCTAACGGCGGAGCGAGAAGGAAGAGAAGTGCACCTCTAAATAATTAGTAACTTAATTTAATTAAAAGTGAAGGAAAGGGATGAAATCTGAAGGAATGGGGTTTTAGTTCTGCGTCGGGGATGACATCATCGTTTAGAGTTGTGACGTGGAGGCGGGGTTTAAGTTTTTTGGGGGGCTGTCCTGATGCGGGGATTGAACCCATCGATCCAGACTCTTCTGCTCAGTGAGGCAGCAGGAAGTCCCCCAGAAATGGATGGCGGTGAGTGATGATGTCATATCCTGTATCTTTATTTTACTAAATGTGGGGGGGGGGTAATATTTTACTGATCAAGAACATTCAGATGGTGTTGAATTCTAATGTCTGACGCAGGTTTACATCCACTCTAATTGTTTTCTGATGGTTTGATCTGCGGGGGCGCGGATCTTCCTGTACGCGATGCCTTCACTGTCGACCCGCCCACAGAGAACATGTCACCGACACGCCGAAGGTCTTTTTAAACCCCACTCCAGTGTTTTTGTACGGAAGCTGCCAACACTGTTTTTACTGTTTTCATGCCAAATGATCCCCAGGGTTTTGTGTGTTTTTGTGTGTGTGTCCCCCCACCCCCCATAACTAGATGAAAAAAAATCAGTTTGAGGTCAATTAAATTAACAAGATATGATTTGAAAATGTCTGAATGGTTAAAATCTATTATTTCCATCCTGGGTTTGTGTGACGAAACCCTTCATCCATCATCATCAGTGTGTCTTGATCATGGTAAAAGAAAGGTATTAAAATATATTTAATAAAAAAAATACAGGTGGATTTTTTTTTTGCCTTTGAAACATTCCAAGTGCTTGATTGTTAATTTTCCTCAACATGACATGCAGTGACTTGTAGCAGGTGGACGGTGGGTCGAGTCTCGGCTGTTGCCTGACCTTTCAGAGCTGTTGTTCCTCAGCCGGCCGCTGGGGGGCAGTAGCGTCACGCTGTCTGTGTCCGTTGGCTCAGAGCAGTGTGTGGCGGGTTATTGAGGTCGTGGTGCGCCTGCTACTGATGGGTGTGTGTGGGAGGACAGTAATAGGCTTCCTCAAAATCTAGACTATGTGCTGTCATGAGAAAATAAATAAAATAATGAAATCAAACCGTCTTGGGAGGCCTGTCTGATGCCCGTGGAGAAATTCACGGCGCTCGGCTGCTGAGGCCATTATTGTGTGGAGTGGTCCCTAATAATCTGTGTAGCGTGTTCACAACACAACTCGCTACACGTCCCGATGCTGCTGCTGGTTTAACATTTCAAAGCCTTTCTGGTGGACAGGCCAGACCCTACTGGTGTGATCTATCCTCACTGGTTCCTGTTTTCCTTTTCAGCCAATCAGAACTGATGTTCTCTGCTCATACTTGGGCCTCACCTGGATTCAAACCCCTCTCAGCTGACTCCTCCTGCTCCCATCGCTGCCCCGGCTCGAGAAAGTGGTGCTGATGCTGCGGTCAGCCGCTGCCCAGATACAACCTGCAGCTATTTTTAGCCTCTTCATCCTCAGTGTCATGATGAGGAGTCGAACGCCTTGAGGAGGTGTGAATGAATGCGTGGAGTCCAGGCGGTGGCGGCCCAAACGCAGGTTTTCACTCCCTCCATACTGTTTGTTTCTTGAGCTGCAGCCAGAAAAAAAATGGTGCAAACTTTCCCAAACTTTCTGAGCAGTGGAGTTTGTCCGGGTTCATTTCACTCCACTGATGTTTTCTCTGCTTTATTCAGACGGAATGACAACTTATGCAACTTGAACATGTTCGTAACTGAGTATTCCTGGTGTCTATGCAGGAGTTAATTCTCCCCACCAGAAAAATCTGATCAATTTTCACAATTTTTCCCCCAAAATTTAAATATGTAATAGTCCAATCATATTTTCTCTACATTTGACCCCTCGTGTCAGCAGCTGACAAACGTTTTTACTCAAAAACCCTTCAAATAAAGTTTGCCTGTTAACAAGAGTAGAATTTTGAAACCAAAAGATTTAACTTTGCTAAAAATATCCTAATATAGTGATAATAGTAATAATATATCAATATAGTTATAGAGTAATAGTATAGTAATTTAGTAAAGCTATAATATATGAATACAGTAATAATGTAATAATATAGTGATATTGTAATATAGTAATATATTAATATAGTATAGTAATTATAGTAATTATATAATAATAAAATATTCACAGAATCTCTTACAGATCAGTCAGTTTTTGTGTAACCAGTTGAAGCGATGAGCTGCATCCCATCCTGGGATGCTACACAAAGTGGAAAGTTGGTGAAAATTCCCGCGTCTTTTCCCAAATCCGTGTGAAACGAGTGCAGCAGATGAAGACGTATCAGAGCAGACAGCTGTCACGGTCGCTCCGGCTCCGCCTTGTGAAGCTCCGTCTGCACAGAATCGTGCAAGGAGAGCTGCGGGCTTACCTGCTGACAAGAGCACACACGTGTTGTAGTGGGCACGGACCTCATGATGGATTCACGGTCTTTATTTGATGGGAAGATCCTCACACAGGACAATGGTTGTTCCAACGGTCCGAATGGGGGAAGGAAACCTCACCTTCATCATCGTTTCCACGAACCAGGCGACTAAACGCTGCACAGATGTTCCAACAGGAAACTCTTCGTTTGCTTGAACCGATGCATCCTTTGTTCGGTGTGTTTGGGACCAGAGCAGCAGAAAGGTAGCGCAGTTGCTTTACATCCTCTTTTGGCAGAGATGTTTGACAGTGGAGCATCTCCAACTTCCTGCGTGGGCGTGGGGACTGGAGGTCTGTCTTCACAATCTCGAATCTGAAGCCTGGTTGGCAGAAGATTCCAAACGGGGCATCTGGATGCAAACTTTGTGTAAAGTTGTTCGACATCTCAAACGCAACCAACAAGGGCAACATCTGTCGAGACAAGCAGACCGATAATGATCAACATTTTTATGAAGTCTCAAAGGCGTCTCTTTTAACTCATCAAACATCTCAGACGGGGTTCCTTCAGGTGGACAATGTCACAGCTTAGGTGCAGGTTTAGGTGCAGTCATTACCTGTTCAATGCTAACTTAGCAGCTCTTCAGACGTCGCTCCATCTCTTCCATCTTCTCCTCCTCCAGGAACCGAGTCCCTCAAGACGCTTAATCATCACAAATTACCTTTGTTTGACTGTAAACGTTAAAGTCCTGGGGTTCCTCAGATCCCCCCGTCCCGGGTCCCCCTGTGGTTTTAATCTGCACGCTCTTGAAGGTTTCCTCTGGCGTTGTTTACATTTTTATACAGAGCACAGGCATGCTAATGTGTTTTAAATCATCTTAATCACATTACAGGCGTGCTGCACGCCATTCTGTGTGCAGAATCACATTTTCAAAATGACACGGATCACAATGGAGGGAGGAAATTAATGTTCTCATCCAACCGGCCACAATGGCTGCAGCCTTTGGAAGCCCGTCTGCAGATGTTGTTGATGTCTGACTGCGGGGCGGTGCTGATTATTGACGACGCGTCCGTATCGTTTTATATCGATTACTGTCAGAGCGTGAGGAGGAAACGTATATACCCATAAAAACAAGAAAGGATCGTATTTCCAGTGCAGCCGGCATTGTTGCTGTTTACTCCCTCTTTATGTAGATTAGAGCTCAGACAGCTTATTACCAAACATTAAAAATCAATGAGGCTGACGGCTGTAGGTCTCTGATGTGGTTAATGATGGATTATGATGATAATTAGCATGAGATGAGAAAACAGGGGATGCAGCACTACAGATTGAAGTGTCACTAACCGGACTAATTGCTGCTAAAATCCCCTTTTTCCCAGATGTGCTGACATCTGTGGCCTCGAACAGACGCTCGCCGTCAGATGGAGGGAACGGAATCGCATCTGTAATCAGGAGAAGGGGACGCGAACCCATCACAGACACCAGAGGGAAACGTGGCGGTAGACGGCGTTTATATTGGTGTGGGGGTTTTTTGTTGTTTTTTTTTTTTTTGCTGAGTGACTCTGAGCTGGTCTCCAGCAGGATAACAGGGAGACTCGTTGTCTTGGATCAATCCCTCCATAGATGACGCCCACCCAGCCAGGCCTCCCCGTGGGCGGGCCGGTAGTCCAGCAGCCCAGCAGGCCCGGCCCGGTCCGGCCTCCTCCGGCCCCCACAACCTTGCAGGGGCCCAGCTGCATCTCCATCTGAAAGCCGAGGAGGGAGCCGCTCGACTCTCAGCCAATCAGATGGCAGGGTGGGAAAGGGGAGGCAGTTTGATTGGAGGAGAGATATTTAAAAAAAAATAAAATAAATGAAGAGACTCGATCAGAATCACCTTCAGAGATCCCAGCTCTGTCATAGGTCGTTAGCACATAGCGTCCACGGCTAACAGCCAATAAATCCTTCTCATCTGCTTCTCCAGTCCGTTTTTTTTTTTTGCGAGACTCCGTCTGATATTTAATTAGAGGCAGATAAATCTTGATTTCCTCTGTGTGCTGTTGTCTCCTATCAGTGTGTACATTAGTCGTCAGCACGTCTCTATATTAATGTCACCGCCACGAGTCCCTGAGCCCGGCTGTGATTAAAGCCCTGCTGCAGAATGTGGGCAGGCCGCTGTGGGTACTTGTGCGTGAGGAACCCTAAGTTGCAGAGGTTTTTTTTCTAATTGAGTCAGGGACTTATGCTGGCGAGGTAGGCGTGTGAGTGGGGGGAGAGACTAATCCCAAGCTGCTGTTGTTTTTCTGCCTGCTGGCTCCAGATCAAAAACTTAACAGCAATAATCATGCAGAATGTATGGCTGCACTTCAAAGGCTGCTCAACTTTGCTCACACTCCTGGAGCTGCTATTGTTTCATCACTTCTTCTGCGGTGAGGAATCCATCTTTAGTTACACCTCCTCTGAGGAGGGACGGGGACCTTCCTGCAGCAGGTCCATTAACGCTTTTAGCAGGTTCGTCAACCTTCAGTTGGGCTCACATCACAGCTCGCCCTATCAAAGGCTGCTGGTTTCCCTTTGACTGCAGCGTGCGTCTGAGGCCGACGGAGCGTCGGCCTCCACCTGCAGATAGCAGACATCAAACGTCAGCAGCTCTCGGGGGGGGGGGGGGGGGGGGTGGAGCGCCGTGGGCTACCGGGGTTGCTGAGGCCTGAATGGGTAAATCCCCTCAACGTCAGCCCACGGCCAGACGGCGAGGAGGCGCAAGCAGCCCTTCCCACAGAAGCTTTAAAGCCGCGGCGTGCAGCCGCGGCTGCACGCCGCAGCGTCCGCCGCCTTAATGATGCTTTTATTAAGCGGCAGATGATGTGACCTGAGAGGGGGAGCAGAAACGAAAATCAAGTCTAATAGTTTACTAGACCTGCAAGGTAGAGGCTGGTCATGTGACTACCACAGCCACTGTGTAGTAATACAGTAATAATAGAGTGATAGAGTAATTACTAATAATACTGTATACTAATAGATAGATAGATAGATAGATAGATAGATAGATAGATAGATAGATAGATAGATAGATAGATAGATAGATAGATAGATAGATAGATAGATAGATACTTTATTAATCCCGGAGGAAATTGTATTCAATAACAATATATTACTAGAATAATAATATAATAAAATAGTAATAATATATCAATATAGCTACAGAGTAATAGTATAGTAATGTAGTACTAATATAACATATGAATACAGTGATAATGTAGTAATATAGTGATATTGTAATACAGTAATATATTAATAGTACAGAAATTTAATAATAATATAATAATAAATGAATACAGTAAAAGAGTACTAATCTAGTAATCATATTTTAAAACGGCAGTAATATAGTAACTTAGTAATAATTTATTAATATATTACTAGTATAATAATCTAGTAATAGTATATTAATATAGTAATAGTATAGTAATCTAGTAATAATATATAAATGTAGT